>NC_134787.1:11853022-11905522 GCF_046742065.1 Oratosquilla oratoria
TGTACCAGCCGTATGATAAGAGTAACAATATACACACACACACACACATATATATATATATATATATATATATATATATATATATATATATATATATATATATACATACATGTATATGTATATGTGTGTGTTCAACCGGATATACAAAGGGTAATGTATAATGTTTCCACGGAAGCATTATCTGACGATGTAACTGTATTCTCCGTATCGAAACGTTTCCTTTGTTGTCTACGACAACTCACAAGACGGCGTTTCCCATGTTTCTTTTTTACTAAACCCATCTGAGTTCAATCTACTTATAAGTAATTCAAATGATTAAAGTGGAGTATAGAGTATTATAATTATTTTTGTGGTGGGATGTTGTTGAGAAGAGAGGACTTTGATGATGCAGGAAGAGAACAGAAGGGGATAAGAGAAGGAGTAAGATGTTGAGAATGTTGGAGGAGGTAAATGTTGAAGAAGAATGTTGAAGGACAATACTGGAGAAGAATATTGAAGAAGAAGGATGTTGCAGTAGGAAAACGTTGGAAGAATATTAATAAAGAAGAGTTGGAGAAGATCACGGGAAAAGCATTGGTTAGTAAATTGGGAAAAATAGTGAGATAATGTAGAAAGAAATTGTGGAGGAAATTAGGGGTATTCTTGGAGATGATTAAGCTATAGTGGCCTTATGGAGTATTCTTAGTGAGGATTATGTTGTGCTGGAAAGAGAGAAAAAGACTTAGGATCCAGGAGGCAAAATGTGATAGATTTGTTGGGTAAGTGACAGGAGAAATACAGAAATTTGTGTTCTATAAAGTTTAGATCGAGATAGGCTAACCCCTATATAGTGCAGGGAATACACAACTGAACAAGACAATCTATTAAAAAAAATTGCGTCTTAGATATGGCGACACTTATTTTCAATGCCACAATTCCTCTTAGCTGAGTAAGTGACAGGAGAAATACAGAAATTCGTGTTCTATAAAGCTTAGATCAAGGTAGGCTAACCCCTACACAGGGCAGGGAACACACAACTGAACAAGACAATCTATTAAAAAAAAAAATTGCCTCTTAGATATGGCGACACTTATTTTCAATGCCACAATTCATCTTAGCTGACTGAGCGGGCCCGAGATAAGATGTTTATTTCAATCTAGCCAGAATCGTCCGTCATTAGGAAGAATAAGGTTTAAATACGTCCAAAGGTGCAGGAGGCGGCGTAAGAGACGTTGTAGGAAACTCTGTAGAACCAAGTGTAGGACTCACTACCACAGGAGGCGTCGTAGGAAGGATTGCAGGAGACGGTGTAGAAGGCGGTGCAAGGGGTGGTGTATGAGGTGGTGCAAGAGGAGGGTGTTGGTGGAGAAAATTAATGGTAATGATGGAGAGGATTTATTGGTGCTAGAAGGGAAGGCTGGATGGCAGCTGGTGTGACAGCAAATGAGGAGGGGACAATAAATTCAAAGGGAGACGACGATAATGGTGGTGATGGTGATGGTAATTTCGCTGATGACAGTGATGGTTATGGTGATGGTGACTGTGGTGGTGATAATGGTGACGGTGATGGTGTCTACGGTAACTGTGACCATGATGATGTTGGTGATGAGGATGATGGTGATGGTGGTGAGGATGATGGTGATGGTTATGAGGATTATGGTGATGATACTGATGTGGTGATGATGATGATGATGATGATGATAATGATGATAATGGCGACCATGATTATGGTGATGATGATGACGATGATGATGATTATGGTGATAATGATGATGATGATGACAATGACGACGACGATGATGATGATGATTTGCGTTATGTAAATATTTCATCCTAAACCCAGGCTGCTCACAAATATATCATAGCTCAGTCACGACCGTGTCCAGCATCTATGACGTGACCATTAGACTAATTTAGAAAGAGGACAAATCTCGATGATAAAGAACCGTTCAAGACAACGCAAAGAAAAATCAAAATTTCGAGAAGAACGTGGTGACACAAGAGGGAAGGAGTGGAGAAATCCTGATAACTGAGAACCGTTCAAGAATATGTAAAGAGAGAGAAAAAGAGAGTAGAACGTGGAGTGACTTAAGAGGGCGGGAGAAGAGGAGGGGAGAGAAGAGTAAAAAAGTAATGGCTGGCTTGGTAGGGAGAGATGAATCATGGGAACGCGAGGGGAACCTAAAAGCGCATTCGTGAGGGACTTCACAACTGTGGATAAAGATGAAGAGCTGCGAACTGAACATTGGGACACAAGGAGAAATGGGGATTCCTGTATGTAAAATAAGATTTCCATTTCCATGCAAAGTTACACATGCATACATAACCATACATGGGTATGCATATATATATATATATATATATATATATATATATATATATATATATATATATATATACGTTGAGACATTTTGGCAGGTTGACGTAAGTGGGAGTAAGAAACAAACTACATATATATATATATATATATATATATATATATATATATATATATATATATATATATATATATATATATATATATATATATAAACATACAGAGGTACATGCACACATTTCCAAGCCTATGTAAATGTACATATAGAGGTACACATACGTACGTAAGCATATAAGGTTATACATACATGTACAGGTATACAAAAATATACATATATGCATAGGTATGTACACATACATATACAGGTATATATACATACAAATATGTGTACAGATTTTGGAAAAATACACAAGTTTAAAGATAAAGGAAAATAATGTGTCGGCTTATATATATATATATATATATATATATATATATATATATATATAATACATATATATATATATAATGTTCAGTGCGAAATAAAAAAGTACATACATACATACATATACCAAGGCTTTTTCCCCCTTCCAAGGGAGGTAGCCAAAAAAGGGAAAGGCACAAAAACACTCCCACCCATTTCATCCCTAAATACACTCCACACACCCCCACCCCTCCTCTCATCTGAGCACCTCCTGGATGACGGGTCATCCCTGCACCCTGCCCACCGCCCTGGGTCAGAAGCAGCATCGCAAGACACAGTACATCCACAGCAAGGCCGCTTCATTTAATCGGCGACCCCCCCTCTCCGTCCCCCTTTGCATATAAGGCGAGGACGGGGAGAAATCCCTTCGGGCTGCGTCAAATTTACTCACACATACTAACCCCCCACCCCCCCCCGCCCATTCCTCCTCATGCAGTCACAACATCATCCATATACAACCATTCTCCACTCACCTCTGTCTTCCGTCCTCTCCCTTCCTTCCTCAACAGACATTCCCCTCTTCCCCAAAGCCCCCTTCACCCCATCCATCCACCTCATCCTAGGACGTCCCCTCATGTTCACTCCCTCCACATCTGCCTTCCATACCTCTTTTACTAGTCTTTCTTCACTCATTCTTTCCATGTGTCCAAACCATCCTAATATTCTTTCATCAACCCTATCTCCCAAATCCTTTTTCACCCCTGTTCTCCTCCTCACCTCCTCATTTCTCACTCTATCCAGCCTAGTAACCCCCACCATACTTCTCAGACACCTCATCTCAAACACATTCAAACTCCTTCTCTCTTCTTCTCTTATGTTCCACGTTTCTGCCCCATACAGTGCTGTTGGCACAATCACTCCTTCATACAGTCTCCTCTTCGCATCCATTCCCAAATGTCTATTCCTCATTACACTCTTTAAACCACCAAGGCATTTACTCGCTTCTCTCAATCTACATTCTACCTCCACCTTCACTCCACCTTTTCCTGCTACACTTGCACCCAAGTATCTAAAACTATCCACTTCCTCCAGTCGCTCTCCCTTAATGTTCACTTCCAGTCTACTGCCACTTTCACCCCTTGTACATCTCATCACCTTACTTTTACCCACATTTATCTTTAGCATTCTTCTATCACATACTCTCCCAAACTCTGCCACAAGCTTCCTCAATCCCTCCTCTGACCCTGCCACAAGCGCAGTGTCGTCCGCAAACAACAGCTGGCTCACCTCCCACTTTTCTCCATTTTCTTTAACCATCTCCAATCCCTGACTCACTACCCTAGCATTCACCTCTCGCACCACCCCATCCATGTATAAGTTGAACAGCCAGGGCGACATAACGCATCCTTGACGAAGTCCCACCTTTACTTCAAACCACTCACTCTCTCCATTTCTAATCCTAACACATGCTCTACTACTCTCATAAAAACTCTTAACAGCTCCCAAAAGCTTTCCTCCTATCCCATAAATCTGCATAACCTCCCACAGTGCCTTTCTGTCTACCCCATCATAAGCCTTTTCCAGATCCATAAAAGCCCAAAAAACATCCTTCCCCTTTCCTATAGCTTTCTCACAGATCTGTCTTACCACAAAGATCTGATCTACACAACACAAATAAAAAAGTAAAATAAATAAATGGTCATTTGATAACACACGTACCCGTGGTCTTATTAGCATATATATATATATATATATATATATATATATATATATATACATATATACATATATATATATATATATATACATATATTTTCTTGTTGACAGACGAGATTAAATACTATTGCTGTTTCTGCATTATTTATCTTTTTGTTAAGAACTTCAATTTCTCTTGCTAATTTACGGTGTTGGACTGATAGTTTGCTGAGTAGCTGTCCGTATGAGGTTGCCATATATATATACACACACACATATATATATATATATATATATATCAGACAGTACCATGGAGATGACTGGAGAGAAAGTGTTCAGCTCAAAATAAAAAAGTACAATAAATATGGTCATTTGATGACGTATAGAAATAAAATGTAATCCTTGCGACTGTTTAAATAAAAAGAATCATATGCACTATTCATGGTTACTTTTTTCTTCAATTCCCTTGCATGTCATCATTATATTCACCATATTTGATTTCTACTGTATACAAACCTCTTTTGTTGGCCCTTAGCATACATGCATCTTTCTACATTTCTACCTACATTTCAAAATAGATATAATACCTTCAATATGAATGGTCATAAACATAGAATTACCTCCACCGTGAATGCTCATTTTCAGAAAAAAATATCTTTTACATAAACACTTTTTCGTCTAAATCTTTTTTCCCTTCTTTTACATGATTCTGTTAAAATGAATATTGATTTTCTTGGAACGCTTCTTTACAAGGGTCTTATTATGACTACGAATGGCCGTCCTGCTATTTCTTATTCTCTCTTTCGAACATAATATATGCAGAACATATGCTCGCTCATTCAAAAGAGCCCCAAGGCACAGTCTTGGCCTCCTCTGGGCCAGGAGCCGAGCGTGACGTCAACTAGATAAGGAAGGATGACAAGACTTCTTGTGGTATATGGGTAGGGTGTGGTGGTGGTGATGAAAGTAGTGGTGGTGGAAGTGGTGATTGAAGTTGTGAAAGGGGTGAAGATGAACAAGGTGGTGATAGTTACTGTATGTGGTGGTGGTGATGATGGAAGTGGTGGAAGTAGTGGTGGTGGTGGTGGTGGTGGTGGTGGTGATTGAGGTTGTGAAAGGGTGAAGATGAACGAGGTGGTGATAGTTATTATATGTGGTGGTGATGATGGAAGTGGTGGAAGTAGTGATGGCGGTGGTGGTGATTGAGGTTGTGAAAGGGGTGAAGATGAACGAGGTGGTGATAGTTATTATATGTGGTGGTGGTGATGATGGAAGTGGTGGAATTGGTGGTGGTGGTGATTGAGGTTGTGAAAGGGGTGAAGATGAACGAGGTGGTGATGGTTATTATATGTGGTGGTGGTGATGATGGAAGTGGTGGAAGTAGTGGTGGTGGTGGTGATTGAAGTTGTGAAAGGGGTGAAAATGAACGAGGTGGTGATAGTTATTTTATGTGGTGGTGGTGGTGGTGATGATGGAAGTGGTGGAAGTAGTGATGGTGGTGGTGGTGATTGAGGTTGTGAAAGGGGTGAAGATGAACGAGGTGGTGATAGTTATTATATGTGGTGGTGATGATGGAAGTGGTGGAAGTAGTGGTGGTGGTGATTGAGGTTGTGAAAGAGGTGAAGATGAACTAGGTGGTGATAGTTATTATCATAGTGGAGGATCCATTTTTATAATTGTGCTGTAACACGTATTGGAATTAGTGGGCGACTTAAAAGGAAGTAAGATAAAAATATATAGATAATATATAATAGAATAAAATGAAGCAAAATAAAAAGGTAATAAAAATGAAACAAATTAAGTAAAACAAAATAAGATAGACTAAAATTAGATAAGATAAAATTATTCCAAATTAAATATAATTAGATAAGACAAAATAAGATAGATTGCATGCCCAACAACGAAAGTAATAACGCTCAGGTAACAAACAACAATGAAATCATAGTTTCTATTCGTTGACTGTGGTCGTTTTATCTAAAATATCACTGTCGTATAACAATAAATAAATAGATAAAATAAAATAAAATAATCACCCTCTCGGCCTTAGGCTGGAGATCCTCCACCCCATTTATATTGTGGTCGTTCCTGCGTGCTCCCCATGTTGAACAGCCTATAGCTATGCGTTTGTGTATAAGGAAGTCTTGGAAAATGCAGACTGAGTGGCCGTAATGTAAACAACAGCAGTGACAGCAAATGATAGAATGTTCCCTGATGGCAACGTTTGGTTTGGAAAATTGAAGTCCTTTATAATAGCAACACAAATATCATAGTCCAGACTTTATACAGCTTATTAAAAAAATACCATTTAGTTTATGATCACTATAAATGAAAAAAAGAGTATGTTATGGTTACGGTGTTTGTAGCAATCTAATACTTTATCATTTCTAATTTATTGATATATTTTGTATATGTATTTTTTATATTACCATGATAGCGATGCTACTTAATGGCGCTGGATGACTACCGAAACCTTATCTAGTTAAAAGGATTAACGTTTAATTATATAAAAAAAAAAATCAAGCTTGTTCGTAGCTAATGGTGCAGACCAGGGGGAGAGGAAGATAGGTAATATGAGAAGAGGAGGAAGAGAGGAAGAGAAGGAGAAGGAGGAGGGAGAAAAGGAATTGGAATAGGAGAAACAGGAGGACAAAGACAAAGAGGAAAAAGAGGACAAACGGGATGAAGGAACGAGAGGGACGGGAGGAGGGGCGGGGGGGAGGAAGGGGAGGGGGAGGTCGATGGAGGGTGAAAGTGGGAAGAAAGGGGAAAAAGGGAATGGGGGAGAGGGGGAAGAGGGGAAGGGAGAGAGAAGAAAGGCTGGAAAGGGGAGAGCAGTAGGAGAAGGGGAGGAAAAGAGAAGGAAGAGTAGGAGAAAGGAAGACGATGAGAAAGAAAAAAGGAAGGAATAGGAAAGGAAGAGGGGAGAGGAAGAGAAGAAGAACGAAAAAGAGGAGGAGGAAAAGAAAAAGGGGAAGGAAAAGAAGGAGGAAGAGTAGGAAAAGAAAAAGGTGTAAAAAGAAGAGGTGAAGGAGGAGAAACAAGAGGAAGGGGAAGAACTGGAGGTAGAATAGGACGAGAGAGAAAGACAGAGGAGAAAGAAAAGGAGGAAGAAGTGGGAGAAGAGGTGGGAGAAAACTCAGTTTGAGGAAAGAGAACGAGAAGGAAATTTGAACATAAAAAAAGGGTCGGAGGAAAACGAGAGAAAATGGATTAGCTGGATGAAGCGCGCGAAGGAAGACGTGAGGCTCCGAGAGACGAAGAATTGTGACCTTGAGAATTTCGAAAAGGTAGAAGGAAGTCGCACACGTATGAGAGCCTCTGGAAACCCTAAGAAAAGACTCTGGAAACCCCAAGAAAAGCCTTTGGGATCCTGTAGGTGAGGTTCTGGGACTCTCTAGAAGAGTCTCTAGTATTCTTTAGAAAAACCTCTAGGACCCCGTAGAGGAGACTATGGTATCCCCAAGAAGAGCCTCTCTGAAAACCCCAAGAAAAGCCTTTGGGATCCTCTAGGTGAGGTTCTGGGACTCTGTAGAAGAGTCTTTAGTCCTCCCTAGAAAAACCTCTAGGACCCCGTAGAGGAGACTATAGTATCCCCAAGAAGACCCTCTCTGACAATCCTAGAAAGTCCTCTAGGAACTTCTAGAAGAGCATAAAGGACCCCATAAAAGATCTTCTAGAAGCCCCTAGAAGAGCTTCTAGCACCCCCAGGAAGACTCTGGGTTCCCCAAGAAGAGCCTCTCTGACAACTCTAGAAAGTCCTCTAGGAACTTCTAGAAGAGCATTAAGGACCCCATAAAAGAGTTTCTATGAGCTCCTAGAAGAGCCTCTAGCACCCCCAGAAGACTCTGGGTTCCCCAAGAAGAGCCTCTCTGACAACCCTTGAAGGTCCTCTAGGAACTTCTAGAAGAGCATTAAGGACTCCATAAAAGAGCTTCTAGAAGCCTCTAGAAGAGCTTCTAGCACCCCCAGGAAGACTCTGGGTTCCCCAAGAAGAGCCTCTCTGACAACCCTAGAAAGTCCTCTTGGAACTTCTAGAAGAGCATTAAGGACCCCATAAAAGAGCTTCTAGGAAGACTCTGGTTTCCCAAAGAAAGACTTCTAGCAACCCCAAGAAGACCTTGGGTCCCCCAAGAAGAGCTTCTAGGACGCCTAGAAGAGCTTCTGAGATCACAGAAGGGGCCTACTGCTGAGGAAGCGGTCCCTTTCTGAAGGAAAGGTCCCTTTCCTGGAGAAGGGGTTGTCTTCTAGATAGAAGAGGTTTTCACCATAACTTCGAGAGAATTACAGGGCGTCAATCGACAAGAGACAGATGAAGACGACTTCGTTTAAGACGAAAGGAGCAAGGGAAGGGTTTAATTCATATCAAGTGGCAAGAGAACAAGACCTATAAAAACAAGAGTCAAATGACAAAGAAAAGAAGACTCGCCCTCAAAAAGTGTTCAAAGTCAGTTTTTTTTATGGATTTTTTTTTTTAAGCAGAAACTAAAAATGTTGCGGGGGGAAAAAGGCGGAGGAAGGTCGGCAAAGTGACGGCAGCCTAACATGATGACGGGAAGGGGAGAGGGAGAGGAGGGGAAGGGGAAGGGAGGGGAGGGGAGTATGGAGGGTCACTTAGCTGTGATGGAAAGAAAACGGAGGGGAGGAGGGCGTGGAGGGTCCGCCAAAAGGATGGAGTGAGTCAGACAATGTATTCTTTTGAGAGTAGAGGCATAACGAGAGCACTAACACATATACACACAGAAGAGAGAATTTCCATCCAAAGACATGAAAAACGTTGATGTACCACAGTGGATGGGAGAAGTCGGTAGCACTGGTAACTAACGAAGGCAAATCAAATCAAGCACATCAGACGAAAGTCGAAATAAAGAAAATAAATAAAGAAGATAGATGCTTAAAAAAAGAAGGAAAATGTTGGGGTAGAATAAAGGGAAAACGCGGAGGGAATATCACGGACACGGACAACAAGAATGCCGACATCAGCGACGGAGACGAGGAGAATAGCAATTAACATCAAAAATGCCTCTGGGATGCCCAGGAGGCGGTCGTCGACAAGCAAAGGATACGGACTTAAACGGAATGAGCTCGAGGGTGACGTCAGCGACGATGATGACGACGATGACGACGACGACGACGACGGCAGTAACTGCAAAGGACGATGACAGAAACAGTGACGACGACGACTATAACAACGACAACCACCACAGTAACACAAGAACAACAACACAGATGACAAATTTGATAACATAGGTAACAGCAATAGACATTTCAAGACTAACAACGACGACAATAAGAATGATAACGACAAGAGTGACCACAACGACAGCAACGAAGAAAGCGAAAACGGCAACTACGACATCTACCACCACCACAACGACGAATACTGAATTTTATAGACTTAACTTGGCTCTTAATTCTATTGAGGAATTAATAGAATTAATAGCCTAGTTAAGTCTATAAATTTGCAGTCGAAGTTGAAAATAATAGTGTGCTACCTTTCTTAGGTATTAACATTCATCGTACATAGGACCTTAGGTTTAGTGTATACAGAAAGCCGACCTATGTAGGCTTCTACATACATTATTATTATTCCCACCCTGATAATGCAAAAATATCTGTTTTCTTATCATTGTTTCTAAAAGCTTTACGGGTTTGTAGTCCTGAGTACATTGATGAGGAAATAAAAAAGGTTTATGATATTGGCATTAAATTGAAATAGCCAAAACATTTAATTGACAATTTTGCAAGGAAAACTTTTTACCGCCCTCAATCAGTCAAACCCTTTGTCTATAATAACCTCGTAGTGTTACCGTACGAAGAAAATTTAGCCAGCGTCCCAAATTTACTAAAAAAAATTAATATTAATGTAGTCTTCAATAATAACAACACAATTAAACAATACCTTATCAATAATTCTAAAAATTGCCAAAAAGGGTGTGTATATAAAATTCCTTGCAAAATATGTAACGAGTTCTACATTGGTCAAACGGCAAAAGATCTATCTGTTAGAATTAAGCAACATAAAAAATGTGTAAAAGATGGAAATGATTCAAGTGCTATTTTTAAACATCTCAGCACTTTTAATCACCCTATCGATTGGGATAATGCCAGCTTGATTACTTTTAACAATAACATTGTCGGAAGAAACATAGTTGAAAGTAGCTTAATGAAATCCACAAAAAATATCAATTTCAAACTTAATCTATGATTGTATAAAACTCATGATTATTTTTGTAAAGAAATAACAAACATGTTCCATTGTAAGCATCATGAGACATCTGACACCTGACCCCCAACTTGTGCCAAGGAGAGTTTGTAGTGTTCTGTAGCCAACACGTGTACTGTAGTTACCCCTTTAAGACTCGTGACCGCCAAGCACAGGATAAACTATAGTCACCCCTTAGAACATGCATTCAATTAATTATATTTAATATAAATAATAATATTCATTATAGCAACTTTATTTATTTTGTTTCTCACATTCCATGATCTTTTATCACTGACATTTTGTCAATGCCTTCTCCTACCGTTGACACATAGATCCCTTGTGACCACGTCCCTTTGCCCCCACTGTATATTATGTTGTTTGTACCATCTATGTATTTCTGTACTGGATGTAATACACGAAAGCGCTCTGCTCCGGTCGTTTCTTTTCGTTAGTGTTTACCTTGCACAGATACACACACACACACACACACACACACACACATATATATATATATATATATATATATATATATATATATATATATATATATATATATATATATGAGACTTATCAACCAACTGTCGAAGAATGAGATAAGAAAGAAGATCGCCGACAGTGGGTTAGTCTCATTTTACAAATGTGCCACTACAGTATATATATATATATATATATATATATATATATATATATATATATATATATATATGTATATATATATATATATATATATATATATGTATATATATATGTATATATATATATATATATATATATATGTGTGTGTGTGTGTGTGTGTGTGTGTATGTATATGTACATGTATATATATATATATATATATATATATATATGTATATATATATATGTATATATATATATATATGTACATATATGTATGTATATATATATATATTATATATATATATATATATATATATATATATATATACACTCGTATAGAGAGAGAATGATATACATATAGTTGCAAATAGCATCAACCCTAAGTTTGAAAGATATATTAGTCTTAAAAATATTTCTACTGGAGAGGTGCCATCAAATAAGAGTGATCTGAAATAAGTAAATACTACATTTAGCTTGAAGTTAGGACAGTGAAGACAAGCAAAAAGAAAGACAAGGCTCTCAAGAGAAAGATGTTTAGGTTCTTGTAGACGGGTGAACAGTAAACACCAAGAAAAATGATTGAAATAAAAGTGTGTATTAAAATAGTCTGAAAAGTATATTTACCACGCAGGTGGGGTATGTAAATGGAACAGGATTCTAAAAATGTTCAATTGCAGGAACAAAAAAAGAAAATAATAACAAATAACACAAGGTCGAGTTCAAATTAAATTGGAAATGGAACATGCTTGTTCTATAGATACGTAAAAGAGTGTGAAATTGAAACTTTCCTCAGGGTGGTGGAGAAGGAAAGGGAGGAGGAGGAGGAGAATCATATGATAAAGAGGACGTTCTAGTATGGCTATGAAAAAAGAGAGCCGAGCGCAATCCCAGAATGTTCAATCATATCCATCATCACTTTCATTGTGGAATAATGAAAGCAATCATCAGACACTCCTTCCCTGCTCCCCGCCTGCGCTTCCTCCTCCGTCCTTTCTCCCATCTCGTTCCGCGTCTCCATATGCCCTCACGAGCTTACCTCCTCCGGGCCGCAACGACCATACCATTCCCTATCCTTTGCTCTCCCGAATATCTCCTTCCGGAGGTTTTCGTCCTGAGGCCATCTCCCTCTCTCCTTCCGGAGCCTCTCGTCCTCGAGTCAGCATCCCGCAGCCTCATTTCTCTTCCTCCCTTTCACCCTAAGCCAGCAGTTTCTCGACCCTAGCGTAGTGGGGCCTCATGGCTTCATTCCATGTTATGACATCTTTCTTCTTATCGCTTCCAGGTTCCTCTTCCTGGGGCGGAGGCGGTCTAGAGTTTCTGTTCATCCTAAGACGGATTCTAAGTTACTGCTTGTTGCTCTCTTACCAACTCCTAGTTTCTTGTTTCTTATCTCGAAGTCATACCTCCCTGAACTCCTCAACCTCTTCCAATATCGCCCAAAGTCCATCTTGCAGAGTTCTAAGACCCGAATTCCTGGAGGTCTTCCAAGACTCCTGAACGTCTTCCAAGACCCAGATTCCTTGCGGTCTTCTCAAACCCTAATGGGACCAACTGTGGGTACCTATTTCTGGTGATCTTGAGAAAGGGACGTCGGAGAGAAGCACATCCCCGCCGTTTGTTTTTAGACACCATCAAGGCTCGCTTCTCTCTGAATATGTGTGGAACTTTTTCGACCAACCTGTTCCAAAAACTGTTAATTTCAACTGTCTTTCATTTTTTCACATAAGTAGGGTAGGCAACGTGTGAATGTTTCTCCTCCTCCTCCTCCTCCTCCTCCTCCTCCTCCTCCTCCTCCTCCTCCTCCTCCTCCTCCTCCTCCTCCTCCTCCTCCTCCTCCTCCTGTTACTCCTATCATTCCTACTACTACTACTACCACCAGCCAGTGACGTAGAAAGAGGCCCTCAAAACATACATGTCCGATGGTTTTTCTTAGAGAAATGAACCAACCATGGAGACCTGAGAGACAGATGTCGGAGAGTATTATCTCCCGTATGCGGAACCTCGAGGGGCTTGCACTCGGTCTGATGACAAGGTCTAAAGTCTCCGCCAACTTTGACTGTTTCTCCCACTATTATTACATAATAGAAATTGACTACCGGTGACCGCTCCTTTTCCTACCGGATGGTGGCAGCATTAACATGACATAGAAAATAGTCCAAGTTTATTCACAGGGATCACTATGAGAGGACCCAGGGAGCGTTGTATACTAAAGTGAAGCTTCAGGCTTCGAAAAAGTGAAACTTGAAGTAAAAATTGTTGTACAGATAGTATCAAAGGACCGTTGTCTTGCTGGCTACCTTCAGGATGTGGCTTTCCAATCAGAGAAACTTAAGGTGACAATAATTATTATCAAAACGTAATCCCCTACGACCATCTCAGACTCCTATCATTCGTAGATCTTCTCTCCTATGAAACTAAACCCAATTCTTAATGGTCCACTTTGACAAGGTACTTTGTAAAGTCTTGAAATCCTCTCGATATTTAGTGGTTTTCTATGACCTAAATACATTACAAGGTCTTGGAACACCGCAGTACCTTGTGGATCACATGACCCTAATGCCTTTGGGACTCTGCCCTATTTCTATTCCCTTTGCCTGTGTGTTATTTTATTTTCATTTATTTATTCATTTATTTATTTATTTATTTTCACTCCCAGTCCAACCCTCGAGACTGGAGTATTCCGAGATTCGTCGACTCCATCCACTAAAGACGGGGTCCTTAACGTCTTTAATCCGGTAACAATATGTATACATTCTATTACCGTGAACAACAGACAGTTATATACAGCTGAAGATTGGGCAACTGTTCAAACGCAATCAAAACTACTTTAAGAACGGAAGCAAACCCGTCAGCTGAACAAAGTTGCCGCCTGCCTAGACGTAATCTTTACAGTTCGACACCGAACTGAAACCCTAATGGCACGACTTCTTGCCCTCTATGACGGCATCGCTCAGCTTCGGTAGCTTTTCCTGGAAGCCTCACCCTCTAGACCCCATATATATGTATATATTCACATAATATATACATAGACACACAGATACACACACACACACACTTATTTATGTGTGTGTGATTCACCATTGTCTTGGATCACGTGTTGGATTCGTGATCGACAGTTATTAACCTACCGGATGAGAGCTCAGAGCTCTTATGGCCGATCTATGGGTAATACTGTGACCTTACACGCGCACAATGTGTGTGTGTGTGTTTGTGTGTGCGCGTGTATATCAATGTATATATGCGCAAAGGCACATATATACAAATACAATATTTTTATGGTAATAGTGTTTATGAAAGCTAAAATTCATTTTCAAGTGATTATAATGTCATATTAATGTGATCTATGACTATCTTTATAAGCAAGCTGTAGACTAATGTACTGTATACTGTAGTATGAAAATATATGAATGCTTATGGTATACAGAAGTAAATATATTCAAACATACATAAATCAGTACGTGTTTCATCTACAGAATTTATTTTGGTCTTATTAAAAAAACTAAAATTCTGCAAGACAATTATTTTGATAAAATTTTAATATTCCAGTTAGTTTTCGAATATCAAGAATGGGAATTTTCTTTCATTGTCAGGAAGACACTTTTGGAAAAAAAACAACTGATAATTTCACATTCAGTACTGGAGGAACTTACATAAATGGTTTCTACAAGTAGCATGCAGTGAAAAATTATGCATATTCAAATTACCAGATTTGAATTTCACCTTTCAGAAGAAATAAATAAAAAATTATAAAAATCCAAAATGCCCGCCATTTTGGGTCCGTAACTCAAAAACCCGTCACGGGATTTTTGGGGACTTTCTGGATGAAGATACCACAGTTCACCTCTACATACCTCCTATTTTTCTTTTTTGTCACCATAAATTCTGAGATTTGAGCTAAAATTTTGCTAAGTGTACTGTACTTGAAGGAGAAGCCTTCACACGAAATGATGAGCAACCTAACCCAGGAGGAGCGCAGTTGCAGCCGTTGTTGGTGCCAATTGCCAAATTGTTTTGTTGCGGTGCACACTAAATGGAAATTATTTATAATTCAGCTCCAGTATGAAAGAGAACAATAGTTACATTTACGTTCTCTGGTGACCTCTGCCATTTCTCGGTCTTGCCCTTTCCCTTCGCGGTTCCTTTATTTCTCCTTCGTTCCTTCTTTCTTTCTATCTTTATTTCTTTCTTTCTTCCTCCATCTGTGTCCTCTTTCCAGCTTTATTCCTTTTCACTCCCCCTCCCTCCTCTCTGTCTCTGTCTCTCTATCTGTATCTCTGTCTCTCATTCTACGTCTACCTGACTTTCTCTCTCTCTCTCTCTCTCTCTCTCTCTCTCTCTCTCTCTCTCTCTCCATCTCTGTTTTTCTGTCTGTCTCTCTCTCACTCTGTCTCTCTGCCTATTTGTCTGCCTGTCTATCTGTCCGTATCTGTCTATAGATCTATCTATATATCTATCCATCTGTCTTTGTTTTTCTCTCTCTCCCTCTCTCTCTCTTTCTCTCTCTCTCTCTCTCTCTCTCTCTCTCTCTCTCTCTCTCTCTCTCTCTCTCTCTCCATCTCTGTTTTTCTGTCTGTCTCTCTCTCACTCTGTTTCTCTGCCTGTTTGTCTACCTGTCTATCTGTCTGTCTATGTCTATAGATATATCTGTCTATCTATCCATCTGTCTTTGTATTTCTCTGTCTCTCTCACTTTCTCTCTCTCTCTCTCTCTCTCTCTCTCTCTCTCTCTCTCCGATTCTCCCTTCTTTCTCCTCCTTTTGCCTCAGTTTATTCGTTCACAGTTCCACATCTCTTTCCATTTTTTATTTTCTTGCCATTTCCTTCGTTCAGATGGTCCCTCCTTCTCTCCTCCGCCTCCTCCTCCTCCTCCTTCTCCTCCTCCTCCTCCTCCTCCTCCTCCTCCTTCTCCTCCTCCTCCTCCTCCTCCTCCTCCTCTCCCCACACCAATTCTCCCCTTTTCAGTATCTTTCAACTCTCTCAACTTTCAATTATTTTTTTTCCTGCCTGCGTCCCTCCCTTCCAGTCCTTCACACTCTCCGCTGCCTCCCACCTAGTCCTCGCCCTTCCATGTCTTTTTGTTTTCCACCCTCTTTCATTATCCGATTTTTACATCTCATTGATTTATAATGCGTTACAATGTCAAAGCATGCATTCAAGAGACCTTTCAGTGCTTAAAGTCTGATGAAAAATATATAAATAAATAGAATATAAATGTGAACAAGTAAAAACAGCTTAATAAGACAAGGGGTAAAAATATGACCAATTGGCAGACATTACAACATTCTTCAGCATCCATCTTCCCCTTCCACTTTGAACTTTTTTTTACACTAACTCCGCGTCCTTCATTTTTGTCTTTCCTTTCTCCGTCCACTTATTCCACTTCTTTAATGCATTCCAACATCGCCTTTCTTCTTCCACTCTTTCAAAGCCTTCCACCACGGCCTTCCTCCTATTACTCATTCAGACTCTTCCAGCTTTGGATTCCTCCTTTCTCTCCTTCAGACCCCTCCACCGTTGTATTCCTCCTTTCACTCCTTCAGACCCTTCCACCATTGCCTTCCTCCTTCCACTCCTTCAGACCCTTCCACTATTGCCTTCCTCCTTCCACTCCTTCAGACCCTTCCATCATTGGCTACCTCCTTTCACTCCTTCAGACCCTTCCACCGTTGCCTTCCTCCTTCCACGCTTCCAGACCCTTCCACCGTTGTCTTCCTCCTTTCACTCCTTCAGACCCTTCCACCGATGGCTTCCTCCTTTCACTCCTTCAGACACTTCCACCGTTGCCTTCCTTCTTTCACTCCTTCAGACCCTTCCACCGTTGCCTTCCTTCTTTCACTCCTTCAGACCCTTCCACCGATGGCTTCCTCCTTTCACTCCTTCAGACCCTTCCACCATTGCCTTCCTCCTTTCACTCCTTCAGACCCTTCCACCGTTGCCTTCCTTCTTTCACTCCTTCAAACCCTTCCACCATTGCCTTCCTCCTTTCACTCCTTCAGACACTTCCACCGTTGTCTTCCTCCTTTCACTCCTTCAGACCCTCCCACCATTGCCTTTCTTCTTTCATTCCTTCAGACCCTTCCACCGTTGCCTTCCTTCTTTCACTCCTTTAGACCCTTCCACCATTGCCTTCCTCCTTTCACTCCTTCAGACCCTTCCACCATTGGCTGCCTCCTTTCACTCCCTCAGACCCTCCCACCATTGCCTTTCTTCTTTCACTCCTTCAGACCCTTCCACCATTGCCTTCCTCCTTTCACTCTTTCAGACCCTTCCACCATTGGCTGCCTCCTTTCACTCCTTCAGACCCTCCCACCATTGCCTTTCTTCTTTCATTCCTTCAGACCCTTCCACCGTTGCCTTCCTTCTTTCACTCCTTCAGACCCTTCCACCGATGCCTTCCTCCTTTCCCTCCCTCAGACCCTTCCACCTTTGCCTTCCTTCTTTCACTCCTTCAGACCCTTCCACCTTTCACTCCTTCAGACCCTTCCACCGTTGCCTTCCTCCTGTCACTCCTTCGGACACTTCCACCGTTGCCTTCCTCCTTCCACTCTTCCAGACTGCACTCATTCCCCGCCTCCCTACTTCCATTCTTTACCTTTCAGGAGAGCCTCACGGAGACCACGCCCCCTCCATCCCCTGCCCCTCCACACACACCTAACCTCCCCGAGCATTCCTCTTTATAGAGTCTCCGCTTCCTTTTCGGTTCCCCATAGATAACACATAATGGCTTGGCCTCCTCAGCCCTCACCGACTCGAGCCGACCTCTCCGTTAATAACTCTTTCAGGCTCCCTTGCATTTCTAATGCAAACCCCAACGAAACCTGCGTCTCTTTGATGCCCTTTCTTCATTTTTTCATATGGCCTCCGGTAACTTCTCTATGGAGCCCCTCTTCAGCCAACCTTCCCATCCCATTTCCTTCCTTTCCCACTTCCCTTTACCCCCCCTATTCCCGTCCCTACAACCGAAAGAAAAGGCCTACGAGCTACACATTAACCAAAATTATACATGTCCGTTGGGACTCGCGTGGAAGCACAAGTGGGGACGTGTATTTGTGTTTGTCTGTGTTTGTGTGTGTGTGTGTGTGTGTGTGTGTGTGTGTGTACGTGCGTGTGTGTGTATGTGTGTGAACGTGCGTGTGTGTGTTTGTATGTGTGTGAACGTGCGTGTGTGTGTGATTCACCATGGTTCACCATGGTCTTGGATCACGTGTTGGACTCGTGATCGACAGCTATTTCCCTCCCGAAAGAGAGCTCAGAGCTCATATATGCCCAATCAATGGATAATGCTGTGACCTTTCACGCACACATACCCCCAAGTCCCCGCCCACGAGAGTTGGAGTAACGACTCGCAGCGCAGCGATACTAAAATTATTTCAGCCCTGGGCAGGATTAGAACCCGGACCACCGTAGTGACGGCCGGGAAATCTAACTGTATGTGTGTGTGTGTGTGTGTGTGTGTGTGTGTGTGCGTGCGTGCGTGCGTGCGTGTTTGTTCCGTTGGACTTTACTCGGTCCCACGATGTCCCAGTTGATGTTTTCCATTTATTCCAACAAACTTCCTAGATTGTAGTCTCCATCCAGGGTTCTCACGTTGCGGGCTTAATCTTCATCTTATTCAGGTTGTCATGTCCAATATTTAGATCATCTTGGAAAGACTTTACTTCACTGGAACACTAACAGCAAGTACAGGAGACTATATGGTTGGACCTTTAGGAGGCAATAAGTCAACAGGAAGGTCCAATTTTTAATTGGTTGTTACATAAATTTGTGGTAACAATATCATTTCCATACCATTTAATTTCTGGCGCAAGTACAGGAGACTATGTGGTTGGACCTTTAGGAGGCAATAAGTCAACAGGGAGACCCAATTTTGAATTGATTGTTACATGAAATTGTTGCAACAATATCATTTCCATGTAATTTAATTTCTGGCCAGGTATTTATTTGGTACCACTCTATTCAATATATTCAGTGGAGACCTATGTATCTATAAGATACATATGACATTACCCCATATGCTAATAAGAACACGGGTACATGTGTTCACGTAAGCAAAGTAGACCACTTGGAAAAAGAAACTAACGAAGCAGAGCGCTTTCGTATATTACATCTTCAGTACAAAAAGATGTAATATACGAAAACGCTCTGCTTCGTTAGTTTCTTTTTCCAAGTGGTCTACCTTGCATTACCCCCATGTATCTTTGAGAAATTTCCCTGTTCGCCTTCAGGGAAGTGTTAGTTAGCCTGTACGAGCTGATCTTTATCTCACCTTTGATAAAAGACCTGTTCAGTATGGGTGACCCTGCAAAGGGTTTCATCACTGTAGACACAAGTCTTGTTATCATTAAGATCCTCAAGCCTGTCAACCATATCAAGGTGTCCATTCTCGGATAGGGTGTGTATGTATATGTGTATGTTTATGTGTATGTATCTGTATATGTATATGTACATGTGAAAAATATTTGTATATATGGTTGTGTATGATTGTGGTGTCTGTATATATTTACCTACTGATATCGGTTTCTTGTTGAGAATTTTTCATATCTGAGAGATTGGATAGTGGGAGTAAAACAAAAATGATCTAGGAACTGATTTACTCTAACGTCTCGACCAACTTGGTCTTCTTCAGAGAGTTATCTACAGAAAGTTTTGATATAGGCCACAATTTATATCATTCCTGAAGGGTACTCGGTCAGGTAATAGTGCCTGGGCGGTGACCAATTGTCCCGTGTTCCATCCGGGACAACTGGTCCTGGCTGGAACACGGGTTTAGAGAAGAAGGCAAGAGAAACAATCTAAACTGTATACATAAATACTAGTGAAAAACCAACGGAAGAGTTGGATTTATTTGCTTATCAAAGGTAGCAAGTGTCCTCGTGGTAAACGCGACATGACGGGTAGAACACGGGACAACTGGTCACCGCCCAGACGCTGTAATGACCTGACCGAGTGCCCTTTAAGAGTGACATAAATTGTAACCTATGTAAAAACTTTCTGTAGATAACTCTGAAGAAGACCAAGTTGGTCGAAGCGTTAGAGTAAATCAATCCCTAGATCATCTTTGTTTCACTTCCACCACCCAATCTCTCATTTGTCCTTTCTTCTCTAAATTTTCATATCTATTTTTGAATAGATTTCCTCCAAAAATATTATCTTTCGACACCCAAGAAAAGAATATCGTTTCCTCGCAGCTGGGAAACAAACAGCCATCACAAGTAGGACTAAACAAGAGGAAGAGTCGACAAGTTCCTCAGGAGAGCCAAGAGTGAACGTGAGAATGCTGCGGCCACGGATTCCAAAATATATAAGCTCAGTAAAGACTTCGATCTCCTCTCTGTCTCTTTCTGGTCGCGCCAGATAAAGATGAAAAAGAAAGAAAATATTGGGGGGAAATAAAGAAAGGGAAATTATTTACATACATACATACATATACCAAGGCTTTTTCCCCCTTCCAAGGGAGGTAGCCAAAAAGGGAAAGGCATAAAAACACTCCCACCCATTTCATCCCTAGATACACTCCACACCCCTCCCACCCTCCCTCTCATCTGAGCACCTCCTGGATGACGGGTCATCCCTGCACCCTGCCCACCGCCCTGGGTCAGAAGCAGTGTCGCAAGACACAGTACATCCACAGCAAGGCCGCTTCATTTAATCGGCGACCCCCCCCTCTCCGTCCCCCTCTGCATATAAGGCGAGGACGGGGAGAAATCCCTTCGGGCTGCGTCAAAATTTACTCACACATAGCCTATTCCTCCTCATGCAGTCACAACATCATCCATATACAACCATTCTCCACTCACCTCTGTCTTCCGTCCTCTCCCTTCCTTCCTCAACAGACATTCCCCTCTTCCCCAAAGCCCCCTTCACCCCATCCATCCACCTCATCCTAGGACGTCCCCTCATGTTCACTCCCTCCACATCTGCCTTCCATACCTCTAATACTAGTCTTTCTTCACTCATTCTTTCCATGTGTCCAAACCATCCTAATATTCTTTCATCAACCCTATCTCCCAAATCCTTTTTCACCCCTGTTCTCCTCCTCACCTCCTCACCTCAATAATTTCCCTGTGAGGAGGAGAACAGGGAAATTATTTAGGAAAGTAAAAATAATGGAGGAAGAAAGAAGGAAGAAAAGAAGAAGAATGATACAATAAGAAATAAATAAGAAGGAAAATAAAGAATCCAGAAAGGAAGAAAGGGAGAAGAATGAGTGATACAAAAAGAAATAAAGAAAAAATATATTAATAAATTAAGAAAGAAGAAACAAGAAAGGAAGGAAAGAAAATAAAGAAAACAGGAAGAAAGAGAAAAAAAAAAGAGAGAGAGAGAGAGAGCAAGATCTCTGATATCTGCCTCGAAAGAACATCTTATGTTGGCTCTGCTTAATAAAGACATTGATGTTGTATCAACTTGCCAAAGCCTAACTTTTTAAACAGAGACTTCAAGTTCAAAGAAAACCCCTTTTGTAGCAGAAATCGGTATAAGATTTTTTTCTTCAGAAGCAAATGAAAATGTTCTCACAGAGCAAACTGTTCCCTGGGGCTACATCAGGTAGATATCCTTAGTAGTTTTGGTCCTTATAAGGTTTCCGAAGACAATATGGAAAATAGTGAGGCTGGGCAAGCGACAGCTTGTTCTAGTGTTTGGATGAAGAGTGGAACAGGATGAGACAAAGACTTACCCGAATCAGAAAACAAGAAACGTCGACTAACATTTTTGCTAACATAGGAGGCACGCACAGGTGAATGAAATCAATTGACGACAGAAGGAATGAAGGGATAAGTACCAACCAGTGCGGAAGGTCTCCAGGGATCTTTCTGGTTAATATATCGTGACGTGATCCAGGAGCTCTGTCCCATAACGATGGCAATTGCAGGTACAAGAAAAACGTCGCACGAAAAGGTATAGTTGTCCTGAAGATATAATGACCGCAACAGCCTTCAAGGTCACGTATCCTTGACCCCTATTATATCTAACTTGATATACTATTATTGGTATTGACATATGAATTAACTAGATCCCATTTTACAACCATGAAACTGGCTAGTTAGCATTTCATGAAACGCTCCGATGAATCTTTTACTCGAGTCAGATTTTTCTTACAGGTTGTAGAGTGTACTAGTGGTTCATTAATGACTTATCTCGATATATAAGGCTTTTGTAATAAGATATTTTATTCAACCTCTCATATTTGTAACATATTGATGCACATGGCCAGAGTACGTGAAGTTATTATAGTGTACACACCACAATAACCACGTAGCATGGCACGCGCGTCATGTCGTCCACAAGGGACCTGACGCGACTTTGACAGTGTGACCCTGCTTGACCCGACCTAACCTAATCCAGTGCAATTATGTAATTACGCATCACAGGCTCCTGCCACATGTAAAATCAGTTCACTCGTACCTTACAATAAAGGAGACGAACTCAACAGAACCTCTATTTCTTTTCACAGTAGCACCACTACATAAGCTTTGCCTCATCATCAAATTTTGTTATAAAACAAAACAAAATCACCATACAGTATGTCTGTTAGAACTCAACCATTTACATTGTATTTTTGTTACAGTTTCTTCTATTCATCTGAAACGTTTACTCTCCTAACCCAGTCTACCCCTTCGGTTAAGTCTTGCGTGATTGGTCAAAACGACACATCACGTGGGTCTGTCTGAAGAGTTGACATTTAATTAACAACTCAGTTTTTACGCTAGTTGCTCCAACTTGGAGATGGAGTCAACAACGCACAAGAACTCTTGCTAGATTTTATTTCTAAGAATGGCTTTCAAAAATTTCTTTACACACACACACACACACACACACACACACACACACACACACACACACACACACACACACACACATATATATATATATATATATATATATATATATATATATATATATAATTTATATTAGGGATAATACATTGAATAATACAGTGAGACTGGGAGATTATAATAATATCATCAATATAAATTAAAATCAATATTTCATTGCTTAAATATTATTTGTATTTCAATGCCGGTAACCAGCGATTTTATCCCCAGGGGATTATGGAGTCATAGAAGTTGTAAAGGAGAGATATAATGAGAGACGTAAAAGTGAGAGCATAATACAGGAATGACCCGTTTTCTATATCTACTGAATCCTGGGTGCTTTTGTCCAGAGTATCACCAATGTCTACTGACGTAGCGACTGCATTGAATTTAAGTCGTATATGTTAAAGCAGTCATTTCCATGAAAATGTCATTACAACAATTTAATATTTTTGTCCAGCAATTACTCTTATGTTATTTTTCTTAAGATTATTTTATTTTAGGTGTCATTGTTTACTTATTTGGGATGATATAATGTATTTTTCTTTTACTGGTAAAATACCTCCATACTTGACAGTTGTCATACGTAGGCTGATATATCTGACGTAATAGTACGAAATCCAATGTTCTGCACGACCTTGAAGACGTTTTAGCATATATAACATGAGTAACTAGGCGGATCGATTAGACTCTTATCTTACTTGATGTATTGCGAAGTAAGTGGGGGCAGTCAAAGACCCGAAAAGCCTTAAAGAAAGCAAAATCCCTTAAAGACAGGGGAAAGAAGTTGAGGAATGAAGCGGAGAGCTTCAGATAGAAGTTGAGGGGGAGAGAAAGACGGACAAGATGAAGAGAGAGAAGTACAGAATGATAAACTGACAGAGGAATAGAGGTGTCCCCTCTCGCTGGTGTTTAGCTTGGGAAAGAAAAAGAAATCGATTGCCCGAAGAAGAAGAAGAAGAAGAAGAAGAAGAAGAAGAAGAAGAAGAAGAAGAAGAAGAAGAAGAAGAAGAAGAAGAAGAAGAAGAAGAAGAAGAAGAAGAAGAAGAAGAAGAAGAAGAAGAAGAAGAAGAAGGAGGAGGAGGAGGCTGTAAGAGGAGAGACCTCTGCCTCGAAAAAAAGGTCACTCGGCTTACGAGCTCGTGAGAGGTCAGAGGTCGCATGGATCTGGAGGACCGAGGAGGAGAGGGTTCATTTACATGACGGGGGCGGTGAAGAAGGAGGCGGAGGAGGAGGAGGAGGCAGAGGAGAGGAGGAGCAGACAGAAGAGGAGGAGGATGTAGTGGTGGCAGAAGAGGAAAAGAAGGAAGAAAAAGAGGGAAGGAGGAGGAGAAAAAGGTGGTGGAGTGGGAGACAGAAGAGGAAGAAGTCAAGGAGAAAAAGGAAGAGGCGGCAGAGTAGAGGGCACAGTCGGGGCGGAGGAGAACGAAGAGGAGGAAGAGGTAGTGGAGGAGGAGGAGGAGGTGGACAAGGAAGAGGAGGAGTAGTAGAAATAGAACAAAGAAGAAGAGCGGAAGGAGGAGGAAGAGGAGGAGGAGGAGTAAAGTAGCAATGTAAGAGAAAAAGGGACCAGAATAGGAGAAAGGAAGCTCGGCGAAGAAAGAGAAATAGAAGGAGACAATGGAGAAAGAGAAGAGGAAGAGAAGTTGCAGGAAGAGAAGATGGAGTAGGTAGACAAGGAAGAAGTGAAGGAAGAGGAGGAGGATGAGAAGGAGGTAGACAAAGAAAGAGAAGAAAAGGCCTTCCGGAGAAAAGAAGAAGAGGAGTCACGTTTCTAACGATGGGGAGGAGGAGGAAAGAGAGAACCTATTGGGATGAAGAAGAGTTCGAAGAGCGCTAATAGGAAGGTAAGAACGTTTTTAGGTCGAAGGGTGAGGAGAGGGAGGAGGAAGGGTGAGGAGGAGGAGAGAGAAGAGGAGGAGGAGGAGGAGAAGGAGGGGGAGAAGGGTGAGGAGTGTTGAAGAGAGGGATGGGGAAAAGGGAGTGGTTTAAGGAGAGGGAGTGTGGGGTAGGGAGAAGGGGGATCCGAGGGAGGGAGGTAGCAATTAGGAAGATGCGAAGAAGCAAATGACCGAGGGACGCTAGGTAAGCCACACACACACACACACACACCTAAGGCGGAGACACAGCGAGTAAGTTGAAGGAGGAAGAAGAGGAAGAGGAAGAAGAGAGAGACTAAGCGAAAAAGAAGGAAGACAAGTAGGAAGTGGATGACAAGGAGGACAAGTGAGATAAGGAAGAGACTGACAGGCATAGAGTGTAGAAAAAAGAGAGAGGAAGAGAGAGAGAGGAAGAGAGAGGGGGTAAGAAGTTGGAGACGGGAAGAGAGGGGAGAGAGTGACGGAGAGAAAAGCAGAACTGAGAACACACAGACAAAGAGGATTAGGAGAAAGGTTAGGAAGAGAATTAGTAAGGGGATTAGGGGGAGAATCTAGAGGTAAATTACGAGGAGAAACTAAAAGAATATCAACTGGAGGTTTAGTGGGAGAATTAGGATTAGCAACTGGATTGGGACCAGGAATAGGGTGAGAAGCAGGAACAGGAGGATAAGGAGGTAGAACACAAAGAGGAAGAAGAACAAGATGAAGCACAGAAGACACCAGAAGCGGAAACTTCGGAAGAACAAAAGAACAAATCAAAATTGAGGCGAAAAAAGGATAAATAATTGAGGAAGTTAAACAACGATCTACACAAACTAACAGACTGATGGACGCGAACTGTTACTGGTTAAGGCAATGTGAAAGAGCACCAAACCAATTTTATATAAATTCAGGAGATAGAGAGAAGACTATATGGTCAAGAAGGAGTCTTTGGAGGGGACGAAGGCTCCGGGAGGAGATGTGGGGACGTGCTGAGGCGAAAGGAGAAGGACAGGGCTCTGTTAAAATCAAGTCTGAATTGGGATATGGAGTTGGAATGAAGTAACTCTTAAGCGTCACGTTACCCCTCTGAGTCAAAAGGAAAAAGATATTAACCACTTTGCATGATGGCACGGTAGATTTTTTTCGTTCTTTTTTCAATTTTGTTTGGATCTTTTTTTTACTGAACACACGACATCGGCGCAGAAGATGTCTAAAAGGAGCGATGGTAAACTACAGTCCATAACAACACACACGCATATTGATGCGTGTGTATGTGTGCACACACGCGCACACACACACACACACACACACACACACACACACACACACACACACACACACACACACACACACACACACACACACATACACGCATATATACATACACACATACATACGTACATACATACATATATACATACATAGAAGGAAAGGCAAAATACCTTTATTCTCTATCTTCACCGTCAACTTAATGGAACTGACCAAAATTTGGTCAGTTCCATTAAGTTCACGGTGGAGGTAGAGAATACATACCGTACGTGCATGCATTCATACATACGTACATGCATGCATTCATACATACGTACATGCATACATACATACATACATACATACATACATACATAAATACATATATGCATTGTTCTTGAGAAACGGACCTGGCTTGAACTAGATTTCGACCAACCGAGGGTGATTCCAGGAGTAAAACCCTAAGATATCCAGGTCGAAGACAACAATGACGTCAACTTCGACAGTAAATCCCAAGGCTTTGGTGAAGACGATGGGGACGAAGGTAAGGGACGGGAGTATGTGGGCAAGTTGAGGGAGGCTGCAATAAGGCCCGTATTGCCTAGGAAGCAGGTGGGGTCTCAACCCTTAATTGGACAGACAGAGGAGGACCGGGGACGGAGCAAGTGGCCTGAAAAGAGTCCGCGTCCACTCTACCATTGGGCCGGGAGAGGTCCGGACCAGCGGAAGGGTTCTGGTGAGGGATACGGACGAGATCGAAGAAAGGAGGACGAGATCGAGGAAAGGAATTAGGTCTTGGGGCGGAAAAGTAGGGAGTAAAGGAGAAGTCATGGACTTCTCAAGATTCAGAAAAGGAATTCGTATGCACGTGAGTCGGAATGAACAAGGGAAATGGGTAGATCCAAATGAAATGCATATTGCGAGGGAGAAATGTATAAATCCAGGAAATTTGTAAATGTGTGAGTATGTAATCAGCAAATACAAGGAAGAATACTTAAAAGGGTAAAAAAAATGTCCTTAAAAAAAGTACGCCTTTTCAACACCGATAAAAATGTAAAAATGTTATGGGAACCACTTTGGAATGAATGTAAACCTTTTATATATACATATATATGTACATATGCATATACATATACATGTAACATATATATACATATATAAAATATAATATATATATATATATACACACATATATACACATGTATATATATGTATATACACACACACATGCACACGCACACACACACACACATATATATATATATATATATATATATATATATGTGTGTGTGTGTGTGTGTGTGTGTGTGTGTGTGTGTGCGTATGTTCAAAAGGCTAGGCACATTACAGGAAAAAAGAGGTTCATCAAATTCTCACGTGATTATAATTGCTATCAGTGAAAGAAAGCTAAATCTCCGTATATCAAAGGACTTTAAAAAGCAAAAACAAAAAAAGAAGAGAAGGTCTGACCCGAAAAAAATAATCCGAAAATGTAAATTCACAAAGAAACATTAAACTACGAAATGGTCCTCTTAGGAGGACATGGAAGCTCGTCGAAAATGAGACCGAGAGAGACCAAATTGCGAGCGGAAATGTTGAACCAAACAGAAAGAAATTGATACGGTGTGCTACAAGTGGGGGGAAAAGGGGAGGGGTATGGGGGGGGGGAAATAAAGCCGAGTTCAACACGAAGGAAGAAAAGGTGGCTGAAATCTTCAGAAAACGCCGAACGAGAAAAGAACACGGAGAGACAAATAGAGCAAAGATGGGTGAAAAGAATTAGCGAGAGGAGAGAGAGAGAAAAAAAAATAAAAAGGGTTACTGGAAAGAATTGGTGTAAGGTGGCGTCTTTCCAGACGGCAAGAGAGGAAAAGAAAGAGAAACAGAGGAGAGGAGAAGGAAATAAGAAATAGATAAGGAGATATAAATACAAAAAATTGAGAGAGAAAAGGAAAATGGGAGAAAAAGAGTTAGCGTTAGGGAGAAAGAGTAAGGGAAGAGAGAAAAAGAAAGCATGAGAAGAAGAGATAGATAGAAAGAGAAAGTTAGAATAGAAGAGAGAGAGAAGGATAGAGAGAGAGAGCCAGACAGACAGACAGACAGAAAGGGAGAGAGTGAGAGAGATATAGACAGAGAGAGAGACAGACAGACAGAAAGAGAGAGAGTGAGAGAGATATAGACAGAGACAGACAGACAGAGAGAGAGTGAGAGAGAGAGAGAGAGAGAGAGAGAAAGGAAGAGGGAGGAGTGAGGGTGAGCGATCTATAATGGCAGTGAGAGTTATTGCCTTCTGTAAGATGTCCCTATGTAGATTTTTTTCTTGCTAAGTTTTCACGATATCATTCAACTAAGTCGATGTTGTTATACAAAAGAAGTTTAGATGTTCTCGATTAACTCCTTCTCTCTATACTTATTTTCTTCTGACTATGCCAGAAGCTTTCATTCAGTAGAGGAAACCTCATTCGAGCAAAAATTCTAAGAACATCCTTTTTTCAGAAAATTCTTTCATATACACAAACAAGAAACGGTGACGCACACAGAAAACGAAAGTATATCAACGTGATCGTGTGGAGCAAAAGGAGACATCAGACGAAAAACAGTGAAATGTCCGTGAAGCTTCCGTAATTTAGGCCTAAAATATGAAGGTGAAAGCCTTCGAAATTTAGACGAATAATAAACTACTGGGGACGCTCAAACTTGATCAATGATATATCAGAAGTATTGCAAATATAGCTTTTGTTCTATATAAAACTCTCAATGCCCTCCCATGACAAGACATCATGTCATCGGAGTTTAAAGGGTAACCCAAGTGGGATATCAATGGATAGGTTTTCGATGGGTTTAGTGGGGTTGTATCCTTTACAAGGGGAAGAGGTCCATCATATAAAATACCAAACTCGATTCGTCCTTTGTGAAAACTGGCTCATGCATTTGTGACGTAGTAGTTTCCTGTTCTTATTTACAGTTGAGCTGCGAAATACTTCCTCTATCAGATCCAAGCTTTTAAGCACGAGTATATAGACATTAAATGGCATCAAAGAGATGAGGAATTGAGGTGTACGTTGGGTACGACGCTTATGCCATGATATTTTTTTTCTGAGACGGCGCATTTTGGAAAATTTATAAATTTCCAAATACTGGGTCTCGACTCACTGGGCGTGGAGAGCGCTAAGCCATTGGGATTTGACGTCTCTTGGACCAACCAAAGACTGGCTGACTGCGTTAAGAATGTGGAGGTCTTGGAAAGAGTCAGGTGTCTTACCATCAAGGTCCACGTATTTTGGATGTATTTATTCTAAGACAATAAATCCCCTTGTTACATTGCTATTTTCGTCTGCTAGTTCTACCATACAGGAAAACAATGCAACCGTCACATTGAATATACCAAAGACTTCATTTTGCAGTACCTCACCATAGTCCATGCAAAAAAATATTTTTCATTTTATTTATTTATTTTTTTCTATTTATTTATCTGTTTATTTATTTATTTATTTATCTATTTTTGACTTACGGGCTAATATGAACGCTGTTGCCTTTCCTCCATTGGTATCCTGTAAGTGAGGTCTGGGGCAATGATTTGATTGATTGCTTTATTGCAAAAAACACTAGCAATCTTTAGCGTAGCTTAATCTCCTTAATCAAATAGAAATATGATCACATCTGGAATGAAAATAGAAAAAATTGAAATATCTGGGATAAATCGTACGCTAACACTAAGTATTTTATATCTTGCAAAACATTGAAGAGGAAATTCAGCAAATGAATAGCGCTGTAGTGAGGCCAGCGATAGTGTATGTATGAAAGCATTACTGTTTATAAAACGAAGCACAAAAGAAGATAGGAGTGTCAGAAATGAGAATACTAAGATGGATGGATGGGGCTAGAAAAATGGACAAGATAAGGAATGAACTTATTAGAGGATTTGCAAAAGTGACTGAGATATCAGAGAAAACAAGAGACAAAATTGAGATGTTTTGAACATTTCAGGTGAAGAACAGTAGATGTGGAGCACATTGTACGAGAGGTAATGATAAATATAAAGAAAAAAGAGAAAAACTAAAGAGGTGCAAAGTCTTCATTGAAGACGACTTGAAGAGCAAATGTGTTGAAGAACAAATTACGCAGACTACAAGAAAGTGGAAGAAATTAGTAAAAAAAAAAAAAAAAAAAAAAAAAAAAAAAAACAGTGGCTGTTTGAAAGGCAGGTAGCTGAGAAGATCCTTATCCCAGTGCATTATGAACAGTCCCTTCTCAGGTAAGGAACCTAAAGGGAAGCTCTTAGGACTTACACCAAAGATGTGCTCGCTTCTGCCAAACAAATATAACCTACCTCAACTCAGACATGCCTGGGCGAAGATGCTCCTGCTATAAAAAGAAATACTAGAGACATAATACAACAGTAAAAGCATTACAGGTGGTTCCAAATGGTACTTTTACTTTCAGGATTATTTGGGTATTATATGTAAAGGAACGGATGTTGACATCTTCATTCAGAGGCCGAACAAAGTACTGTATACACGAAAGTACGTTTCATCATAGAAAACGAGACAGACGACTTGTTACCATTTTGGGTCGGTGACCATAAAATAGTAAAAATTGCGAAGTTCGAAGTACACAAAACTGGAATAGAAAAAAACTATATAAATGAAGAAATAACTAAACAAACAAATAAAACAAACACAACGACGGATCAGAACAATTTTATTCATTCCCCCAAAGCGCATAATGAAAGAACAAAATCAAAAGTAGTGACAAGATTCTTTCTTGGAGCTCTCGGAATATGTAACCATGAATCACAAGACTGACAGAAATGTGATATATGGGACACCCATACAGCGGCTCTGACAGTGTGTATTATAGGTAATGGATAATGGACTCTGAAATAACGAGAGCAGATGTTGAATATCACCGTATCACGCGTTCATTAGTGAATCACGTTGATGGAAAAAAAAATGCGTGTAAAAGCGCAAACAAGCAAAAGTGTTGGGGGTAGGAAAGGTTTGTCAAAACAAAGGGAAAATAACAGACTCTATACATAGCCACCAGTGAAAACATGAACCAGAGAACGGGTGATATAAAACGACCAAGCAGTGGGGGCAAGAGTGGACATGAAACCCGAGGTGACCGGAGAGAAAAGCACGACACGGAACACCGCACAGATTCCGATACGTTCTTGGGTGAAGAGGGCTGACCTTGGAGCAGCTATTCACGGATCACACGATCCCATTCTCGTGCTTTGTTCCAGCCTGTTATTCCTCTGCAGTCGCCTGTTGTGTGTGGAACTAGTAAGGAAAAAAAAAAAAACCTCTTACTTTCATTAGTGTCACCTTTACCCACCTCTACTAACTCACTACAATGCCTCAGCAAACATATGTATGTATATGTATATATATATATATATATATATATATATATGCAAAGGGTTACAAAGGATTACAAAAGAGTATGCCTACAGGAGACATTTTGGTCCATAATTAGGTCGAAGAAAAAAATTAGATGAATAGATACATACATAAGTAAATGGGTAAACAAATAAATAAGTAAATGAATGTATATGTAGAATAGACAATGATAAATGATAAACATAGATAAATGATAATAAATAAATGATAAATGAATAAATAGAAATTATAATAGAATATAACATGCATATTTAAATGTGTGTATATATATATATATATATATATACTGTATATATATATATATATATATATATATGTGTGTGTGTGTGTGTGTGTGTGTGTAAGTGAAGACTTGGAGTCTGGGATCCATATTGGAAAACTGTAAACACCAGATTCAATTGAAGGGTTTATTTGCCCGACGTTTCGAACAGGACAGAAATTTGCATCTCTGTCCTATGTTTTGATGTTTTTACATTAGAATTACGTATTGTTGCTTTTGCTACACTTGTTTTATGTCCACAGCTCTGTAACTTTTTATTTGCATTTTATTTTATTTTATTTGGTACCAATATTTCATTTCAATTGCAGTGTATTTAATATTGTAAAGAGGTATGCTTTGTACATGTGATTGAGTGTGTGAACTTTTCCCAGGTTTAACACTTTGACGATTTATAATGAGTTCACAATCTTCTAACCCAGGGGTTCTCATTAGGGGTGAAATTCACCCCCAGGGGGGAATTTTGGGTTTTCTGGGGGTGATTTGTGACCACAGTCAGTTTACGCGGTGAGGAAAGCAATTATAGGTTTTGGCCTATCTGGCCTGTCACCTGGGCTGGAATTATACTAATATGGGAAAAATATATACTAATTTGGAAAAAAAATAAAAGGGTTTTTAGTAATATTTGTATATTATTTAGAATGCACTTTTTGAAACAGGCAATCTTGGAAAGGAGCGGGGAATGACATTCAGACAAATGAAGAAAGGGGTGAATGGGCCAAGTAAGGCTGAGAACCCTTGTTCTAACCATTATACCCCATTATACCCCTGTAGGAAAATACAGGTGTGTATAAGAGTGCGTTTGTGAGGAAATGCTTGTGAGAGACTGCGAATGCGAGTATAAATTTCTGAATGTAAGAGTGCGTGAATATGAATGTAATGCGTTTGAATATGAGTATTAGTATACTTGTGTATGAAGTACATGTACAGGCGTGTTTAGTACTTTCGATACGAAAAGGGTGACACGTAGATGAGTGAAATTAATTAAGATCAGCTTGACTAAAATAAAGAACGACACTTCGTTGATAGACTTGTTTCCAAATTTACGTTTGTTTTATTCCCTTTTCATGCACTTTAGCCCAGTTATTTGAAATCACTACTCATAACTTTACCAACGGAGGGAACGCGTTGATCCCAATACTCATTTTTCCATGCTTGTTATGCAATCAAACGGCCTGCATTCAATAGGGATAGTTTTATGTACAAACCCCCGTTGCTGTCCTTCTAAGGGTACAGCACTGCCCACGGCTTCCAAACTCTGTCAAAACCACAATCATGACCCCTGACATTTTCCCTGAAGCATAACCACCACCATACTCTCATCGTCACCCTGTGTACGCTCCCGCCCCTCTCTCCCAAGCTTCTATGTGCATTCCTGCCTTCGATTCACATTTTTACGCACAACTTTCCACCGCATGGCTTTCGTCTCTCTTCCTTTACAGTCTAGGTATTTCATGCTCTAGTTGTCCATTATTCATGATACAGTGTCCTTATCATTGTCATTGTATCCTTTACCCTCCCCTTCGTGTGTTGTGTTATTAATGACCTCCTTTGCCCTTACGGACCTTCTCCTACGGTCCTTCTTCCTGCATCTGGTCCTCGTTTGTTACCTGTTGCTCTTCTTCAACCTAAAATGTTGTTCATTTACTTAGAGCTGTAGATTTCCCAAGACCTCTGTGTCTCTTCCGCACGCTCTCCCCCCCAAGTCCCGGCCCTTCCGTGTCTTATCTCGTCCTCATCTCTGCCTTCGGCCACCGGTCTGACCCTCTTTCACTTTTTTTTTTTTTTTTTTTTTTTTTTTTTTCTCAAGTTCGTACCCAGTGTAGTCCTTCGTTATTCCGACAGACTCTTCGATGCTTCTATTCAGAGCCAATAGTTTCTTCGTCTCGTCATCTTGCCTCGTCTTTAATCTCTGTCTTCTCCTCTCCCGTCTTCGTTTAATCTCGGTCTTGGCTACGATGCTCCTTGTACCGACGTCTTCGAGTGATGGCGAATGTCCAAGAGCCAACATAGCGTCATCCTTCGCCTTGTTGGCACTGGTCCGCTAAGTGGCACTCAACCTCCTCCCAAGTCTTGACTTCTATCGTTGGCACTCGGGCATTTGACATATCGATGTAATTGGGGAACACTCTCCCATGGAACTAATATCTATGGAAATCGTGTGACCTGACACAGGGTCATCACTTGACCTAGAACCTCCTTGGAAAGGCGCCAGCAGAGCGTTAACGTTATGTTGTAAAACTTGGTATTTTCTTCATAAAAAGGACACATTAGAGACTTTCACACCTTCCCATGACTGTTATATATATATATATATATATATATATATATATATATATATATATATATATATATGTATATATATGTATATATATATATATACTATATATATGTATATATGTATATATATACTATATATATGTGTGTATATATATATATACTATATATATGTATATATATATAATATATATATATGTACTATATATATGTGTATATATATATATATATATATATATATATATATATATATATATATGTGTGTATATATATATATACTATATATATGTATATATATATGTATATATATATATATATATATATATATATATATATATATATATATATGTATATATATATATATACTATATATATGTATATATATATATATATACTATATATATGTATATATATATTATATATACTATATATATGTGTATACATATATTATATATATATACATATATACTATATATGTATATATATATATATATATATGTATATACTATATATCTATCTATCTATATATATATATATATATATGTATATGTATACATATATATGTGTGTATATATATACACATATATATATACATATATATATATATATATTTATATATATATATATATATATATATATATATATATATGAATACCGAAATTTTAGTTTTTTCAAGATGAACTGAGTAAAAGTGGACATGACAAGACATTTCGGTCTTTTCTTCTATGTTTCTTAGGGCTTACAGAATTTGTAGCCCTAATATCTTGAATGATGAGCTGAAGAAAATTTGTGACATTGCATCGGGCTTGAGATATCTAAAATATTTGATTGATGAGGTTCATAAAATAGCTAAGAAGTCCTACCATGATATCTCTTGGGAAAGGAATAACTTTTGTAACAAAAATCTTTTAATTCTTCCTTTCCGTGAGAACTTGATAAGTCTTCCTAAGATTCTTAGACAGTTTGACGTCAGTGTGGTATTTAAGAATAAAAGTTCTGTTAAAAACATTCTTATTAAAAATTCCCCAGGTGATGGGCTAGGCTGTGTTTATAGCATTCCTTGTCATAAATGTGATAAATACTATAGTGGTCAAACAGGAAGAGAGTTAGGTACTGGAATTAATCAACACAGGTATAGTGTGAGATCAGGTCAATTGTCCAGTGGGATTTTTGTACACGTAAGAGACCATAACTATGCAATTGATTGGAATAATTCAAAAGAAATTGTCTCCTACAGTTCCATGTTGGATAGAAACATTATTGAATCCATTTTCATTAAACATTCTTTTGATAACATTATGAACGTAAGTTTAGGCTTATATAAACTCGGTAATTTCATTGTAAAGAAAATTTTTGATTATGTAGCAACTCACGGTGTGTCCCCGTCCTGTTACGCTTTGGTGAAAAATTGTCTCGTGTGACCTCACATGTTCCTGTCTTGTCTACTACTTTTCTGTGTATACGTCCCAATCCATGTGCTAAATGTAATTGAAGATGGGAAAGGAAGAGGAAGAGGAAATCGACTACAAACTAAAGAAAATTGAAGAGGTTGTACATTAAGCTGCTAAGGAGTATGTAGGATACATAACACCAGTTAGAAGAAACCATTGGTATGATGAAAAATGTAAGGAGGCACCAAAAGAAAGCAGAGGTATTCGAGAAAACCTAATACAAACCCATCAAACTTAAGACTAGCAGAAAGCTTAAGAGAGAGTAGGAGGAGTACCAAGAGATTATTTAGACAAAAGAAACAGGAGGACCTGGATAGAAAATTAGACTAAATATAAAGTATTATAAACGAGGATAGAGTGAAAGAACACCATAAAAAGCTGAGAGCTGTAAAAAAAAAAGTTTTTCAAGCTAGAAAGTGGATGATTAAAGGACCAGAAGGAGATATGCTATATGGAGAAAACGAAGTCATGGAACAGTGACAGCAGTACTTTTATGAGTTACTAAACAAACCAGACCCGGCCAACCCAATCTTAGGCTGCACAAATAAGGAATACAGTTCCTATGAAGAACCAACATTAGCTGAAATAAAGATGGTCATAAAGGAATTAGAAAATGGAAAAACCGCAGGCTGTTATGAAATACCAGCAGAACTGCTAAAAAAAAAGGGGGGGGGAAAGAGAGCTGGAAAAAGATTTATAAATTAATCAAAGAAATATAGAATAAGGGAAGATTACCAACAATATGGCAAAAGGGGTAATTATTCCAATTTATAAGAAAGGAGCAAACTAAAGTGTGCCAATTATAGGGGGATAAACCTACTATGTATGTTATACAAAGTATACACAAGAATTCTAATGAAGAGGCTTAAACCTTGCACAGAACAGGAGTTCGGGGAATATCAGTGTGGGTTTATGCAAAACGGATCAACTACGGATCATATGCACATAGTCCGCTAACTAATGGAGAAATATTACGAATATGCCCCTATCACCCCATCCATCCATCTCATCCTAGGACGCCCCATCATATGCACTCCTTCCATCTCTGCCTTCCACACCTCTTTTACTAATCTTTCTTCACTCATTCTTTCCATGTGTCCAAACCACCCTAATACTCTTTCATCAGCCGTATCTTCCAGCTCTCTTTCCACCCCAGTTCTCCTCCTCACCTCCTCATTTCTCACTCTATCTAGCCTAGTAACCCCTATCATACTTCTCAGACATTTCATCTCAAACACATTCAAACTCCATCTCTCTTCCTCTTTTATGCTCCATGTTTCTGCCCCGTACAGTGCTGTTGTCACAACCACTCCTTTATATAACCTCTTAGCATCCATTCCCATATGTCTATTTCTCATTACACTTTTCAATCCACCAAGGCATTTTCTCGCTTCTCTCAATCTACATTCTACCTCCACCCCCACTCCTCCCTTTCCTGCCACATTCGCACCCAAGTATCTAAAACTATCCACTCCCTCCAGTCTCTCACCCTTAATGCTCACTTCCAGCCTGCTGTCACTCTTTCCCCTTGTACATCTCATCACCTTACTTTTGCCCACATTTACCTTCAGCTTCCTTCTTTCACACACCTTCTCAAACTCTGTCACTAACTTCCTCAATTCCTCCCTCCTCTGATCCTGCTAAAGCGCAGTGTCGTCAGCAAACAACAACTGGCTTATTTCCCACTTTTCTTCATTTTCTTTAATCATCTCCAACCCCTGACCCACTACCCTTGCATTCACCTCTCGCACCACACCCATCCATGTATAGATTGAACAGCCAAAAAAAATAAAAAAAAAAATAATAATAATAATAATAATAATAATGATAATAATAATAATAATAATATACATATATATATATATATATATATATATATATATATATATATACATATATATACATGCAATGACAAAAGGCTTGCCCAATATACACGAGATAGCATAATTAAAACAAGATTCTACTCTAACTATATAAGGAGGAGGGGGATAGAAATGAAGAGGGATTTAGTCCTCTCGTTAAGCACCATTCATTTGAATTTTACGACACGCAGGTGAATACGTTGACGGTATCCTTGTCCTTCGCCGTAAAGGGAAACAAGCATAATAATGTTTCCTTACATCGAATATATTCAGAATACGAAAGAGCACAATTTTATTTCATGCCACGAAACGAACTTACTCATATAGGTCCAAGAGGGCAGTACCTTACGAAAGGACTGGCTTTTCTATTGGTGACGCTGAGAGTCAAGGTCCTTCCATGCACGATCTCGATCCCGGACTTTGGCTCTTTGGGGTTAAAGCCATTCGCACGCACTATCACCATAACACAGTGGGCTGCGATATGAAAAACCTCAGTAGGTCATGAAAGCCTCGTTTCTATTGGACAGTCGTGGTCAAAGGCCTTTAAACCTTCTTTGATCTTCATTATGTAAAGATATTGTTTGTACAATGTTCATTCTTAGGGATTCAATGCAGAGCCGGCAAATCCTGTGCTGGACAATACAGGCGATTTAAACCAAAATGTTACAATCGGCGATTCTTTTCGTCTAAAGTACAGATTAAAGTTTAATCGATATATACAAAAATAGATTGATAAGTACGTAAATGAGTCGATAAATCAATAACTGAATAGATAAAAAAATAAACAAGCAAATAGTCGAATAGATAAGAGAATGATGAACATGAACATGTTAAAATATAATTCTAATATGATGTAATATGTTATGTTATATCATATGTCATTATATATCATGATATTATATATCATAATATATCGTGCTGTATTACATTATACATAATATTTTATATCATATATCATTACAATATATTATACTATATTATATAATGTTGCATTACATTATATCATATACTGTACTATATTGTATTGCATCATGCCATACTATATTGTTTTATATTATATTATCCTATATTATATTATATCATATGTTATATTATGTATTATATTATATTTTATTACATTAAATTATATTTCATCATATATTATGTTATACTATTCCATACGAATATTATATTATATCACATTATATCACAATATCACATCATGTTATATTATATTACATTGTATTGTATTATATATTGTATATTATATTATGTTATATTATATTATATCATATACTATATCATGATACATTATATGATATATATCATATAATACAATATAATATAATGCATATTATATTATATTATATCATATTATACTATATCATGATACATTATATGATATATATCATATAATACAATATAATATCATATGATATTATATAATATAATATAATATAGTATAATATAATGTAACATAATATATAATATGATATAATATAATGTAATGTAATATAAATAGTATAATATGATATAGCCTGATATTATATATAATGCAATAAAGTGTAATATAATATGATGCAATATAGTATAGTATATGATATAATACGATATAATATAAAACATTATAATATGATATAATATAACATTATACAATATAATAGAAAATAATATAATGTAATATAATATATGATATAATATAATACAATATGTTTTAGTATAATGTAATACAACATAATATGATATGATGTAATATAATATAACATATAATATATTACAATATATTATAATATAATATGATATCATATCATATTATGTAATAAACTGATAAAGAAAGAATTATTGAGAGACGAGCAAGCATGAAGCGATAACAATCTGTCCATCTTACAGAAAATAAGAGTTCCATTCCAATCACACCAGGATATCTTAGTTGGATTTCCTCTTAATGAAACCATGAACCTTTTCGTGAAAGAAATTCAAGTGTGGGGGAGCAGGGGACGTGACTGAGAGTACCCTTGGCTAACCACCTGTCTCCTTCCTTGATCGTGGTCAACAGCCCTCTGGCATCCTATTGAGTTATGGCGTGTTCAGTGATCGTATTGATATAACACGCTTCTTGTGATCGGTGCCGTATTGACTTTCCAGAGTATCCTCTGTTTTTATTATTATTATTATTATTATTATTATTATTATTATTATTATTATTATTATTATTATTATTATTATTATTATTATTATTATTATTATTATTATTATTATCATTATCATTATCATTATCATTATTATTATTATTATTATTATTATCATTATTATTATTATTATTATTATTATTATTATTATTATATATATATATATATATATATTTTTTTTTTTTTTTTTTTTTTTTTTTTTTTTAGTGCAAGTTAATAGTGGCTGAGTATTGACTTTCCAAAGTATCTTTTTCTTTCTTTCTTTTTGTATTGGTGAAAGTTAATTTTGTATTTCTGTTCTTTGTTAATAAATGAGATGGTGGTTGTGTCGATATATAAAACCATACCAAAAGACCAATTCACTCTACTTCATTCATCCTTTATCTTATATTTTCACTTACTTTTATTTTCTTTCTCTTCATTTGAAGTAAAGGTATCAAATTTACAAAAATATATATAAATAGATAAATACATATATAAGAAAAAAAATTATTTATACAGGACTGTGGTTTTCGTCCTCTTCATATTTCTTTCTGCGCCACATTCGCTGCTGGAGTAACCAGAAACGCGCTTAGGTATAGGTTCGAGTCCCGCACTCCTCTCCGATTTCTAGCAGTGGCTATTACCTGCCCTAGCTGTCCAAGCCCATAAGGCAAAGATGACGGCTTCGGCCGCAGCTACTCAGCGCCTCCTGGCGTAAGTACCTCACCACCTTTTGCTAGATGACTCTGTTCTGCTCAGGCCCGGGAGAGAGGGAGGGTCACCACTGACAAAATAGGATCAGTCCAAATGCTCTGTTTCAGGAACGTGGTATATTCATTGTCTTGACATGATAGTGGTGTTCACAGTACATACTTTTGAAGATTTTGGTCTCTTCTCTTTATAATATCAACCAAAGATCGTGTTAATAAGCGTTGAAAGTTCGTGAAAGTTTGTTGATTACAATTTGTTAGGTAAAAAAGCTGCTTAAAGCGGATTTGATTCCCCATAATCTGTTTGTTCATAGTTTAACCCGTTCATAGTTTTTCGTAGGCTTTCTACATACATAAATACATACATATACTAAAGGCTTTTTCCCCCTTACACGGGGGGTAGCCTTTCTACCACTTTATTTCTTTTAGGCTTTCTACCACTTTATTTCTTTTGGGAATCGGGTTATCTTTGATCTTTTAAATTATCAATGGAGATTCTTGAATTAGCTTACCAATACATCTTGACTTCACTTGTAAATTACAATCTCATTGGTGTCTGTCACATGTGTCCTCTTCGTTAAATGGATACCTGGAAGAGTAAATGACACAAGGTCTTTGAATTTGCATTATTATATTTATTTATTTATTTACCTATTGTCTTCTTCCATGTCTTTTTTTAGTATCAGGTTGATCACTCTTCATCAAGTGTAAATACTTCCCCCCCCAAAAAAAAAAATAAAAAATGAAGGCGTAATCCCAAGACTTGTAACTCTGCTAAATGAAAATGTCGGGCGTCTTTCATAGCAAAAATGACTTAAACGTGGCAGCCTGGAGCAGTTATTTGTTGTAGTTTGAACCCACATTTATTTTAAATGCACAATGATTGTTTTTGAGCTGCCACCATTTAATGTACTGGGTGGCAAATGAGTGCGCGAATCAGAGTTAAATTTTATATTTGGATACACACAAAATGACACAATCACAAATGCGTGCACCCTCAACAAAGCCGTCTTCGATACTGACGCGCTTAGCTACAGATTTTGCGCGCGAAGACGTGCATCGCATCTGCCATATCTTATACAAACAAAATACATTTTATTATACATAATGTAAATATGGTTACAAATAAATAATAAAATAATACAATATATATATATATTATACACCATGCCAACACACCCGCAACATCAAGAACTACATTAATGGATTGATTCGTTGGGTTGAAAATATTTCTCATAATTTACCCTCGCTCCCCTAAACTAATAAATAAAATTAAATAAATAAGATAAATGAATAGATAAATAAATAAATAAAAATAAAAAGTATGTATATTTTTGTTTTTAATGGTTTCTGGCTTCTCATACTCATCATACAGAAAGTTCTTCTTAGGTAAAAACAAGACTCTTGGATGATCCTCTTGATGGATATCTCTCCATCAAAAGCTGGGCGTTATCTTTCATCCGAAGTAAGATGCTTCCCAGAGTCTTCCTAATCTTCAAGAGCACGCTACGTTCTTTCGAGACTGCCATGTTTTTGGCAACCCGTATTCATCCAAGCTGAACAACAATATTTTTTTTTATAATTATTTTAACATTTATATCGTATTTTGTTTAGATACCTGTGCTATACACGGTTCAAACTAAGTTCGCAAAATCTTACTTTAATTGTTATGAGTAATGTATACACTGTACATATATATTTTTGGATTCTTAAATATAGATAAGTGCACACTTCATCGCTGTTTTCTCTTTATTTCGTGCTAATGCATGATTTTTATTTAAAAAAAATGTATTCTATCCTATTCTATTATACAATCTAAATTTATAACCAGAGTTATGCATCCAAATAGGTTTGCACACATTATATAACAATTCGTATTTACAACACTGGCGCGGTCGTGTGAATCATGGAATGCTAAGAAGGAGGCCTTTGTTCAGCAGTGGACTCAGGATGGCTGATTTGATTGATTGATTGATTGATATACAACACAGTCTGCTGATCTCTACTCTCCAGTCACTCCTTATAATCAGTATATATTAATACAAAATGTTTTAATCTTCTCGACCTTGTAATTAATAATTTCTTCAATAGTTTATTATTCTTCTTTCTTAGGATAGGTTCTTGAGAGTCTGCCAAATTCTAGGTCTTCTATAACGCTCATATAGTTTGTAAATTCCTCTTTCGTTTATATATATATTTTTATACATGAGAAATCCCATAAACTCGTGATTCTAAATATGCGGAAAAACCACCAAGGAAAAAGATAAACTGATGACCAAGCGCTTTCGTCTATTCAGACATCCTCAGGGTACCGAATATTATTTATGATAATGATGATTTTCAATATATATAGAAATTTATTTATCCTACATGTTCAGACGCTTCAATGCAGGTTTTCTCTGTAACCAGCTTTGATCAGCGTCAATGAATTTTTGCCTGTGTGTAACATTATATATACAGTTAAGGTAACCCTTCTTTGACGCTCTTTTAGCATGGTTTTTAGTATTCAAGTGGTTTTGATTTGCATTTGATTCAAAAAGCGCCAACCCAGTAATAGTCACTATAATAAACACAAACAAAAAAATTCACTCGTTTTTTCCTGAAATTTATAACTGTTTTCTACTTCGTTGTTATCATATAAATAGGAAAGCGTTGAAGATTACACGTAATCAGCTGTACTGTTGCAAACACCTAAACATGACACATGATATACGCCAATTGTAAACATATCTTTCATTGTAAGATGATTATCGAATATATATTAAATAGTTGATTCGTTTATTGTGCAGCCAGGCAAGATCGTAATAAGAATCTTCCCATATGGGAAGACATATTAATGTGAAATCCATCTTAAATGAAATTAAGTGGAGGCAGCTCCGATTGTATGGAGATATTCAAAGATGTTACGAACACAAGACGCTCGCCGACTATTTAACTGGACCCCAAAGGGCCGAAGACACCAGAGGCCCCCACCCCCCAAAAAAAAAAAAAAAAAAAGCAGGATTGACGGCATACGAAATCTGAGTTTCGACATTTGATCTTCAGATTAAAGAGGTTGACGCTCTTGTTCACGATAGAGAAGAGTGGAGAGGCTTTGTGATGGGACTCCCGGTTGACGGACTGAATCAGTGATACCTCTACTCCCAAGGTGTATGAAACCTTAAACCTGGAGGTACGAGACGTGATAGCCAGTGAAATGGAACTGTATATTCACCATGATAAAGCATAATGTACCTTCATTATATCCTACTAATTAACATTTCTAATTTGAAATTAAAAAATACCTTTGCCTAGTAATTGAATATATCTGATAAGTTATCAGTAAGGTTTGTATCACTAATCCTTCTCATATGATTTTATTGGATTTATATTGGATAGGAATACGAAAATTATTTTTTCTGAGATAATCAAGGGGCACAGGACATTGAAGAAGGTTAAGGACCATTGCTCTAATTATATCAATCGTTCGGGCGAGCAGGTGAGAACTTAACATTATAGAATATATTCGCTAATGTCTTCTAAAACGTGGGTAAGAGTCGGGTACCCGCAAAGGCGCGAACACGCACACACACACACACACACACACACACACACACACACACACACACACACACACACACACACACACACACACACACACACACACACACGGTGGCGCGGTTGATAGAGTACTGGAGTATAGGTGCAGCAGTACCTGGTTCGAATCCTGCCCAGGGCCGAAATTATTTCGGTATCGCTGCGCATCGGGTCGTTACTCCGACTCTCGTGGGCGGGGAGTTGTGTGTGTGTGTGTGTGTGTGTAAGGTCATAGCATTACCCATAGATCGGTCATACGAGCTCTGAGCTCTCTTCCGGGTGGGAAATAGCTGTCGCTCACGAGTCCAACACGTGATCCAAAGACCAAGGTGAATACACACACCCAAACAAACACACATACACACACACACACACACGTACACACACGACTCGATGGCGCGGTTGGTAGTTCCCGACTAACACTTATACTCGTCCCAGCATTACTCATAGATCGGTCAGATATGATCTCTGAGCTCTCTTCCGGGAGGGAAATAGTTGTGGATCACGAGTCCAACAAGTGATCCAAGACCATGGTGAATCACACACACACACACACACACACACACACACACACACACACACACACACACACACACACACACACACACACACACACACACACACACACACACACACACCAGAAAGCAGAATAATCCTGCATTCATCTCTTCTTAACACATTAATTCCTAGCGTTCTTCCTCAGCTGATTGAAATCTTTTACCATTACCTCAGACGAATCATTTACTCGGAATATTCATTATCGGTACAAATAGGTTAAAACAAAAGACAAACTCTTCACTGCTAAAGTTTCTCGACTCGCATGAACGGGCAGAACCTACTCTGCAGTGTCATTCTACCAAGACACTTGTTTTTATCAAACCCACTGAAAAAGGCATATCCTTTAGTGTATTATTAGCAATATTGACAAAGGGTATTTATTATCTAGCTATTAATATCAAAGTAACAGTTCATTAAGTACCTATTTTTCCTCTGATATATATCAACTTTGATCCTGAAATGAAATAGTTTCTCAGGAAACATTTGGCAATTATATTACAAAGATATTCAAGTTTAAAGTATAACGTGAGAGATCAGAGCTTTGATTGACAATCTGTGTTTTGTGAGCGTAGGGATGATCAATATTAGTAACATTCTTTACTTAAACATCATCGCTAACACAAATGTGATTAATGTGATGAAATAGAGATTATAATAACAAAACATTGCGGTTTGTCCCAGAATGCAGTGTAGTTTGTATATATTCTCAATGGTAAGCGCGTAATGATCAACGTCTGCTTTGATACAAAATAAAGATTTCGCGGTTTATTTAACAAAGAATGTTTCAACATGTACTAAAATTATGATTGAAAACACTCTCTTCTTTGGAAACAAATATTCATTGTTAACAAATCTGATTTAAAAGAGGTCCACTGAAAATATGACAAATGCGGTTTTCAAACTTCGTTGTTTTTTTTTTGTTTGTTTTTTTCCTGTCGAATATGTACAGCTTCATCTACGTACTCTTTACGCTCCAAACTCACAGGGACGAAAATATCATTTATCATTAATATTTGATCTGATTATTCATGAAGATACACAACGGTGATTTCTGTTTTGTATTTCCGAATTTCCGAACAGAATTACGTCAGAACTGTATAATCTATTTTGATTTTGGCGAAAAAATAAAACCCTTTCAATAATTACCTGCAGGCATAATGTAAGACATTTTATTTCCCGTTGGTTAGAAGAATTATCGGCTACGATATATTTGCCACGAAGTATATTTTAGAAGTATTGAAGTAGTAGGTATGTAATTTATGTATTCAAATGAGTAGCAGGATATTCTAATGCATCTCTGCCTGACTGTGTACCTTTGTGCCTTACTGTCCAAATGTAACCCCGAAATTGATCAATAAGATTAAAGGTCAGTAATAGTTTTTAGTTTAAGATTAATTTCCAAATAAAGGTATATATAAAGGTCAATGTTGAGAAGCTGGTTGATACAAAGGTGAAGTTCAAGACGGTGGGAAAAACAAAGACTAAAGATCAGATTAAGGCCAGCGTATAGGTCAGAATAAAGGTAAGGATCAAAGGTCAAGTTACATACATAAGAAAGTATAATGGTATACGGAAAGATTGTGGTAAACGGCATGATAAAAATCTAGACAAAGGACGGACAAAATCTACAATGTCTGTGTGGGTTGTTATTATTAAGTCGAAATATTCTCCTCTCCTTTGTGAGACCTAAGGAAAACACAAAACGATGCCATGGCCGTCTTTTGCTCTTATATTTTGCAATTTCATGCTTTGGTCTAGATTCAGAACTCCCACGTGATCTCATTATATAAAGAAAAAAACAAACTCGAGTTAAAACATCTTGAATACATGCACTCTCCTCTGAATGAAAATAAATTCCGTCTTTTTTACTTAATCCCTTCTTTGAAGCGTCACACATTAAAGGTTTGACTAACTCTAACAATAGATGATTTTGTTCTAGAGTTAAGGCACGGACGTTGCCGTGAATGTGAAGTCTATAGGTCGAGACCCTATTCTGGTAGGATTCAACCCTGTATTCTGATACTCTATATATATCACAACAAAGTTATGTCGTAGCACATTAGTAAAATAATACTGATAACCCACTTTCGGAGAAGAATAAGCGAAAGTATAAAGATCTGTATATTACGATCACATCTGCTGAAGAGGATCACAGTTAGTGATCGAAATATACAGATCTTTATACTAATGCTTATTCTTCTCCGAAAGTGGGTTATCAGTATTACTCTATATAAATGATATCATAATCTGAATGCTATTAAACTCTCCTACATATATGACAGAAACCGAAACCTTTTTTTCTTCAACCAACGTTAACACATTAAAAGCCCCCAATACTTTATTTCTTTACAAACTATAAAAAAAAACATATAAGGCAATTTTCTACTTGCCAAATGATCATTACATATTCCATCAGACGGGCAATATGTTGCTTTGCTGTACTTTTCTATCTGGAGCGAATATTCATCAAACGAAATTCAAAATAGACTTGATTAAAAATACAACAAATACGGTTTTACATAATTCATTTCTCTTCGCCTGTACACGCTGCTGCACCCACGCACTGTTTACGTTATATAAGAACTGCGATAAAAGATTTTCCTGTCGTTATTTCTCCGTTTGAGTGCTTATAATGGAATGCACGAGTATATACTTATAGTACATACACATGTACACAATCATAAACACACACGCACACATACACACACATACACACACACACACACAGGCACACACACACACACACACACACACACACACACACACACACACACACACACACACACACACACACACACACACACACACACACTTACACACACACACACACACAAGCACACGAAAGCAGATCATGCCGATCTCGCGACTTGCTGGTGTAGGAACTAGCATCTTGAGTAGTCTTCACTAATATTGTGTGTGTGTGTGTGTATGTGTGTGCGCGCGCATGCTATCAATAACTAGAATAAAAAGAATGAAGTCGATTCTAGTTGTTGATAGCGGCAAAATGTACTGAAACATTGAGGAAAATACGAAATATTTTTGTGATTGAACTTATTCCTTGAGCAGCTTATGTCTTGAGGTCCGCAGATTAATATTTTGCTTTCCATTCTAAGTAATCGCATTACGTATGTATAAAAATATATATAAAGGATGAACATAAAGATTAATTTACAAAGACTTTTGTTCTTTATTCACCCAATTAGGAAGTTGAAGTCTCTTATTTATTCGGATGATTGTTGTACCTTTTTCGGTCGGGACCTCATACTAAGAAGAGTCATCTTCTCCATCTGAACGAAATGTTCTGGCGTTTGAACAAAATTTATAAACTGCGTCATTGCGTTTATGGGGATTGAGATACGACGAAACGAACTGGAAACTTCAGTTAACTTCCATCCGGTCACGTTAATATATATACATATATATATATATATATATATATATATATATATATATACAAATATATATATATACATGCTAAAGAGAACATGGGTACGTGTGTTCACTTATGCAAAGTAGACCACTTAGGAAAAGAAACTAACGAAGCAGATCGCTTTCGTATATTAATTTTTTTTGTACTGGATGTAATATACGAAAGCGTTCTGCTTCGTTAGTTTAATTTTCTAAGTGGTCTACTTTGCATATATATATATATATATATATATATATATATATATATATATATATATATATTATATGAGGAATCATAAGAAAAAATCAATAAAACATTGAAAAAATAACAAGGCTCCCACTTTAGCAATACTTGAGTGACCATTTGGAAGTCACTAAAAGTACATACATACATATACCAAAGGCTTTTTCCCCCTACATGGGGGGTAGCCAAAAGGAAAAAGGCATAGAAACCACTCCCACCCATTCCATTTCCTATATATTCCACTCCCCTTCACCCTCCCTCTTGTCCTGTTCCTCTCCAAAGAACCAATAGAAATCCAGTTTTCGGTCCATTATTTCTTCTGACGCCCGAAAGATGGCACGTGTGTGCGTTCTGCTGTGCATATGGTCCACAAATTACATTGCCTGCCAAAGCAATGTTTAGAGCACTTTACAAGAATTAGGTCGATTTTCTGAGTCTGGGTATGCAAAATTGGGTTTGGCTAGATTAGGTTAGGTCATGTTAGATCATGTTGTGTCATGTTGGGTTAGGTTAGGTTTTGATTTGGAATGGTTTAGGCTACGTTTACTTAGGTTAGTTTATTGTGAGTTTTGTCCATTGCCATTCTCTGTTACATTCCTGGAACAATTTTTTTTTTTTTTTTTTTTTTTTTTTTTTTTTGTAGTCCCCCGAATCCAAAAGTTTTTGTAGTTTGAGATTTAGGGATACCAGCCAATAAAGCATGATATATAAATGAAATATTTTTTGGACATTATTTAGATTATAAAGATAAGATACTTTTGAACGGAAAATACCCCAATGTGTTACGGAATAAAGACCCGATTACCAAAAGTAACAACGGTGGTATATACTCATTTTATGTTTTTATTGCTAATGTATCTGATTGATTGTGTGATTGATTGACTGATTGACTGATTCACACATTCATTCATTCATACGTTCATTTAATATTTTTTTCTCGTAGGTGCACATTCTTTTGTATAAAACATTAAGAGAAGACAAATATAGAAATCAACGTATACTCAGGATTGCTGGACCGAAACGCTACCTATAGTTCATATAGTGTGAGTTTTAGTCTCCTATAAAGGAACTGATTCAAGGCTATTTTCCCTCCAACCTCCGATTAATCGGCGGTACGACCCACCTCCAGCAGTTTTAAAGTCAATATGGCAAACTATCATTTTATTATTATTATTATTATTTTTATTTATTTATTTATTTATTTTTTATTTATTTTATTTTTTTTTTGTCAACAAAAACATGTAGAATGTCATTTGATATGCCGGAAGAAAATATTTTTCCTTCAGTACATCAGATTTCTTCCTGAAAGGTGCGAATCTGCTTCACCCATTCAACTCATTCATGCCAGCCACTTGCTGTGTAGATACGAAAAACCGGATATGGTAATGTACTTTATAAAAATCTATACATATGTATAGTTTTTTCCTCTGTAGTCATGAGAGACACTGAAAGCTTTCATATTCTTCATGCTAGCCCTTGCCATAAACAATTAGATACTAGGATTTATAAATATATATATATATATATATATATATATATATATATATATATTTAGATTTCAAAGTTGTCCTTTTTCATCATGTCATCTGAGGTTAAAGGGTTCAACAGTCGAAGGAAAATTAGACTAGTGTGATACCATATATAGCCCAGTGCGATAACGCTTTAAGCTCTATAAAGAAGCATTTTGTTGGCGTTCAGAAACAAAGGTGAGTTTAAATGTATTGACAGGCAATCCTCCGTAATTACGGCTGTTACTTTCCTCTTCATTTTCTAGTTTCAAAATGAGATAGTTTTCTTTGGACGAGTTTCAAAATGAGGTAGTTTTCTTTGGACGAAAATGTAACAAGTAGTTCTGCAGCCGTTCCTCAAGATATTGGTTTAAAAAAATCTAGTAAATTTTGTACACTTTTATGTGTTTTGTAAATGCTTTCAACTTATTAAAAAATTTCATTTATATTCTATATTGAGGTGAATGCTTTGCAACTACACAAATCTAAACAAAGAAACATAGTGTGAAAGTAACATTCAACAAGTCATTTTTTTAACACAACATAACTTCATCTTACAATTGAATCAAAATAAGATAACGATCAAAAATATTCTATGTAGAATAAAAAAAAATAGTATTCCATTGAGGCAGGAAGACTGGAAATATCTCAATCTGGAGAAGATCAACTCTGGATTAGATAAACATGCTCACCTTTGACGCTCAGAAAATCCACCGATAAAGAAGTCGAGGCCAAAGTAAGAGGTACCTAAGTCTTGTCTTATAGATATACTTCAGTACTGACTTTCAAGTAATTGTACATCAGAAATCCACCATGAACAAAAAAAAAAAATTTATATCGGGCTTTCTTTAGACTCACTAACGCTCCTTAACGTATAATCCATCACTGATAGATGTGCGCATACGCGTCAGCCGACAAAAGAAAACAAAGACAGTGAAAGACTTGATGGGTTAGAAAACACAAACGAAAGAACACAATCATGATATCACTGTCAAGACTATCATTACTTTCTCCCGGGAAGTATAATTATTGCGGTGATAAAAGAAAACGAGGCTGAGAAGAGAAACAAAGAAAACGTTTTGCCGAACTAAGGAAAGTGTGGAGAGTAAGAAGTGGCCTTGGAGTACTTATGGACGAGAGAGGGTGGGAGTGGGATGGGAGTGAGGGGGGCTGGGTGGGAGTGGAAGTCTGGCTAATGGCGTGCCTAAATGGCGGCGGGGGGAAGAAGTGGTAATGGAGGAGTTTGAGGTTATACGTTTTCTTTTCTTCTTCCTCCTCTTCTTGTTTTTCGTTTCCTTTTTTTTTTTCGTCTTCTATACTTCTTCACTTCCGCTTTCTTCTTCTTCTTTTTCTTCTTTCTCTTCTTTTTCTTCTCCTTTTTATTCTTCTTCTCCTTCTTTTTCTTCTTATTTTTCTTCTTCTTTTCCTTCTTTTTCTTCTCCTTTTTATTCTTCTTCTTCTCCTCCTCCTTCTTCTTCTTTTTCCTCTTCTTTTTCTCCTCCTCCTCCTCCTCCTCCTCCTCCTCCTCCTTGTCCTTTTCCTTCTACTACTTCTCCTCCTCCTACTACTCCTCCTCCTTATCCTTATCTTTATCTTTATTCTTCTTCTTTTCTTGTATTGGAGAACTGTTGTGGTGAAAGTTGGGTTGGTAATGACGCGAAATAGCGGAGATTAGTACAATGTTAGGGTGACGATTCAGGTAAAAGTGTTTCAAGAGCTGATGAGACACTATATTTCTTTCTTTCTTTATATATTAACTAGTTTATTTATTCACATTTGTTTACTAAATTATCTACTTATTTATTGATCTATTTATCAATTAATTTATTTCTTTATACATATATATATATATATATATATATATATATATATATATTTATTGTGCTTTTTATTTATTTGTTTCACGATTCAAGAATATATTAAGCAAAGAGATGGAGGAACTTCCAGTAGGCGCTTAGCCACGGCCGAAATCGTCCTTCCATGTGATATCATTGATATCATCAGTGATCCATTTTACGCCAGGCGAATTTATTCAGTCGTGGTAGACTCTTTTGTATCGAAATAATAAGAATTTCTACTCACCACTTGTACGTTTGTTGTGACCGTCACTAGGCGATTTTATACTTCAGTTACACCAAGCTTACGATCTGTTTCCGACCACCTTCGACCGAAAAACAAGCGATTGGTCGGCGACACAAAACCTATGCAAGGAATTGAAACGGAAAAAGTTAATGTGGTTGATAAGATGAAAACCTATGTACAGTGTGTGTTTTAATGTATCTATATATCTCTCTATCGATCTATCTATTTATCTATCTTATTACCGGCTACCAGCGACATCCAAAGACGACCTGGAACTGGCCGGCAATCGCCTGGAAGCCGGTGGTCGGAAACTGGCCATAAGGCGAGGGAGACACTCGGTACTTTTGTTACCATTAGTAACCATATATACGATTGTGATGTGAAGAATGTATAGGTCAGCACAGATTGGAGGTGTATAAGAATGAAGGAGACTGCAGGAGACCATAAGGCCTACACCTTATGGTCTCTTTCAGTCTCCTTAGGTGTGAGTCGACAAGCGCAAGTGTCTGTCGACATCTTGTTGCAGATCTGTGGATCACGTGTCATGTGAGTGACATATCGTGAATGTGCTTAGTAATGGTTACAACCTTTGCAATACACAGGAAAAATTAAAAGAAAAATAACGCGCACTAAGGAGAAGGATGGAGAATCGGCGTAACAGGTGGTTTTACTACATAAGAACACAAGAACAAAGGAGACAGCAAGAGACCATAGTGGCTACACTAGGTGATGACATAGCAAGATTATCGAGTCGTATTCTGTGCATCCAAAACCAGACGTTTTTATGCAACAGTTTGGGGCCCCTGCGATAGGGACGAAGTAATTCACGCACCAACAAACACGACCTGGCAAC
>NC_134787.1:11910522-11923022 GCF_046742065.1 Oratosquilla oratoria
ATGTTGGTGGTAGTGGTGGTGATGATGGTGTTGGTGTTGTTGGAGAAAGTGGTGGAGGAGAATGTGATGGCGGTTGGTGGTGGTAGCGGTGATGGTGTTGGTGGTAGTGGTCGTGATGGCGGTGGTTGTAGTGATGTTGGTGGTGGTGGTGATGGGGGTGGTGTTGTTGGAGAAAGTGGTGGAGGAGAATGTGATGGCGGTTGGTGGTGGTAGCGGTGATGGTGTTGGTGGTAGTGGTCGTGATGGCGGTGGTTGTAGTGATGTTGGTGGTGGTGGTGATGGGGGTGGTGTTGTTGGAGAAAGTGGTGGAGGAGAATGTGGTGGTGGATGGCGGTTGGTGGTGGTAGCGGTGATGGTGTTGGTGGAAGTGGGCGTGATGGCGGATGCTTGTAGTGATGTTGGTGGTAGTGGTGGTGGTGATGGTGGTGTTGTTGGAGAAAGTGGTGGAGGAGAATGTGGTGGTGGTGGTGAGGAACAGAAAGAGAGAGCGCGGGGGGCACAGGTAGAATAATGAAACCGTGAAGAGGAGCCCAAGTGGAGGTTCAGGTTGAAGAACTCCTGAAGACCAGAGGACTAAGAGGATTCTGCAGAGGATGAAAATGCAGAAATCCGGATTAATCCATTGTTTAGAGAAGAGATCCAGAAGGACACTCAGAAGAAGGCCAATGGGAATGGTGAATAATAAAAAATAGGTAAAGTAAAAAAAAAAAAACAATCCAAGAAATATTCTGCATGAGGATGAGACCCCGAGTCTCTGTGAAAAAAAAAAAATCCAAAAAATATCAGGAAAATTGAAGACTTTATTTTATATTTATTTATTTATTCTCATTTATTTATTTGTCTTTGGAGGGTAGAAGAACAGAATTGATAGATGTTGAAACGCCCTTGCTGCCTACAGGAATGGATTTGGTATACTAATAATTCCGTTCCAGCTAACGACGCATGAATTCATTCATTGTACAGGAACTTCTCGCAGAAAAATAAGTAGAGTAACCTAGAGATGATGTCGATGAAATCATAGTTGATTCTGTATGACATTAATCAGCTCGTTACGCAAAAGCTAATTACTAACACGATATTCACCTATGAAATATTCTTGTATGTACGCACAGTGTACGCAGAAAAAATTCAATCTGACACATCATTCATCAGAACCCTACCAATATATCTCTGAAGTCATATATATATAATTTATCAAAACTCTACAAATATGTCTCTAAAGTCATATATATATAATTTATCAAAGCTCTACAAATATATCTATAAAGTCATATATATCTGTGCGTCGGGGACGAGAGGTTTTTGCCCGTCTACGGGCACCTTTAGCGGGCAAACCATGAAACTGCCCTTCCCGGCGCCAATAGCGGGCGCCAATAGCGGACGCCAATAGCGGGCGGAAGTTTGACGTCACTGCCAAACGCACAAGGTAAGGTGAGAGCAGACCCAATCAGTACCGAGTTAGTAGGACGTGATGTCCACACCAAGTACATACTGGTCACGACAAGACACAGTAACATTAATTGACCTGTATAGAACACACGAATGTTTGTAGAATGTAAGGTGTGACACCATGGCGGTCGAACTACTACACTAGACCTCATGCTCACAATCCCTACTTACGGCCGACTAACCACAAACCACCATAGTCAGCCGCGTGGCACCTTTTCGGGTATAAGCTGGAGGTCTGCCGGACACAGCTTGACCGTGTGAACGTGGCATAACTGTTGTTGCATGAATATAATTACGATTCAAAAGGATCACCTTGATTATAAAGGACTTAACGGATATAGAAATATATCAGATACTGAAAAACGAAACACATAATTCTGATGAATTATGGGTCATGTGGCTGTATGAAATATTACCTGACTTTCCAATACGACATTCATCTATAACATACCTTGTCTGGATATGCTGTACCAGTTGATAATATTCAGCACATTGTTAGTGTTAAATTGACTTATCTTTGATACCAAGTTCTCCATAATCGTGGTCACGAGAAACTATATTATAATCCACTTCTGCCACATGTCAGCTGGAAAGGACGGAAGGTCAAAACTGAAATTAGTGCGAAGGCTTCACTAAGTTGAAGTCTGTCCCCAACTTCTGAACACCCACATTCTCAAACTGGCTTGTGGAGACCTGTTTTAACATTTGGCGCAAACTGAGCACTATACTTTGCTAACTATAGTGACTATGATAAGCTGACTCACACCAACCAAGTGAACTCAGCCCTATGCTGCGTCACTGTGAACCTGAATAAATCGTCAGGTGATTGCGAACAGGTTAGGGGAAAATAAATCGGGCCATGATGTTTGGTAGCAATTTCATTTTGGCTAACGCCAGAGCAACACGATTTCATTTAGTTGTGGAGGCGTCATCGTCAAACTCGGTCAAGTCTTCATATCAGCACTTCTCAACCTCACCCTTTTCAACAATACGTATGGCATATACATATACATTATATATGTATGTATTATATATATTTATATATATAATATATATATGTGTGTGTGTGTGCGTGTGTATACATATAAATATATATACATTATATATATATACATATATATATATATATAATATATATATACATACACGTTTATAGTTATACATACCAGGAAGAATATTTACTGCTGTATCTGCTTTTTTATATCTCTACTAAATTTCTTTATATTTCTAGCTGATTTAAGATGAAAGGTCAGGAAAAGATTTAATTTGGAAGTTGGTAGAAACAACTTCGCCAACCGTGTAGTTAATGAATGGAATAAACTTCATGTAGAGGCAGTGCAATGTAGTGTTCGAAGCTTTAAGAATCGTTTAGATAAACACCTAAGGAAGATGTTGTAATGACTGCCATTTATTTTATATCATTTGTTTATTTGTTTGTTATCATTTTTTGTTTATTATTATTTGCTTGATTTTCTTTTGTTATTAGTTATCTGTTGATTTATTATTATTCACTATTTACCTGTTTGTTTACTATTTAACTATGCCTATGCATTTATTTATTTTATTTATCATTATCTATATTATTATATTTTCATAAGTTTTTCTTTTATTTATCATTATTATATTTTTTCCGCATCCGTCCTAGTTATGGACCAAAAAGTCTCCTGTCGGCATGCTCCGCCTTTGCGATGGTATGGAATTAAAAGTGATTTGTGGATGGAAAAAAAAAAAATATATATATATATATATATATATATATATACATATATATATATATATATATATATATATATATATATATGTATGTATATATATATATATGTATATATATATATGTATACATATGTATATACATATATATATATATACATTTATATATATATACATATATATATATATACATATATATACATATATACATATACATATGTATATATACACATATATATATATACATATATATATATATATATATATATATATATATATATATATATGCAATAAAAACACTAGGAGCGTGTGTTCACAAATGCGTAAGTAACCACTAGGAAAAGTAAACTAACGAAGCAGAGCGCTTTCGTATAATTACATCTTCAGTGCAGATACAAAGAAGGAATTATAAGATGAAGAAACAAGGTACAGAATATATGACATAGTGAAGAGGGCATTCGGAGAGGTAGTGGAAAAAGTACACGTGACGGACGTTTGGGCCGTCCTGGTAGCCAACAAGTATGGGACGTTTGGGCCGTCCTGGTAACCAACAAGTATGGGACAACTGCTCATAATTTATATTACAATTCAAACAATTTTGAAATTTCATGAGAAATAAAACTATCTAATTTGTACAAACCTTGATGAAGATTAACATTTATCCCCTTACTAGATTTGATCAAACTGCATTCAATTAAATTTCTTTCTATTATGTTGTTGTATGTGATGACTTTAGCGTTATCCCAGTCAACTGGGTGGTTAAAATGGTTCATGTGGTTGAATATACCGCTAGATTGGTTTCCCTCTCTAACGTATTTCTTGTGTTGATTGATTCGTGTTGTGAGTGTTTTAGCAGTCTGACCAACATAAAACTGATTACATGATTTGCAAGGTATTTTGTACACACACCCTTTATTACTATTGACAGAATTATTTATGAGCAGTTGTCTTACAGTGTTCTTATTATTGAAAACTACATTAATGTTAAATCTAATTGAATGCAGTTTGATCAAATCTAGTAAGGGGATAAATGTTAATCTTCATCAAGGTTTGTACAAATTAGATAGTTTTATTTCTCATGAAATTTCAAAATTGTTTGAATTGTAATATAAATTATGAGCAGTTGTCCCATACTTGTTGGTTACCAGGACGGCCCAAACGTCCCATACTTGTTGGCTACCAGGACGGCCCAAACGTCCGACACGTGTACTTTTTCCGCTACCTCTCCGAATGCCCTCTTCACTATGTCATATATTCTGTACCTTGTTTCTTCATCTTATAATTCCTTCTTTGTATCTGCACTGAAGATGTAATTATACGAAAGCGCTCTGCTTCGTTAGTTTACTTTTCCTAGTGGTTACTTACGCATATATATATATATATATATATATATATATATATATATATATATATGTATATATATATATATATGTATATGTATATATATATATATATATATATATATGTATATACAGTATATACCCAACTTGGCGACGCACTGAATGAAAACTTGCGATATGATATCAAGTCGCGACCCACATGTTGACGAAGATTCTCGGACCCAGCCATACAGATTTCCGGGCCCCCGGTTATCCGCGAGGGGAATGGGATCGATAATTCACGCGTGGTCAGTTGGCAACTCGCAGATTGCATTGTTTCCGGTAACTATCGTGGGTGTGCCACCCTTCATGGTCCCGGGCTTTGATACCGGACACTGTTTCTCCATATAGCTGGCAGTTTTCTACAACATTGTTTTCTTTCACAGAGAGTGGGCTGATGTACATGGGTGTAGGGATCACGCATACTCGTATGGACACACACACACACACACACACACACACACACACACACACACACACACACACACACACACACGCACGCACACTCATACACACACACGCACACACACACACACACACACACACACACACATACACACACGCACGCATGCACACACGCACACACACACACGCAAACACGCACGTGTGTGTGTGTTTGTGTGTGTGTGATTCACCAAGGTCTTGGGTCACTTGTTGGACTCGTGATCGACAGCTATTTCCCTCCCGGGAGAGAGCTGTGTGTGCGTGCGTGTGTATGTGTGTGCGTGTGTGTGTGTGTGTGTCTGTATGTGATTCACCATGGGGTCACTTGTTGGACTCGTGATCGACAGTTATTTCTCTCCCGGGAGAGAGCTGTGTGTGCGTGAGTGTGTATGTGTTTGTGTGTGTGTGTGAACATCTCTTTACACTTAAATTTACATTATAATTCAAATACTATTTTTGTTTTTTGAAGAAACCTTCTTCGTTTCAATTTTTCCCATTCATTGTAAATATCTTATTATGTGCGTCTTAAATAACATGATGAGGTTGTGTTTTATATGTGCCACGTTTGATACATACTATAGTAATTAGTGCATAACACCAGGGGTAGTTATGTATTAACATGTCTCATTTCTATAACCAAACTTCTTTCATTATTAAAACAATAACCTGATTGTCCATTCATAAAGTACTCCTTTCTATATGTCTAACTATGAAATAGATACCTCTACCAGGTCCTGAGTCGAGATAGCTTTCATGGTTTCCCCTCACCAGTTATGTAAGAATCTTCACAAAGACCTGTCCTCACATTAGAAGCTGCGTCTTTGAAGTTCCCGTAACCCGAGTACTTCTGTCATTACATTTTCCGGGAATATGAAATACATATTCAGTGAAGTAAACAAGAGTTCTTCTCGTCGTTAGCAAGTTTCCGTCTTTCTTTGACAATGATTTTCCTAATGTTTTCTTGTATGTGTGGGTAACGAGATTTTGTACCTCAAAGACTGTTCCAGGGAGGTGTAATCTGATGCGTATATCCTGGAATTCATACCTTTTAGTCCCTCTGTCTTCTGTAGTTATCTATTTTACTCCTGCCATTGCTTTCATCACTGCTAATTTTTTTCAAACGAACAAAAGATTTTCATAATATTAGGACAAAAGCATTGTAAAGATGGATAGAGGGGCCATGAAGACCTTTGTCACTGATAAATCACAAAATAACATAACAATGGCAGAGTTCTTGATCTGCCGTCTGTTTCACTGAGTTACAACACTGGAGCAAAAGAGGAAATCGATCATCCTCACGGAATCCCTCCAGAGGCTCTCGACTTTAGGTTTATTGAACTCACGTTTGTGTTCTTCCACTGCTGTGCAGACTGTGAAGATTCATGAGACTGTATACAAGACATCCTTACACCCGCTCTACATTGGGTTGATTTTTGTCAAGTGTGAATTTGAATAACTACAAGAAGACGTTGCTGTGTTCTGTAATTGCCTAAGAATATTTCAACAATGGGTCTAACATCCGTAAAGGCTTAACTTCACTTACTTCGTCATTCAGAATCTCAACGTAAGACGCAAATGTAATTTGATATTTGGAGAATCGAAAAATAAAAGATTATATCCGAATGGTATTCGAAGTCTTTTTCTACTTCGACAAACTTACGAGAGTTGACGAGAAACACCCTAGTGTAAAGCAGCCTTTGTAGAGTAGGCATATGTAAGTCTGTTCTGAGCGATGTTTGATGATTATAATGACATACTTATTGTACGTATCATGTTTGGTTCTTCCTCACACTGGTGGAGAGCGGTCAATGATTTGATTTGGCTCTATACTAACTAGATCTTTGTTTGTGTATGGTAATTCGTATATGTTTGTTCGTATCGGTGTAATTGGGAGTGTTGTGTTTTGGAGTCTGATGTGCCTTGATATTGGTGGGTGATTGCTCGAGTAGTGTAATCGGTGCTGATGTTCTTATGTGGCGGATGTTATTCTATGTGTACTGCGCGTACTAGGTCCCTGCATATTATATTATGGTTTGTGTCTTTTGTCTGTCTGGAGAGGAAGATTGTTTGTAGCTCCTTGTTTTGTGTTGTTTGTGGCTTGTGATGTTTGTCAGAAATGGGTGTTAAAGGTAAACATATAGTCGAACAGTGACCTCACGTGCTGTTTGTTTTTCATTTAATGACTGCACAAGTGTCCCTTTATTCTTTCATTATGCTGATATAGGCAGACAAAAATGTTCCTGACATATAACCTTGAACCCTATAGCAAACTGACATACATTTTATATTTTATTCTGGCTACCTTTACTTCAGATTGATTTTGGAGAATTGGGATTCTCTCCACTGAGATAAAATTACTTATCGCAAGCCAGAAAAAAATTACATAAACTCTCTCTCTCTCTCTCTCTCTCTCTCTCTCTCTCTCTCTCTCTCTCTCTCTCTCTCTCTCTCTCTCTCTCTCTCTCTCTCTCCCTCGATAAAAACGGTAGATCCTATACAGTTCCAAATTATACTAATTATTTGATGTGCCTTTATTAACTTAGACTTTAGTTATGAATTCCTAACTCCGACATTTATCTGCGAGATTTTCTATTTTTTAATTTCTCTTTTTTGCAGGTAAGCGCTGCGTGAAATCTCCTTTGTTGGAGATCCGCCAAATGTATTAAGGATTAGTGAGTATTTAGTGTGATTTGATTTGAAGGAAAATTCTGAATGATACGTCCTTTCAACATGGCAGCACGTTTCGGAACCCATGCACGTTTTAGTTCAAACCGAACAGTTCTATTCAGGTGAGTATTGACCACATGATAAAAGAATTCCAATAAATTGAGACCCCGAGGATCATCCATTGGCTGAATAAAATCGTTAGGCATTAACTTGAAGCCTATCTATCGAGAGTATATCGAGGAAAAAATATTTGGTATTCGTTCATTGTTATCATATCAATCGCTAGCTGCCCTGCTAGGTAGCTAAACATGATAGCTTCTGTTGAAACTAGAGAACTCGAGGATGAATGTATTATGCCCTGGTCACACAAGTGGTTTGATCCGCGCGGAAACCGCGGCGGTACCGCATAGTCTTTGAAAAACTGCGCGACTGTATGTGAACGCCTCCTTTGACTTAGAGGGGGTTTATACGGTGTAACGGATTCGTCGAACGCGGTTCGACAAACACGTGTTTAAAGTGATGTGTGAACGTGCGAACGGGGTATTTGGGGTTTAACCAACGTGTTCGACAACCAAATACCCCGTTCACACGTTCACACATCACTTTAAACACGTGTCTGTCGAACCGTGTTCGACGAACCGTTAGACCGTGTAAACACCCTCTAACATTGTAATTAAACAGCCGCGGTTCAAACCACTAGTGTGAGTATGGCCTTACTGTCATCACGCGTTGATTCTCTAGCGGGTTCGAACCGTCTACCTCCAGATGTTGGAGCCCTAGTATGCTCCATAACCAAAACCCCGGTAGAAGTTTTTTTTTAATAATTTTAATAATAATAATGATGATAATAATAATGATAATAATAATATAATAATAATAATAATAATATTAACAATAATAATAATAACATTAATATTGATGATAATAATGATGATGATGATGATGTGGTGTTTGGACAGCCAAGGCATGTAGCAGTCACTTGGCCATGTGTTCGGATAACCAGGACAATTAGCAGTCAACGATAGACGCTGGGAATCAACCCCGGTCGTGGATTGGGTAGTGGGGGGATGGGGGGGGGAGAGAATGTCAGTTGGGGCGCCCTTACCCCGGTCGACAATTGAAACATTTGCAAACATTACTTTTCTATGAAGATTATTTTTTTTTTAAATGAAATTATAGTATCCCATAGATCACAAGTCCTCAAGTTCATTGCAGTGTCTTTGGATATATTGTTACACATAACTCTTTGTGTGTAATAAAACCACTTGGAAGATAAAATGAAAGGTGACCGGACTTTTTCGTCTATTTAAGACATTTACAACGATAGACGTTGGGAATCAATTAAAGACATTGAAAATGTCTTAAATAGACGAAAACGTTCGGTCACCTTTCATTTTATTTTCCAAATGGTTTTATTACACATTTTGTGCATCACGTGTTTTTGTGATTTATTCGCATAACTCTTTGTGTAATTTTGGTTCTTAATATTAGAAAAGGGACTTACAATCACGCCTCCAGATTTTCTGGATCAGTCTCTGGTTACTAAAGATATTAAGAAAGAATGTTTACTTCACAGAAGTTGTATGAGATGGCAGTACTTTGGACATTCCGGTTGCAGAGTTCTTTTGTTGTTTTTTACATTAATGAATATCACCACCGCCACCACCAACACCTCTACCATCACCGTCAACACCTCCCACCAACACCACGAATCATAGATCAAAGCTTGGCAAATATACATTTCGTTGCTGTTGCCGTATTTATACAACGTTTGATATGAAAATACATCTGATCATAAGGTACATACCACACACACACACACACACACACACACACACCTCTCATGGCGCTGTGGTTAGAGCTCTGGCCTGCCACTACGGAGGTCCGGGTTCGACCCTCGCCCGGGGCTGAAATAATATCAGTATCGCAGCGCTGAGGGGTGTTACTCCAACTCTCGTGGGCGGGGAGTTGGGGGTGTGTGTGTGTGCATTACCCATAGATCGGACCTACGAGCTCTGAGCTCTCTTCCAGGAGGGAAATAGCTGTCGATCACGAGTCCAACACGTGATCCAAAGACCAAGTGAATACACACACACACACACACACACACACACACACACAGATATATATATATATATATATATATATATATAGTGTGTGCATACACGCGCACACACATATATATACTATATATATATATATATATAGTGTGTGCATACACGCGCACACACATATATATACTATATATATATATATATATATATATATATATATATATATATATATATATATATATATATATGTGTGTGTGTGTGTGTGTGTATAGGGCCGTAGTCACGAAGGAGTATCTATAAGAAAGGGTGAAAAAAATGCCACAGGTGCTTTGCCTGCGGTACTTTTGCCACTCTATTTACTAGGCTAGAGGGAAGGGACGCGAAACGCCCCTGCGAGCGAAGCGAGCGCCCTGTAGGCCGCACACGACTGGCGTAGCCAGGACGGCGAAACAGTTGATTGTTTTATTCTAAAAACTGGTAAATATATTCCTCATTATGACGCAAAAACGCGGATAGTCAAACCTGGCCCATGGTAAACATACAGTGTTTCATAAAATGTACTCTTTGAAATGTTCATAACGTTGTCGAATCCATTAGTCCACGTCATCATATGTATCTTAATAATGGCCATCATAGCCCGGCGACCTCGCCGTAGGCCAGGTACCCTTTTTTTTTTCTCTATCTCTCTCTTTTCTCTTTTTTTTTTTTTTTTTTAAGAGACGCGTTGTTTTTGGGAGCATTTCCTGTCATGAGTAACCCACCCAACAGTGTAAACAATAGAAACATGAATAGATAAATAGAAAAAAAAAAACGCAACCCATCACATGAGTCAGGTTTTTCGATGGTTCTGGGAAGTATGGTGCAATGACAGCATCACTGGGAGAGGTGTAAGTTAATATTCAAATGTATATAGAAATTCGTACATAGAACAAATGTACCTAAAAGAATAACTCATCTACATGTATTGTTCTGACTAACGGCAAGAGCTTTGACTTAGCTAAGCTACATTGTCCATAAGACTATATTGGTGAATTCCATCAATAAGGAGATTTTATTCGCATATTTTATTCTATATCATATCTGATGATTTAATTCAGACAATAGGCGGACTCTTGAGCACGGCGAAATTCATATGGAACAGACTCTTATACCGAACACGGGCAGGTTTCATTCAACAGAGCATCGGATCCGGCAGTGAAGGGCGTTTTCGATCGTCCACGATCCCTTCAGGCAGAGGACCCAGCCCTATCTGAATGAAAGAGATCATGTAACCTTTGTCACAAACAGAAGCCATACCGCACATCACCGAACTGAAGCGGCCCAGCGCTGTTTTTCAGTGGTTCCCAATTAAGCCCAGCGATTAGGAACACGATTTTCGAGCGGCTCTCGAAACGTATTGTTCCCCAAGAGCCATTAGCGTTTTGTGGCTCTACGACCATTGTTCTGTGCCCGGATTGGCTGGCCAAGGTTTGATCACCAAATGGCACGCTGGTGGCGCTCTGGGGTTTCGCTTCTTTTCGCGAAAGCCACATGACAGACACAGATGATGATGATCACAGAACAAGAACACTTTGTGGACCTTAGTAAGAACCCACTTAGCTGCTCCACCAATTACCATAATGAGAAGGTTATATGTTACCCCGTGGGCTCTTGTCTACGTATATATCCTGTTCTTATGTGCTGCTGTTTTTATTTATCTATTTATTTATTTATTTTTGAGATTACCTACTTCAATAGTGCATGTAATTCCCAAATATCCACGAACTACCTCTCTCCCTCCCTCTCTCTCTCTCTCTCTCTCTATATATATATATATATATATATATATATATATATATATACATACATATATGTTGAGACATTGTGACAAGTTGAAAAAGGTGGAAAAAGAGAGTCACTGGTCTCGTTCAGAGTTTATTCCTGACCGGTTTCGCTTGTAGCTTCTTTAGAAGAAGCTAGAAGCGAAAGCGGTATATATATATAATATAAATATATATATATATATTATATATATATATATGTATTTGTATATATGTACCTATATATGTATATATATATATATATATATATATATATGTATATATATATATATATGTATATATATAAATATATATATATATATATTTTTCTTTTTTTCTTTTTTTCTTTTTTTTTTTACCACCCACCCCTACCCTACCTTGTGAGGCTCTGGTAACCAAATACTCCACAGCCCTTCGGTTGAGAGTCACTGTAACAATAGGATCACGTAAGTAATGTCCTGAGGACGACTGCCCGGCAAAGAAGTCTTTATTTCGTATCATTTAGAATATTTTTCCATTTTCTCTACAATACTCTTTATTCCTCTTTGTTTATCTCGTTCTGTTTCTATACACATTCCTTTTCTTATCCTCTCATCCTCCTCTCTGCACCGCAGGCCCGAATCCTCTCTCTCTCTCTCTCTCTCTCTCTCTCTCTCTCTCTCTCTCTCTCTCTCTCTCTCTCTCTCTCTCTCTCTCTCTCTCTCTCTCTCTCTCTCTCTCTCTCTCTCTCTCATGCCTCTCTCTCTATGTCTATCTGTCTATCTCTGTTTCTCTGTCTATATGTCTGTCTGTCTATCTGTCTACATGTTTATCTGTCTGACTGTGTCTCCTCCCTCCCCTTCCATTTCCCCCCTCACCTTCCCCCTCCTTCCCCCTCTCCCCTTCTCTTTTCTTTCCTCCTACCTCTCCCTCCCCACGTCCCTCTCCCTCCCCACGTCCCTCTCCCTCCCACTCCCTCTCCCTTTCCTTCCCTCTCCCCTTTCTTCTCTACTCCCACC
>NC_134787.1:11928022-11935522 GCF_046742065.1 Oratosquilla oratoria
TTTTTTTTTTTACAGTAGAGTTCATCCAGTCTACCTCAAAGTATTTTCTCAGTTCTGCATAGTTAACTTTTGTATCCTCCTTGTCTATATTATTCTTTTATTTCTGTCTTCCCTACTTCCAGAATAAATTCAAAGACTAATAAATTTTAACTATTGGTCACTGATTATTTTATGTTTTAGTCACCTCAAGTGTTTTATTAATAGAAGGTCCAATCTTACTGGTGTATATTTGCCTTTACATCTTGTTCGTCCTTTCATTTTTTTTTTATTGATATATCTAGCAACGTGATTCCCTATGATTCTTCATTCCCATAATTTATTATTTCCTTTTCTCAATTGTTCGGCTTTATTTATCATTGATTATTCATGTTCTGCCATATTCCATGTAAAGACTTCGTTTCACCTATGTTATAGTTATATTCATCGTTTCGGCCATTTTTTATTCCATTATCACTTCTTTAACCTTAATATTTTCGATACCATCCTCAATCATCCAATTTTCCTCTGTTCTTCACCCACCTGAATATCAATATTTCCACTTAAATTGATTTTGGTAAAACACATTATATTTGATTCTTTCTCCTCTCAGTAATCAATTAACTTTAATCTTGCTAAAGTCAAATTATCTATATTAATGTGAGCTACTTCCAATGTTTCTGAATTAGTGCTCTACTTTCATTTTCCTGTGGACCTTTTTTTTATATAATTTCCTCGTCTTCTAATATATTACCTTCCAGCAAAAACTATCTTTATTTTCCTTTTTTTTTCTTTTTTCTCTTTTCCTTTTTTTCTTTTTTCCTTTTTTCTTTTTTGTCTTTTTTTCCATTTTTCCATTTTTTCATTTTTTCTTTTTTCATTTTTCCATTTTTTCATTTTTTTCTCCTTTTTTCTTTTCTTTTATTTTTTTTCCTTTTTCTTCCCTTTTTTTCTTTCTTTTCTTCTACCAGCTTTAATGTTTTCCTCCCCTATTGTATCCTCCTTCCGCAAGCATTCTTGAACTTGGGTTTGCTGGCTTGTTTCCCTATCCTATTAGATATCTCATTAGCCATGTTTTGTGATTTGAAATTTATTTTCATTATCCGTGCACCTTTTTTTTTTTTTTGCAGACCTTTCTCATGGGGCCATAATTACTTGCACATTGTATTTCTGCCTTTTTCAACCTCTCTTACTCTACGTGCTAGTAAATTGTCCTCTTTCCAGTCTTACTGTAATGATACATTTATGTTTGCGAACTACTTCTCTTCCCTGCGTTTCATTAGTCTAAGTTACGTTTATCACCTCCTTTTTCACTTTACTTTCTTCCCTCCTCTGCCTTTCGATATTTCCATTACATTTTTTCTTTGTCCATCTCGTGTATCTTTCTTCCCGTTTTCTGTTCTTGTTTGATCACCGGTTTTTCTTAATTTTTTTTTTTTTTTTTTTTTACTGTCCCCCCATGTATGCAGATGGTGCAATCGAAAACATGCGGTTCTCGTAACTTCTTCGTCATGGGTTTGAGTTCTACGCTTCTCTCTGGTTCCAAGCAGTCCAAACACAAAAGGCAAAGGTGACTGTCTCAGTCGCAGCCACGCGCCTCCTTGGTCGATGAATGGAATAAACTTAGTAACCACGTAGTAAGCGCTGAAACTATCAGTTGTTTTAAAAAACGATTAGACAACTTTATGGATGGGGACGACAGGTGGTGATGGATACGGAGCTGCCTAGTGTAGGCCTTATGGTCTTTTGCAGTCTCCTTTATTTCTTATGTTCTTATGTTCTTATGTATGTTCCTCTCTTTCACCTCCACCTCAGCTCTCTCCTCTTTTAACTTGTCATAATAATATTTCAATCTGCCAAACTCGTTTGCTTTTGATAATTTTTATGACGGTCGCTGATTCGAACCCACAGCTTTCGGCCACCCGTAAGGTTACCTTCACAGAGCCTTAACCCCAGGGTGGCCGAAAGCAGTGGGTTCGAATCCTACATGCGACTCTCTTAAAAATTATCAGATTGGTGTCGCTGTCACCAGCGAATTTCCCTCATCGTTTGCTTTTCTTTTGAGTTAGCCATATAATTTAATCATTATTTTAAAAGTTCTACTTTTGCCGGCAGGGTTTTTGATTATTTATCAAGTGCATTTATACTCATCTTTGTTCATCTACCATTACTGTCGCCATTGTTTTATTCAGTGTTAATTTTTGTCCTTGGCAGGCCTATATTACTTATCTCGTCAATAATTCTACTATAATCAAATCCTGTTCTTCTCCAGTGCCGGTAATATCTTTATTATTACTTTGATCACTATGTCAACTCACTGCTTCACATATATTTTGCATTAAGCTTTCCTTTTTCTTTCCAAATGTATGTTTCCATAACAGCGGTTCTCTTGGGGTTGTGACGCCGAAAAGGAGTGAAGGTTTTTGGTGTCGCCGAACCTTCAGACTATGAAAAGTGCAATAATCTTTATCGTAACATACAATTGGCATAATTACGCTAAATTGTACTTTTGATTTTTTGTTATACATTTTGTCATAATGATAGTAGGTAAATGAAACTAATAAGTTAATTATCCGTTTTATTCAACATCCAATTTACAATGAAAAAGCCACTGAGATTGCTATCCTGGTCTGTTATGCAGGATGGTCGTAGAAAAAATAATGACTGAAAATTACTGATCGATAAGATAAAGGTAATTAACCTGTAGCTGAATAAATTTGTTTGACCAAAAAGCCCAGAGAACGACTGAGGTCATACGACACACGGAAAGGATTAAGGTACTAAATGTTAGCCATTTATACTTAATATGCTTCTTAGCTCAAGAGTTTACTCGAGTTATACAAACTTTAGCACTAATCTTTGCTCTCATCCTAACAAAAACATCGACTCGAGACATAGACAAACATAAACTCAGCAACCCTAATTAGGGTTGATCGCTCCCCAGACCTTCTACATGCTTATCGCATTCTTAACTCACTTGATAAAGAAGAAGTCACGCGTTGCTCATTAAAATAACTTGGCGTTAGTCAGAATAAAAGTTTTAAGTGTCACTAGCTTTAGAAGAGGTTGTGGTCAATATTTGCCGTCTGGAGTGTTGATTGTTTTGTTCACTTTGTGCTTCGTGTTACATCACCGTGAGTAGTTCCATGTCAAAGGAAAAGAAAAGAAAGAAGAAAAGAAAGAAAGAAAAATGTGTGATTATGTAGGAATCTCTGATATGGGTACTTAAGATACTTATTTCCTTCTCATGCTGCATTTCTTCTATGGGTGATATTTCGGTAGCATTAGCCTTCAATAAGCATTGCATTGGAAACAATGAATATTACAATCATGTGAACGAGCTGAAGGTTCATTCTAGTACGGTGAATCTACCGAGTTACGTTCATTCTACCAATCACGTAACACAATTGAAGACCTATTTTACCTCGGTCATTTTACAGAATTGAAGTCTCATTCGATCACATTCGCGTCCCCAAATTGAGGATCAGTTTCACCACAGTTACGTCACTAAATTGAATAATCATTCTACAACACTTGCACCATCAAATTGAAGGCTTATTCTACCTCAGTCGCTGCACCAAATTGAAGGTCACGTCTATTTCAATTCTATTGTAACACAGTCAAGTCACCAAATTGAAAGCTGGCTACCACATACCATCGAGTTAAAGACCCACTCTACCACAGTTATTTTACTGAGTTCAAAAGCTATTCTACCACGGCCGGTCTGACGAGTTGCCTATTCTGTCACAGTTGAGTTACCGAAGTGAAGATACATTCGATCACGTCTTGTCAAAGAGCCTATAGCCCATTGTACTACGAATTGAAGTTTCATTCTATCATAGTCACGAATTGAGGGGTTTAGTCTACCACAGCCACAACCACGTTACCGAATTAAAGATGCAATCCACTACAATCTTCCTCGTAGAGCAATCCCGCCTCAATTACACGAGCCGTTTAGGCCACCGAGAGCAATCAGTTCTATGCATAAATGACTCTTCGCGTCTCAACGAAGCACTAATGAGTTTAAATGAAAGACAATTACGAGTTAAACTAATAAACCTGCATCTCTGCAAATTAGCTTTCGTATTATCCATCTTGTCTCCTGGAAAAATAGAATACTACCTTTATGCAATTTGAGGAGGTGCCGATTTTGAATGCCCAAAGGAAGAGTTTGATATGATGAGGTGCTTACGCCAGAAGGAGCTTAGCTACGAGGAAAGCCATCACCTTTGCCTTTTGACTCGGATTGCCTAGACAGTGAGTAGTCGCTGTTCTATCCAGGGTCACAGTATATAATGTTAGATCTAAACCAACGCGCCACAGCGCTGCGATGAAAACTATCTTCTCCTGGCGCTGGATTGTGAACTAGAACATTTTTTTTTTTTTTTAATTTTTACATTTAGTCAAAACGGGGATTATTTGAAATATCAAAGAAAAACAAAACAAAATAGGAAGAAAAAAAGAAGACTGTTTCGGAGAGATTAGGATGTAGAATGCTAATTTCAAAGTCTCAAATTAGTTTCTGGGAAGAATCCCGAAATGCTCTTTTTCAAAAAGTCAATGTGGCAGGTAGAAAAAATATCAATAGATAGTATTCCAGAGTCTCCCAGTAGGAATGAATAAAATTAATCTGATCTGGATCGCTTTTGTAAAACGTCATTGCAGAGAGAAGGGACTAGACAAGTTATGTGGATTCTGTATTGAAGGGAGACTCAAAGTTTATGAATATAAACCTGTGACCTTGAAAATAATGATAGAAAGGAGGTATAGAGACAATATTGCATTAGAGTGGGACAGGCTGAAAATCTTCATTAGTGAAGTGTCACTAGCTTTAGAAGAGGTTGTGATCAATATTTGCAGTCTGGAGTGTTGATTGTTTTGTTCACTTTGTGTTCATGTTACATCACCGTGAGTAGTTCCATGTCAAAGGAAAAAAAAAAGAAGAAAAGAAAGAAAAAAGAAAGAAAGAAAGAAAAAAGTGTGAATGTAAAGGAATCTCTGATATGGGTACTTAAGATATTCATTTCCTTCTCATGATGCATTTCTTCTGTGGGTGATATTTCGGAAGCATTGATAAAATGGGAAAGTTTGGACTCTACCCTCTTCAGAGGTACTGAATAAAGCAAGTCGTTCCAAAAGTGAGATCGGTGTTCTATACAAGAACAAACAAGTTCTCCGAATAGAGTCAGCAGGTGGGTTGGAATTAACTGAGTTGAAAACAAACGGTACGGATCACGTATTTCAATGGAGCCGTTCTCCAGCAGCACTGAAAGAAGTTTGGGTTTTCCAGTTGAGCTTTGTAGTAAAGGATTACTATGAATGTTTATGATGATAAACGGAGGAAGGGGGTGGTGGGCGTTGTGTTAATTGAACAACAGGATAAAGAACTGCGGAAAGCCATATCGGGTCGAGAGGTGAGGAGAGCGAGTCTCAATGGCAATAACAGGCACCTTTTATCGGCCACAGTCAGATGTAAAAGACACATCTGAGGTTGAGTTCTCCGGTTATAATTCAAGAAAATTAGTGTTCAGTGCCAGATGATCGTTTGGGAAATGTCACGGGATATGTAGCTTAAACAACAAAACATTGTGAAGAAAAAGGTGTGTTATTAGATTCTGAAACAAAAGAGTAGGACACAGAGAGGAGCACTATTGGATAGCAGATGATAATAAACAAAAAAGGAATAAACCTCTGGAAGAGCAGCTGATCGGAAAATAGAAATGAAGAAGAGACATAGATAAGTATAGCTAGGAAATCGAAAGTTTATGCAAGACAATTATATATATATATATATATATATATATATATATATATATATATAATTTACATGTATATAATTTACATGTATATTTTTTATCACAGAAGCTGAATCGTCATTTAAAGAGAGAGGACGGGGGTCATGCAGTGGACCCTGAAGACTGTTCCTGTACACAGATGTACACACGCACACACACATACACACACACACACACACACACATATATATATATATATATGCATACACACACGCGCGTGCTCACATGCTTATACACAACCATAAGGAGAAGCTCATGTAAGATTCCTTGTGAATGTACAGTACACCGTACATCAGTCTCATCTACTATATCAATAATTAAGTAGAATCGCGTAGTCAGATGTCCTAAAAATCAATGGTTGTGTACATAGTTTACCAACAGTGTTAATAAGAAAATGTGTAAGCAAAACACGAGCTATATCTTTTTCATTTGAATATACACGTAAAAAATTATATCGGCTCCTCTCAACACACCAACGCATATTTTATTTTATGCTGAGGAAATATCAGATGAAGAAAGGCTTTGCAACCAAATATTTTGTTGACTTGAATGATCCACACACTTTTTGTTGTTGTTCTTCTTCTTCTTTTCTTGTTGTTGTTGTTGTTGTTCTTCTTCTTCTTCTTGTTTTTCTTCTTCTTTTTCTTCTTCTTCGTGTTGTTCTTCTTCTATTTTTTCTTCTTCCTCTTTTTGTTGTTCTCATTATTCTTCTTTTTCCTCTTCTTCTCCTCCTTCTTCTTATTCTTATTCTTATTCTTATTCTTCTTCCTCCTCCTCTTCCTCTTCTTTTTCTTCTTCTTAATCGCCTTTTCCCATTTTTATGTGCATTCATTTATTTATTGTATTCGACTTTGTAATGGACCGAGAGTTTTCTTACCTGTATGCTCTACCAGTGCACCATTATAACTCATTTAAACTTGGGTCATGTTTGCCAAAATAAAATCTGTATAGTCTCTTGCATCATATTCAAAGACTTACAACGCCATCTGTTGCTTGTGAACTCGGTTCTTTGATCCCTGAGATTTGATCTTAGGTCAACAGAACTTGGTTCCTAAATGTGTACATGCTGTCAGTTTGTACAGCGAATATTTTATGTTAATTTGCTTTTCTACATAGATTGCCGTACATCTGTTCTTAGATCTTTTTATTCCTTATAATATACAATATATATAATACATATGTATATAATATATATATATATATATATATATATATATATATATGATATATATATATATGTGTGTGTGTGTGTGTGAGTGTGTGTTTATATGTACTGTATATGTATGTATATATATATATATATGAATGCATATGTATGTATGTATATATATATATGTACATATATATATATATATATATATATATATTGTGTACGTATGTATATATATACACATACACATAAGTAATTAAAATACCCTTTGGTGAGCTGTTTATTTTGACGGAAGAGGCACTTATTTCATGATTATTCTTAACCATTTAGTCTAAGTTCGGGTGTTATCTAATCTTTATACTTCCACCACGCGTTTTCTCTCCTGTGGGACCCATATATCTATTGAGGGCTCAAACGACCAAGACCGGGAAAATGGCCTTCGTTATGTAAAGCAAAGGTCTCTGGAATAATCTTCTTAGTGAAAGAGTTAGTATTATTTTTAAGGAAGTTGATAAAGATCTAGAAATTTGTGTTACAGTGGAAAAAAAATCTCTGAGTTGTGGATGATAACGGATGATG
>NC_134787.1:11940522-11945522 GCF_046742065.1 Oratosquilla oratoria
GTTCGAACCCTGCTACCGGCGAAATTTAACCAAGGGCATGGTTAATTAAATTCCATGGTGCAAAGTCCTCTGTAATGGGCGCCGTCTTGGCCTCCCGATAGTGGGGAGTGTGTGACGTTAAACTATACCATAATTTTGCTTAAGGAAAAAAAAAAAAGGATCTGGTACATGAATTTTGCAGAAGATTGAGGTTCATCTACAGAGCTAAATGATGTATGAAGCACGATAAAGCGACACCTGACACAAGGCGGTAAGAAAAATTAGAGAAGTTTGCAGGAGTGACGTGGCAGAAGTTGTCTCAATTGTGTGACTCAAGCAAGATTTTAGGGGAGACATTTGTTTAGTTGGAGATTGTAATACTCGATTAATTAAATAAATGACTTATTGATAGAATGATTGGGTTATTGATTGATTAATTAGTTGATTGATAAGTTCGCTAATCGATTGATTGGTTGATTGATTAGTTCATTGATTGGTTGATTGATTGACTGATTAAATCATTCATTCATTGGTTTTTGATTGATTGCCTGATAATTTAGATTGATCAATTGTTTGCTTGCTTGATTGATTGATTGACTTATTGATTGATCTATTGATTGATGACTGTCTGGAACATATTTATTCTTAGTTCTAAACAATGCAGTAGTCTGTTTGGTTGCGCAAGATGATGAACACAAGCCATTATGAAAACGTGTTGAGAAAATGAAGAGTGGTCTGTAAACTAGATTACATTACTTCTAACCAGTCTTCATGTCGCAATTTTGCCATTTCGCACTTTCCAGTTGGTTTAAACCAGTCTGCGCAGTCAGCCTGCAGTTTACTTTCCCCAAAGTGGTTTTGTCCATACAAATAGTGAAATAGTTAGTGAATAGTGTCCATACGAAAAGTGAATAGTTAGTGAAATGTGGCTCTAATGATTCGAACAACAATGATAATAATCATAACAATCATACTAGTAATGATAATGGTAATAATGATAATAGTAATAATAAGAATGATGATGATGATAGTGATAATAATAATAGCAATAACAATCATAGTAATAACAATCATAGTAATAATTAATAACAACAACAACAACGATAAGAGAACTAACAACAATAATAATGATAATCTTCATGATCACACTACGTAACACAGAGTGCAGAGCAGTCTGGCTGCACTTTTGACTTTGACATACTCAGACTTGCTGGGCTGACATCAGTCTTGACCTCCCACCCCCTCTCCTTCCCATATACACGCGCAGGTGGAGCGAACCGAGCAGCCGTGAGAGATAGATAGAGAGTGAGAGAGTGAAAGAGGATGAGAGAAAGAGAGAGAGAGAGAGTGAAGAGAGTGAGAGAGAATGAAAGAGAATGAGAGAGAGAGAGAGAGAGAGACGAGTGAGTGAGACAGTGAGAGAGAATGAGAGAGTGAAGAGAGTGAGAGAGAGATGAGTGAGAGAGAGGGTGAGACAGTGAGAGAGAGGGAGTGAGAGAGAATGAAAGAGTGAGAGTGAGAGAGAGAAAAAGAGAGAGAGAGAGAGAGTGAGGGAGAGTCCTTGTGATCGCGCGGCATCTGATGGAAAGTGCAAAGCCCGAAGTGCGTCACCTTTCCCTTGGCGGCTCGCGATCCTCTAAGTGCATCATAGACCTCGGCTGGTGTGAGCTACGGGGCTGAGTGCAATATACGAGAGTAATGAAAAAGACGGAGTGTGTGGAGGGAGTAAACCATGGAGGAGAAACAGCTGGAGGCGTGGAGGATAAAGTGGAGTGGAGCTCGATTTTGACGGCTGAGTTATGGAGGCGATGTAGTGTGTACAGTGGAAGTTGAGGTGGAATGGATGAAGTTACCTGGGGGTATGCAGGAGATATTCGTGCCTTAATGTTGAAAGAAAATAGGTTCTATCAAAGTAGCTTAAGTGTTTTTTATTTTATTTTATTTTATTTTATTTTATTTTATTTTTTAGATATTTCTGGCTAATATCGAAATATCTAACTCGCTTCAAGTGTAGTTTGTCGAATTAATCGTAACTCAGACATCATGTGATTTTGCTCTACGTACGGATGTCATGAGGCAAAAGATTGTCCATAATGATAGAAGCGCTGGTCTAGGAAAACTGACGGAAAAAAATAATCGTTTACAAACATTTATTTTCTGATAAGCTTTCTTTAAATGTCATACGTTAGTTATAGTTTTCTTAACAATACGTAGTTCACTCAGACACGAGACGCTTGATGTTTAATGTCTACCGAAGACGTTCGAGCGTTCAATTCGCACGATGTGACGAACAACGGGGACGAAGGTCGATAGCCGAGCCGTTTGCATTACGTTCGAAGGTCTCTTTCCTCTTGTCGAACTTCAGTCTTATTGAATCTCATCAGGTTCCCGAAGAAGTCTCGAGGTAGTCTTGCGAAGAAGGATGAGGACGGGACGAGTGTGGAGGGCGGTGACGACAGGAAGGGATCGGGGAAGGGAAGAGGAAAGGGAAGGGGGTGGGAAGGAAGGGAGATTGAAGGGAGGAGGAGACCTGAAGGAAGGAAGAGGAAAGGGAAAGGGGTGGGAAGGAAGGGAGATTGAAGGGAGGAGGAGACTTGAAGGAAGGAAGGGGGTGGGAAGGAAGGGAGATTGAAGGGAGGAGGAGACTTGAAGGAAGGAAGAGGAAAGGGAAGGGGGTGGGAAGGGAGATTGAAGGGAGGAGGAGACCTGAAGGAAGGAAGAGGAAAGGGAAGGGGGTGGGAAGGGAGATTGAAGGGAGGAGGAGACTTGAAGGAAGGAAGAGGAAAGGGAAGGGGGTGGGAAGGAAGGGAGATTGAAGGGAGGAGGAGACTTGAAGGAAGGAAGAGGAAAGGGAAGTGGGTGGGAAGGGAGGGAGATTGAAGGGAGGAGGAGACCTGAAGGAAGGAAGAGGAAAGGGAAGAAGGGGGTGGGAAGGAAGGGAGAAGGAGACTTGAAGGAAGGAAGAGGAAAGGGAAGGGGGTGGGAAGGAAGGGAGATTGAAGGGAGGAGGAGACTTGAAGGAAGGAAGAGGAAAGGGAAGGAAGGGAGATTGAAGGGAGGAGGAGACCTGAAGGGAGGAAGGGAAAGGGAAGTGGGTGGGAAGGAAAGGAGATTGAAGGGAGGAGGAGACATGAAGGAAGGAAGAGGAAAAGGAAGTGGGTGGGAAGGGAGATTGAAGGGAGGAGGAGACCTGAAGGAAGGAAGAGGAAAGGGAAGGGAGATTGAAGGGAGGAGGAGACCTGAAGGAAGGAAGAGGAAAGGGAAGTGGGTGGGAAGGAAGGGAGATTAAAGGGAGGAGGAGACTTGAAGGAAGGAAGAGGAAAGGGAAGGGAAATTGAAGGGAGGAGGAGACCTGAAGGAAGGAAGAGGAAAGGGAAGTGGGTGGGAAGGAAGAAAGATTGAAGGGAGGAGGAGACTTGAAGGAAGGAAGAGGAAAGGGAAGTGGGGAAGGGAGGGAGATTGAAGGGGAGGAGGAAGGAAGAGGAAAGGGAAGGGAGGGGGGAGTGAAGGGAGGAGGAGACCTGAAGGAAGGAGGAGGAAAGGGAAGGTGGTGGGAAGGGAGGAGGAACTTGAAGGAAGGAAGAGGAAGGAAGGGGGGTGGGAAGGGAGGGAGAGAAGGGGAGAGAAGGAGAGGGAGATTGAAGGGAGGAGGAGACTTGAAGGAAGGAAGAGGAAAGGGGTGGGAAGGAAGGGAGATTAAAGGGAGGAGGAGACCTGAAGGAAGGAAGAGGAAAGGGAAAGGGTGGGGAAGGGAGATTGAAAGGAGGAGGAGAACTGAAGGAAGGAGAGGGAAGGGAAGGGAGATTGAAGGGAGGAGGAACTTGAAGGAAGGGAAGGGAAGGGGGTGGGAAGGAAGGGAGATTGAAAGGGGAAGACTTGGGAAGGGGGGTGGAGGATTGAGGGGAGGGGGAGACCTGAAGGAAGGGGAAGGGGAAAGAATGGTGGGTAGATGAGATTGAAGGAGGGGGAGAAGAGGGGGGGGAAGGGAGAGGTGGATGGGAAGGAAGGAGAGAGAGGAACTGAAATGAGATAGAAAGGGAGATTGAAGGGAGGGAGGAGGGGACCTGAATGAAGGGAAAGGGAAGGGGAAAGAATGGTGGGTAGATGAGATTGAAGGGAAGAAATGGAGAGACAAGAGGAAGGGGAAGAGGGAAGGGAGGTCGGTGGGTGGGAAGGAAGGAGAAAGAGGAACTGAAATGAGATAGAAAGGGAGATTGAAGGGAGGAGGAAATCTGAAGGAAGGAAGGGAAGGGAAGGGAGGGAGGGGATGGTAGGGGGAAAGAATGGTGAGGATAGGAGGTTGAAGAGAAGAAATGGGGAGGTCAATAAGGAAGACAAGAGGAAGGGAAAGGGGTGGGGAGGGAAGAGAGAGGAACTGAAAATAGGTAAAAAGGAAGGGGGATTGAAGGGAGGAGGAAACCTGAAGGGAAGAAGGGAAGAGAGGGGAGGGGAGGGGAGGGTAAAGAAGGGAAGGGAAGAAGGAAATGAAGAGGTGATAAGAGAGAGGAGGAGAGAGAGGGAGAAGAGGAAGAGGGATAAGAAAAGGGAATGAATAGAAGTGAAGGGAAAGAGAAGGGGAAGAGGGGAGGAAGGATGAGGGAAGGGGAGGATGAGAACTAAGGGAAGGAGGGGGAGAGAGGAGGAGGGGAGGAAGAGGTGAGAGGGAGGAGTAGAAGGAGGGGGAAGAGGGGGAAGGAGGTGAAGGAGAGAGAAGGGAAGGGAGGGGAGAGGGGAGTGGGGGAAGGGAAGCGATGAGGGGGGGGAAGGTGAGAGGGGAGGAGGGGGAGGGGAGGGAGGAGGAGGGAGATAGGGCGAAGGGGGAGAAAGGAGAGAGGAGTGGAGGGTGAGATGGAGAGGGGAGAAGGGATGGAAGGATAGTGAGAGGGAAGGTATGAGTGGAAAGGGTTGGGAGGGAGAGAAGTGGAGGAGATAGGATGCAACAGAAGGAATGGAAAGTAAGAGGTAGGAGGGAATTGCAAAGGCGAGAGATACAGATAGACAAATAGACACTTACACACATA
>NC_134787.1:11953022-11968022 GCF_046742065.1 Oratosquilla oratoria
TTTTATGGTTCGATCTATGTAAGTAATTAGGGTAGAACTAGAGGGAGGTGAGGGACTGGAGAAGGGGGAAGAGGGAGGGGAAACAGTTACGCTTACATGCAATAATGTCCGGAGGCAGTGGGGTTGTGGGCTTTTGTCCACGCGCGACAGAATCATGGCTTAGGAGTTGGTGCCCAATGTGTTTGTATGGTATTCATCGGTGTATGTTTGAAATATAAACTTTCTTGAGAAAATGTGTAATATATATATATATATATATATATATATATATATATATACATATACATATATATATATATACATATATATATACATATATGTATACATACATATATATACATATATATATATATATATATATATATCATATATATACATATAAATATATACATATGTATGTATATATATACATATATATATATATATATACACATATATACTGTATATATATGCATATATATACATATATATCTATATATATATATATACATATATATATATACATATATATGTATATATATATATATATACATATATATACATATATATATATATATATATATATATATATATATATATGCGTGTGTGTATGTTTTTGTTAGCGTGTGCGTGTGTGTGTCTAGTGAAATTGGTATATCAATTCAGGCTAATTTCATGTAATTTTTTTTCGATATAAAGAATATTTTCTGCGATAAACGCTTAAGAATCTCTTTATATGAACTCTATCCAAGAAAGTGGTTATCTTAATAATTTCGTCTTAAAACATGTGAACATAAGAATAAAGGACACTGCAAGAGACTAAATCTCTTTATTTATTTACTCATTTATCTATTTATTTTCCAGTTATAACCGTATTTTCTTTTCGAGAACTCCATAAAGTCTCTGACGTATGGAATGTAGCTTTTGTCTTTTACACTTTTTTTTTTTTTTTTTCTCTCTCGTTCGTCACGAAGACGCATTGTTCTTGGCCGACTCTGGCCATCTTGGAACTAAAAATGTTCCTCAAGTCTGCCTTGTATCTCTTATCTTATCAACTAAACTTAAAGTTCAGTTTAGAAAACATCAGCAATTCTTTTTTTCTGTTAGTTCATGGCAAGGGAGGATTTTTCTTCGTCCGGAAACAATTGTTAAAGAGAAACCTAAAGTTAACGTGAATTCTGCTGCAGTCACGTTTTCTACGCTTGAAGAAAATGGGTTAAAGTTAGACAACTGTATGGATGAGAATGACTGGATGGGAACTGCCTAGTGTAGGCCTTATGGTCTCTTGTCGTTTCCTTCATTCTTATGTTCTTGTGTTCTTAAGTGTTCTTCTAGATTCTCCTAGTTACTGCTCAAGAAAGATTAAAAAAAATATATATATATTAATGTGAAACTGGGAACATCGAAACTGAACTACAGTGTATCAGAAAAAAGGAATATATATATATATATATATATATATATATATATATATATATATATATATATATATATATATGTATATATATATATATATATATATATATATATGTTTTTTTTTTTTTAGAATTCTGTTTATTTCTAAGTTCACGAAGCCTCTTGTGATGATTTTATTATTATTATTGTTATTATTTTAAAGAATTTGGGTGCACAGATGTCGAGGGAAAAAAATCTAATGTCTTAATTCTATGTACGTATTATATAAAAGTTACACTTGTTTTACACTTATATTTTTTATATATTTGCAGAATTACTATTTTTCTTAAGATAGGTCAACCTGGGTCACGGTGTATTAAACATTATATAGAACACAGTATCTTCATTATAATGGGACTTTACATGGGGCCGATCACTGCTAATGAAGTTATCCACAATAATTCGTAATAATTGTTATCACTTACTAATTCACTTTTTGCACATAGCTCAGGGTTGAAAGGGTAATAACATAAGAACATAAAAATGAAAGAGACTGCAAGAGACCATAAGGCCTATATTAGGGAGTTCCATGTCCATTACCACCTGTCATCCCCATCCATAAAGTTGTCTAATCTTTATCTAAAACAATCGATAGTTTCAGTGTTCACCGTATGGTTACTAAATGTAATCCATTCGTTCACCCCTGAATATTCTGTGCTTGAGTTGATTTTTTCTTCTTCTTTTCTGACTAATATAAGAAAATTAATCAAAATGAAACCTTTCTCTGTACTCGTGACTCAAATTGCATTTCATATTTTTGTGAAGTTCAACAGCATTTATTTTTTTTTTCAAAGCGTCAGGGAAACAAAAGACAAATTGGAATTTGCTCATACGTTAGCTGAAAAGACAAGAAAGTATAATAGATTGTTGAGGCAAGTAACAGTCACTTCTGGGGGTCGGAGATAATTGCGGGATTCGAACCCACAACGAAGCTATTGCAGGACAAAATACACGCTTTTGATTACGCCACCAGAGCACTTTCTCAATAACAGAGAAGTTATATTCTGTCTTCATTAAGAACTTCCTTTCCGGGTGGTCCTTTGGCTGGCGGAAGGTGATTTTGCTTACGTTTGTGCTCCTCCCCCTCCCCCATTATCATATATATATATATATATGTATATATATATATATATATATATATATATATATATATATATATATATATGTATGTATATATATATAATATATGTATATATATATATATATATATATATACATGTGTTGTTGCTCCAACGCCAAGTGAGCATAGATGCAACAAAGAATACATAACTTTGTTGGGAGTAGAAACTCAAACAGTGGTCAGACCGCGAGGCTGTGAATTAACAAAAGGTGTATACATTTTGATGTAATTATAACGAAAGGGAGCAACAAAAGCTGAAACAAACAGTGCAGAAAGAGGGTAACCACAACAGGAAAGGCAATATATATCAGCAGATAAACACAAAACATGAAGAGGACGGTGACCAAAATTAAATAAAGAAAATAAAATAAAATAAGTGAAGAAAGAATTGACGAATAAAAAAGTAGGTATATTTTTTATTCGCAGCAATACATCAAATAACACTTTATGTAATAATAATATACGCAGATAATATTTCCATTACACAAAACATGATATAAATTATTGTTAATTCCATGATGGTATACAGTCAACTTTATGTGAAAATATTATTTGTGGGTCAGCTGAACAAATAATGATAATATCAGTAGCAATAACAGTAAGAATAACAGCCACAATAACATAATAATAATCTATTTATATACCGAGAGATTTTTCCCCCTTATAAGGGGGGGTAGCCAAGTCAGAGGTACTTACCTGTTTTCACCCATTTCACTCTCCACCACCCCCCTACCCCTCCTATCTCAGCACCTCATGGATGACCAGGTCATCCCTGCATCTCCCAACTGCCCTGAGTCAAACGCAGTGCAACGAGACACAGCACATCCACTGCAAGGCCGCTTCACTTAATCGGCGATCCCCACCCCTCCCCGTCCCCTCATGCAGAAAAAGAGAAGATAATAATAATAAGAAACTTGATTCGAGGTGGAATACAAAGCAGACGACCACTAAAGAGACCCAGGGACAGGTGGGTAGATGGAGTCGGGAAGGACGAGGGGTACCAGGATTGGATTGGAGAGAATTGGCACAGGATGGAACCAGCTAGAGAAGCATAGATAAAGCAGTGATGGGCCGTCAGGCCTGACATCCAATATAAAAAATATACTAATAGTAATAACAATAATAATAATGATGATGATGATGATAAGTAATAATACCAATGATAATAATAATGATGATAATGATAATGGGAATAACAACGGTCATAATAATGGTCAAAATAATAATCATGACCATAAAAACCATCATAATAATAATAGTAACAACAATGATACTCATAATGAAATAATAATGATAATTATAATAACAACAATAATAATCTACTTATATACCAAGAGCTTTTTTCCGTTTATAAATGAAGTAGCCAAGTCAAAGACACAAACCCACTCCACTCCAACCCACTCCACTCCAACCCACTCCACTCCCACCCACTCCACTCCCACCCACTCCACTCCCACCCACTCCACTCCCACCCACTCCACTCCCACCCACTCCACTCCCACCCACATCACGCCCATCCACTCCACGCCCATCCACTCCACGCCCATCCACTCCACGCCCATCCACATCACGCCCATCCACTCCACGCCCATCCACTCCACGCCCATCCACTCCACTCCCATCCACTCCACTCCCATCCACTCCACTCCCATCCACTCCCACCCACTCCACTCCACTCCCATCCACTGTACTCCCATCCACCACCCTTTACCCACTTTCCTCTTAGCTCCTCATGGATGACGGGTCATACCTGTATCCCGTCCATAATAACGATAATGATAACAATGACGTTAATAATAGTGATACTGATACTACCAACTACTCAACAATAATTAAACTATAATAACAGTAAATCAAAACGAACGAACAACAAAATACAACATACACAGATGAGGGGGGAAGAGTATTGTGATGGTCGAGGTCCAGGGAAATCGCGTCAGGGCATAAAGGAGGCTCTCGTGTTTTGGTCTCTCGTAGTCTATACTTTTAAGGAGACTACACAAGCACCCGAGAAGTCACGCAATCCAAACACACTGAAACGAAACGAGCACCGCACAAAACAAGGGGATCATGCTGAGTAAATGAACGAGCGAGCTAGATGAAGGAGGACTCCCCAGTTCCTACCAAAGTACAGAAAAGAAAAATGAAAAGAAGGGAAAATGTTTATATTGATGCCATTAGTCTTGATAATAATGTCAATAGTAATAAAGTTATTGATTACAATAATAGTGATGATAGCAGTAATAGATATAATAATCATAATCATCATGATATTTATTATAGTCATATTGGTAATAAGGATAACTAACAGTAATAGAAAGAATAGTTATATATATATATATATATATATATATATATATATATATATATATATATATATATATATTGGGTGTGTGTGTGTCAGATGATGAGTAAGGTTATGGTGAAATAATTCTGGTAAGCATAAGGAATGAACAAAAACAGGAATCCAAAGGGAATTTTATATGTACATACATTATATATATATTAGTTAGAAATTTAGTCTCATATATTTTTTATTGATAAAACAACTGAGGTATTTTGTAATGCAGTCAAATTTATCTAATTCCAATTACTCTGATGAAACTGTGCAAGAAACTTGCTTGTTCTTGAATGAAAGACATAACTCGCATTTGGAAGGATTTGCCTTCCACACATTATTTTTTTTCATGTTTTTCTCACTATTTACTACAAAGATCGCAAATAGTAACTCTATCAATGATAATAATGAGCCTTTACCTCTCCACCTCAATTTTAGATTAATTTGTTTTATCTATTAATCTATTGTTGTTGTTTTTTTATGGTCACTTTCCTTTTAAATTTAGTGAATGCATAAATCCTTTTGCTGTCAATAATAATATTCAACCTTTTCCTTTCCGCTACAATTTTATATTCTTATTTTCTTTTATCTATTCATAAATTGTTTTCTTTTTATGGTCACTTTCCTTCTATAGAGACTTAGTGCATGCATGAATCCTTTTGCTTTCGAAATGATATTCAGCCTTTTCCTTTCCACCACAATTTTAGATTCTTATTTTGTTTTATCTATTCATTTTTTTTTTTTTTTTTTTTCATGGTCACTCTCCTTCTAAACTTCGTGACTTCGTGAATCCTTTTGCTCAGGGCCGTGGCATCGCAAGGTCTTCGGAAGCCTCTCTCCCCTTCTCTGTCCCACCACCTTTGTTAAAACTTCGCCACTGAGATCCGGAGTTCTTTCGTTCCAGTGGGAGGTCCTGGAACTCGCTTTCCTCGACGGTCTTGCTTTTAGGTGACTTGGGTTCTGCTGGATTTTATCTTCTAATCCCTGAAATGTGTAGACAAGGAAATATACATGCGTACAAACACACACACACACACACACACACACGCGCGCGCACGCTGTGGTTAGCTCTGGCCTGCCACTACGGAGGTCCGGGTTCGACTCTCGCCCGGGGCTGAAATAATATCAGTATCGCAGCGCTGAGGGGTGTTACTCCAACTCTCGTGGGCGGGGAGTTGGGGGTGTGTGTGCGTGTAAGGTCACAGTATTACCCATTGATCGGTCATACGAGCTCTGAGCTCTCATCTGGGAGGTTAATAACTGTCGATCATGAGTCCAACACGTGATCCAAAGACCAAGGTGAATACACACACTCACTGGACGACGCAGTGCCAGCGTTCGCGACCGCTGCTACAGCGGTCCGAGTTCGAATCCCGCCCAGGGCTAAAATAATTTCAGTATCACTGCGCTGTGAGTCGTTACCCCAATTCTCGTGGGCGGGGAGTTGGGTGTGTGTGTGTGCATGTAAGGTCACAGCACGGTCACGGTCATATATGAGCTCTGAGCTCTCTTTCGGGAGGGTAAAAACTAACGATCACGAGTCCAACACGTGATGCAAGACCATGGTGAATCACACACACTCATGTATATTCAAGCAGTTAACAGTAAGGTGGCTAGTTATGTAAGCCCTGCAGATACCCATGGACTAAGACCATATGCCTTGATTAACATCACGTTCTGACTCTTGATATTTGGAACTATTACATCTGGCTCGTTGGCTCTAGAATTGCTGTTTTATCCTTGTAGCCCCTCGTCTATCATACTCCCTTGTATCCTTCCCATTACAAGTGTAAAGTAATCATAGGTATATCATGGAACACAGTATTACTATTAGGCAAAAATTAGGCTGGATAAAAACACCACAGAACGCTAATGAAGAACCCTAACAATTGAGATTCGTAATCATGGACTTATTATTGGAGCCAAATTTAGTAACACAACCTAATGACAGAAAAAACACAGGAAGTGAACAGAGTACAATACCTGTGTATAGCACAGGTGTGCTTTGTTTTTATCAACATCAATTGAAAGAGGGCAAATTCAACAAGTGATCATTATATCAAATCCAACCAGATGATGTCAACAGAAACGGTGCTGGAAGTTTATCTTGCAGAGGATCACTGTGAGAGTGATCCAGAGATGGATACGGATGGGGTCAAACAAGCTTGTGTTGTTTGCGAGAGAGAAATAGAAAGTCTAAGAGGATAAAGGGACGGGAGAGGAAAGAAAGAGTGAGGTAATGGCAAGAGGAATAAGGGGAGACAAGAAGGTTGAGGGGAAGAGGAAAAAGGTTGGCCGGAAGTGGAAGGGAATGGAAGGGGGAATGGAAAGGGGAAGAGGAGAAAAAGAAGAGGAAGGAGGGAGAAGATGATGCAAAACAAGGAACGTGCGAGGGAAGAAGAATGGGTAATACCGTGGAAATAGATTAAGAGTGAGAGGAAGTGGGCGGGGCAGGAGGAGAGGGGTTGACAAATTGGAAAAAAGGTAAAGAGAGAGAAGAGAGAGAGAGGAAGGTGGGTGGAACCTTCAATGAAGAGGCGACCAGTGCCCAGGCTGAAGGCTTGGCTGTTGATTGGCGCACAGCATTTACACAAGAGCGTACACACAGCTGCGATAGACAAACACGAAAACACAGTGGCGTACACAGAAAAATAGATTTAAACGGTCGCGCGCACAATGCTTGTTCCTACCCCCCATCCCCACCCCCGCCTTCTGGACACGCCCACACGTAGGTTCGCGCAAACGAACACTTGCACGCACGCAATACAACGAACGTGCACGCACACACACACACACACACACACACACACACACACACACACACACACACACACACACACACTTGTATTACACACCTATTCCTTAGCTTACTGTTTTTTTGTTTTGTTTTTTGAATGCTTGTAACAACATCTTTTCACTGTCATAGTTTTATAATGTTATAATGTTATAGGATGTATATTTTCAACAGTAATTCTGCTATACCCAATAAACCGATGATTTTTATTATTACTATTATTACACACACACACACACACACCACACACACCACACACACACACACACATTACACAAAAGTAAGAGAAAGAGTAGAGAGGGAGAGAGAGAGAGAGAGAGAGAGAGAGAGAGAGAGAGAGAGAGAGAGAGAGAGAGAGAGAGAGAGAGAGAAAGAGAGAGAGAAGGAAAGAGAGAGAGAGAGAGAGAAAGGTGGGTGAGGATTAGAAAGGAGGGGGTGGAACTCTATGGAACTATGTTAGGTGTTTGGTAGAGTATGGTAGGGATGGAGCCCGAATATGTGAGGGCCGCATGGATGCCCTAACCTCGACCAAAGATCACCAGGAGAGTAATTCCATATCCTGTTCCGTGTGCTTTCGTGTTCTACTTTAAGGTTGTTCACAGTATACGTAAAGGAAAACGCGCACACAAACACATTTCGTCCCTTTATGTTTCACATGCTGTAAAGTTTCCCTCTTGCCATAACAAAAGCCGGGCTCTGATTTTTGTTGAACAAATTCTGAGAGTTGAGGCGTGTAGCATCTCTTTATGCTCTTTTTTTCTCTTTCCTGAGAGCGTGGGAGCCGGCGTGGCACAGGGGCTAACGAACAAGGCGTAGTGTTGATCAGAGGCTCTTGACCTTCTTTCTTTTGTTTCCTTTGCTTATGAATTTCTGTTTCTTCGTGTCTTGTAGATCACTTTAGCAGGGGATAGAATCGCTAGATATTAACTTCATGGTCATGGGAACCCTTTTGAAACTCTATAGTCGTAGCCCCTGAAGAGTCCATAGATTCGAACTTCTGGTGTCTAGGTGTCCAGCCATTCTCCTTGGCCAAATTGATGGTTGATAGATATGTGACTCCTTGGCTTCGCTTGAGTGACGGAACGCAAAGGATGGCTAGTTCCTCTGCCTGGTTTTGCTCGTGTGTGTGTGTGTGTGTGTGTGTGTTTTGTATGTGTGTGTGTGTATTTTGTGTATTGTGTCTTGTTTTTGCTCTGTTTCCCACTAATGTTTGGGTCAAATATATATTTAACGTAAACATCACCGGAATTTTGCGTTGTGATTAGCAAGTTGCCTGGGTTATTATCAAAAAGTTCATCTATTTATATATGTATTTATAATTTGCTGCTATAAGATGTACTCTGATTGGCCGGCAAGCTGCCATCTTTCATAGTCTTCTTGGGTTCTTTGAACTAATGGTAAGGAAATATTGAGCCGCTTCAAATCATATATTTTTCTTTTCTGCTTAATTAGTTTTGTTCCATGAAAATTTTCTTTAATTTCTATTTTCTCCTAAAAACTACAAAGTAATGTCGTAACACATTCGTAAATTTCAACAAGAACCCACTGTGTTGGATAAGAAGAAATTAAATAGACGATATCCATATATTTCGATCAGACTGTGATCCACTGAAGAGGATCACAGTCCGTGATCGAAATATATAGATATCGTCTATTTAGTTTATTTCTATCCAACACAGTGGGTTTTTTGTTGAAATTCTCCTAACAAATTCAGGTATTCTTTCTTGATTTTCTCTATGTCTGTGTCTCTCGATTTGTTCTTGGTCAGTGTCTTTATTGAAAACTTCCATCGTGCTTAGCCAGTGTGAGATGTACCTCCGAGGTTTAAATACATTAATATAAATATAGAATATTTTTCATTTTCTTATATCAGCAACCATTACCGGTGTTTTCTCATAATCCTTTTACTTATTTACAAGACAGTTCAATGTTAAGCATACATCTGCAACGATCTTATTATCTCCCGAATTTTGAAAGGTGAATTTTAAAAATCGACTTTTAGTCTCAAATTGAAATATCACTCTTCTCTCTAAATACCAAAAATATTCTTAGACTACTTCATCTTTATTGAAGACTCCTCAGCTGAACGAAATCTTCTGCACTTATTAACTAAGAACAAAATCTTTCAAGAACGTTTCTGTCCTGAGAGAAGGAAAGTTTTCTTGTTGGACTTCCGTCCATGTTCGACTTCTCTCAGTGTAGTGACGTATATTGCAGATTCTATTTTGGCAGACGCCAAAACTGACTATGCAATACGTTTGCATCCCAGAGAGGTGTAAACCTTTCTGCTTTCATCACAGACACATAGATTCCAGCATCTAGACGACCTTTGACTCTCGCACCCAAAGGATCAGCCAAACCCCACAGGCATCAAGACCAACTGGACAGCTTTGCGAGTTCTACAAGATACGCAATACTCAAGACCTACGATCAACCTGATATTCTTTCCTTCATTATACGTTCACTGATGAACACGGATAAATTTAAAGTTCATGAACTGTGACCCAGCATTCTTTATGTGACCGTACATATCATCTGACGGATACAGACGTCATCGGGCTTACGAGACTCGCCTGTTCCGTACTGGAAATCACTTACGTTTTTGATATGGACTACTGCCAGGGAATTTTTAGTTGTGTGTAACCCATTCCATGGCTAAAGAAATATCACCTCAAGTAATCTCACTTATAAGACCAACGATGGAAGCCTGTAACTGGTAGCCCTGAGAACAGGACGTCGGAGAGGTTTATATCCCTCCTCCTTCCGCGCGTCTTCAGATGATACACCTCCACCTCTATTTGTAGGTGCAGCCCAGAGAGGTTGACCCACTCCGGGACAAGACGTAAGATCTCTCTCCGTTGGTTTCGATTACTCAGTGTTTATTCATTTAAAGAGAGCAGACAACAAGAGACTGCTAGCCTTCTCGTCATCCTAAGGGCCCAGACACACCAAGCTTACGACCTGTTTCCGATTATCGGCGACCAGGCTCTTTTGTGCTGTTCTTCGGTTTATGAAAAATAATTCAAGGCAATGCTGCAATTGCAATGAATCTTCCCCTCCTCCCCGTCATGATATAGATGAATATGAAATAGCCACCTGGCGATAACCATGAGAAAAACAAAAGTGCCGAAGGTGGTCGGAAACAGGTCGGAAGCTTGGTGTGACTGGGGCTTAACAGCTTGTGTACGCTGAAACATACATACATACATACATACATATACATATACAAAGGGCTTTTTCCCCCCTACATGGGAGGTAGCCAAAAAGAAAAAGGCATAGAAACCACTCCCACCCATTCCATTTCCTATATATTCCACTCCCCTGAAACATACCTCTGTTGATTCAACACATATAATAATACATTGGTCCTTCACCCTGAGAGATTCATGGGAAGGCCCAAGGACTATTGCTGATTTCCGTTGGGCTTAAGTTTTCCTGTTAGTGAAACTCGAAGTAATAATCATTGTCCTTCCTATATGATGGGGAATGGAACACGTAATCTTATTCTGGTTATGAGAGAAATTCGCTAGTAACAGCGACATCAATCCGATAATTTTTATGACAGTCGCATGCAGGATTCGAACCCACTGCTATCGGTCACCCGTAAGATCACTACACCAACAGACACTTAGTGTCTGTTGGTGTAGTGGGCTGAGGCTCTGTGAAGGTGATCTTACGGGTGGCCGATAGCAGTGGGTTCGAATCCTGCATGCGACTGTCATAAAAATTATCGGATTATTCTGGTTACTATAAGGTAATTTTATTCAGCTTCCCATGGCCCTCTCAGCAACTTAGAGCTTCAAGAGTTGACGACAAATAACACCACAAGAAATTTTCTAATCAAGGAAAATGTTTCGAATCAACAATAATTCCTCTCTAGATACAGAGTTAGAATGTTTGAGAACTGGAGCGAGTTTGGTGTCAATCAATCTGTTCCCCTCCGTGTGTATTCTGTTTGTCTAATGTCCCATTTCAAGCATTAATCCTTGACAGTGCATTCAGGAAGTCTTGGGGCATTTTTACATCAATTTAGTCTCCCTTTCGACTGCCAATATTATCTTTACAATCGGCAACAGTATCCTTGATGTCAAACCATCTTTTTCCGTTTAGAACATGGAATCTGGAGCAGAATTTGCCTTTCAATTTTCGAAGTATTCAGATTGACAAATCAAAGCTTACGATTAAATGGTTGTTTTCTCCTACACCAGTACCAAACAGGCACCAATCACTGCGTTCCTCTGTGCGCCAGGCCGAAACAAACTTCGGTGATTGGTCAATCGCAATCATATCTGACAAAAACTTTGGTATCTCTCTCTCTCTCTCTCTCTCTCTCTCTCTCTCTCTCTGTGTGTGTGTGTGTGTGTGTGTGTGTGTGTGTGTGTGTGTGTGTGTGTCTCACTCCTTCTCCCTTTCTCTTTCTCTTTCTTTATCTCTCTGTCTCTCTTTCTCTCTCTTTCTCTTTCTATTTATCTCTCTTTATTTTTCTGTCTCACACGCAGACTCTGTCTCTCACTATTTCAATTGATCTTTTGGAAAGAAGCCTTAGCAGTAAAAGGTAATCCAGCGTTCCTACTGCCATTCGGAAACCCTTCCGACTTTGTCTCTCTTTTACCTGAATTCTTTCTTCTCCTTTCCTCCTCCTCCTCCTCCTCTCTCTCTTCCGCTCCCCTTCCCCCTGCTTCTCACCTGCTCCCTCCTCCTCCTCCTCCTCCTGTTCCTCGTCATCTCCACCTAGCCTCCTCCTACTTCGCTTCCTCCTCTTTTCTCAGGCTTCATGAAACTACTAACATAAACCATCTTTAAACGCTTCTGGAACAATGGTTCATTTTTGTCCTCTACAGTACAAGGACTTTCTTCTGATTAACGCCAAGCAATTTTATTCAGGTTGAAAAGAAGAAGAAAAATCTGGGAAATGAAATATAAATATAAACGAAAATATAAGATGTAAATGAAATACGATTCTTTCAGCGAAAGGGAGGGCCTCGTTGAACAGCGTCACTGTATGTAGCTAGTTTAGGAGATTTACTGCATAAACCGGATTGATTCGTTTGACTTCTGTCCCTCTAAGGTCGCTCTTATTTCAGGCAATTGTACACCCAGATTCACAAGAACAATGACAAATTTGTAGCACGCCTACCTGCTAATAAGTGGCGCAGTAATTCCTACATTTATATAATTCTGCAGATATATCTGATGATTAATATGCTGAAATAGGCACATGCAGACACACATATAATGTACATACAAATATATACATATATATATATATATACATATATGTATATATATATATATATGTGTGTGTGTGTGTGTGTGTGTGTGTGTGTGTGTGTGTGTGTGTGTGTGTGTGTATGTATATATGTGTGTACAGGGTATTCCAAAAGTATACGTTACATAACGTCATTTTATATCTTAATAACTATTGAGAATACCAAAACTCGATTTATATATCCTGAAATATTATAACTTCAAGTTTCTAAACAAGAAATAAGATTACAAAACTACAAGAAAGTAATTGATTATTTTTCTAAAGGTGTTCAATGTGTGCGTCTTGGGTTACACGGCACACATCCAAACGATAATACATTTCTTGCCATACGCAACCTAGCATACCGTTGTCGATGGTTGCCAAGGCTTCTGTTATTCGAGTCTTCAGGTCATCCACGCCTCTGGGAAGGTCAGGTATATACGCCAAGCCTTTCAAAAACCCCAGAGAAAGAAGTCGCATGGAGTAAGGTCTGGAGACTTAGGGGTCCATTGCATGAGCAAGCGATCAGTTCGTCCGAAACGTCCGATCCATAACAGGATAAACAAAAGAAAATTTATGAATTTAGCTTTTAAATGGTACCATTTTTATCCTGCTACGATTTGTAGTTCATGTTGCAGGAGTTCTTAGAATGTGACATATACTTTTCGAACACCCTATATATATATATATATATATATATATATATATATATATATATATATATATATATATACATATATATATATATATGTATATATATATATATATATATATATATATATATATATATATATATATATTACAAACTTTCGCACCCTGCCAATCAAACTCATGCTGATACTCGTCACAATGTTTGAGAATCGCTGAACTCTGGTCCCTCCTGTTCACTGCTCTGCGGTGTTCCTGCAGTCTCGTGGCCAGCTTTTCCCCTGTCTCTTCAACGTGGTGCGCGTTCCAGTCCATACACTTCACCATGTAGACTACCCTTCCTTGGCCCTCCTTGCACTCTCGATCTCTGACCTTCGTTAGAGCACCGTGCAAGGTGCTGCGTGGTTTATGTGCCACGTTGATCCCATGTCTCCGAAGCGGTCTTGCCGTAATCTCAGAAGCTCCCTTCACGTAAGGGATCGTCATTCGTGTTGCTTGTGGCGTCGCAGCAGGTGAGAATCCAGGAAAGGTTATGACCATTAGCGGGAGGGGGACTTGTCGTCCACACCCATGCCAGGACAAGATCCCATACATTTGGTCACTTAAATAACTGTGGCCGAGAATGAGAGAAGCCCGTGTGGTGACCTCGCCAAGTGTACCACATTTTTTTTTCTTTCTTTTTTCTAGATAAAGGAGGATTAACTGCCTCTCCATTATAACCCCTGAAGACGAACCCCGGACAGGGTTTGTAAAGTCGGGATTAAATTATCTGTTTCTGAGTCCGGTGCTTTTTACTTTCTCCATCATGGTTCCTGGACTCCAGCTTTTTTCGTACATATAAAGGATTACAAAGGAGGAGCATGCCGACAGGAGACCTTTTGGTCGATAACTAGGTCGGATGCAAAAGAAAAAACATGATAATGATAAATAGATAAATAAGAATGATGATAATATAAATAATAATAAACAAAATAAGTAAATGCACAGGTATAGTTAAATAATAAACAAACAGGTAAATAGTAAATAATGAATTGACAGACAATAATAAATGAAAATCAAGCAAATAATAAACACGCAAATAATAACAAACAAATAATATAAGATAATTGGCAGGCATTACAGCATCTTGCTTACGTGTTTATCTAAACGAATCTTAAAGCTTCGAACTGAATTTCATTGCACTGCCTCTACAGGAAGTTTTTTCCATTCATTAACTACACGATTGGCAAAGTTATTTCTACCCACTACTGATATATATACATATATATATATATATATATGTATGTATATATTTATATATATATATATGTATATATTTATATATATATGTATATATAATATATGTGTGTGTGTGTGTGTGTGTGTGTATAATATATACATATATATATATAAATATATATATGTGTGTGTGTGTGTGT
>NC_134787.1:11970522-11975522 GCF_046742065.1 Oratosquilla oratoria
TATTATTATTTTTTTTAAATTATTTATTCTCATTTATTTATTTTAATTTATATTTTATTTTATTTATTTTTATTTATATTTATATATTTATTATTATTATTATTTTTTTTTTATACAACTTCCTTGGTAGTGAAGGAGGTATATTCTTTAAAGCCTAAAGTCTTTCATACTGTTTAGCACTTCTTTACTTGTTACCTCCAGGCTGTCTTCATTCATTGCCGTGACACCCCTTCGGAAGCAAGCGGAGTAAATTTATCACTCTATGCTTTGCTTCCTGTAGCTTTCACAAAATGCGGCCATATCTGCTTTGGCTCAAAGGTCATGTTTGCTTTGGATGCAGCCAAAATCCCCAAGACTCCCTGGATCTCCAAAGAATCAATTTGGTTGCTCCAAGCAATGAATGCATCATGAGCTTTAAACCTGGGGGATACGGGCAAGGTAATCATATTAAGACAACATAGCAGGATTTGCAGTAATGAATTTAGATTGGACAATTTTAGATTGAAGAAGGAAACAGGCGAGAACTGATTGACCAATAGAGTGGTTAACGAATGGAATAGATTTAGTAATAGATTGGTTGACGAATGGAATAGATTTAGTAATAGATTGGTTAACGAATGGAATAGATTTAGCAATAGATTGGTTAACGAATGGAATAGATTTAGTAATAGATTGGTTAACGAATGGAATAGATTTAGCAATAGATTGGTTAACGAATGGAATAGATTTAGTAATAGATTGGTTAACGAATGGAATCGATTTAGTAATAGATTGGTTAACGAATGGAATAGATTTAGTAATAGATTGGTTAACGAATGGAATAGATTTAGTAATTGGTTAACGAATGGAATAGATTTAGCAATAGATTGGTTAACGAATGGAATAGATTTAGCAATAGATTGGTTAACGAATGGAATAGATTTGGTAATAGATTGGTTAACGAATGGAATAGATTTCGTAATAGATTGGTTAACGAATGGAATAGATTTAGCAATAGATTGGTTAACGAATGGAATAGATTTAGTAATAGATTGGTTAACGGATGGAATAGATTTAGTAATAGATTGGTTAAAGAATTGAATAGATTTAGTAACTATGTAATGAGCCCTGAAACTATTGATTGTTTAAGAGAAGGTTAGACAACTTTCTGGATGGGGATGATAGGTAATGGATATGGAACTACCTAGTGTAGGCCTTATGGTCCCCTCTAGTCTCCTTCATTTTTATGTTCTTATGTATGTTCTTACGGCAGGACCTCCCTGCAACCCGCGTTCTGATGAATTCCAGATTTTTAACAGAGTTGGCTGGAGATTTAGGGATTTTTAGTCTTGATTCTCCAGGGAAGAGGTCTTCAATCTCTGCATCGTCAGCAACGAAACAACCATCTTTTCTTGTGAACGAATTGATGAAAAACAGAATTACATAATATTCGATTGTGATGAAGATGCCCTGACCTGAATGAAATCCTATGACTTGTCTGTATTAGGACCAAACGTTCGGAACTGGTTCACATAGAGAAGTGTAACACATCTTGAAATGAGAGATTCTGTCATATAAAATAGGTTCCTGTCAAACATAAAACATTCATTTTGCTCTGAGTGATAATACATTGAGCCAGCCAGACCCTACAAAAGGAACGACCTGGACTACGACCTAACAGAGCATGAGTTAAGCTTAGTGCCCTCGAGGAACTACACTATCGTACTCCAGGTCGTTCCATTTGTACGGTCTGGCGGCTGGCTCAATGCTATCGTCTTTGCTTCATAATAAGCAGTCGCTAAGGCAAAGGTTCGAGTTCTTGCGGTGGAGCTTATTTATATATATATATATATATATATATATATATATATATATATATATATATACACACATATATATACGTATGTATTTGATTGTTATTATTTGTTTGTTTATTATTATTTCCTTCATTATCTTTTATTATTTATTTGTCGTATATTATTTACTATATACCTGTTTATTATTTAACTTTACCTCTTTAATCATTCACTTATTTTATTTACTATTATTTATATTATCATGATTTTTATAGATTATTTATTTATTTATTTATTTATTTTATTATCATTATTATTATTATTATTATTTTTTTTTGTATCAGATCTAGTTGTGGACCAAAAGGTCTCCTGTCGGCATGCTCCTACTGTGTAATCCTTTGTAATATATATATATATATATATATATATATATATATATATATATATATATGTACATACACACACACACACACACACACACACATATATGTATATGTATGTTTATGCATATGTACATGTATAAGTATATAAGTATGCATTAGTCAGAAACGACGATATGCTTCCTTAAGAAATAATTTTACTTGTATGGGGAGCTATCGGCGAGATATCTCTGCTTAACTAACACCTGGTTTAACTGATTTTTCCTATTTTTTTCTGATTTTTCTCGGATCCGCGTGGGCCGGCGTTTCCTCCGGGGTATTAGCTGGACACCTCCGTGACATTTGCCGAACTTGCGCTCCGGCCACGGGAGCCATTTCCCCAAAATGTCAATCTTTTATACTCCGGTTGAGTTTTCCTTTCGTCTGGTCCGTTGACTCAACGACAGCGGCAAAAGTCTCCTGTGCTTCTGATTATACACCGACATTCCCTTTTTCCCTTTTTGTCTTTCCGTCTATCTCGTTTCAGAATCTCTCTTTTTTTTTTTTTTTTTACTTCTTCTTTGTTTTTCTCTCTTTCTCTTTTTACTTTACCTAGGCAGTCGGTCGTTTTTTCAACTGAAGTCTGGCGGGCTGTTCTCAATCGCAATTTAGTTGTTTGCTAAAAGTCTGCTCGGCTGTATTCAATCAATTTGTTGGCAAAGTCAACTCCAGGACGAAGCATAGCCGCACTCGTATATCTCTTCTTCTGTACTGTTGGTCCTCTGTGCATTTGTAGTCGTTTGATGTGCTTTTGCAGCGAAAATGATGAAATATAGGCGAAACTCCAACGGAAAGACTTGGGCCGATGCAATCGCGTTCAATGAAATATGTAAAAGGAATAAGAATAATATGGTTTAGAATAACTATATCTGTGAGAGGGTAATTTACACTCTAATAATAAAAGAGTATAACAATGATTATTTTACTTACCGTAATAATAATGATGGTGATGATAATAATGATTGCAAAAACAAAAACAGCAACATCAACAACAGTAATTAATAATAGTAATGATAATGATAATAGTGATTATGATGATAATAGTAATATTTGAAATAATGATAATAATGATAATAGTAATAATAATATAATAGTAATATCTATAATAATAATAATGATGATAATAAATGATAATGGTGATGATAATGATAGAAATGACAGTAATGATAGTAATAATGACAAAAATAGTTATAATGATGGTAATGTGATATTGATATTGTGTTGATGTCGAAGTTGACATTGACCTTAACCTTAGATTTGGTGATGATGATAGTAATAATAATGAAAAAAACAATAATATGAAGCTATTATAAACTGTATTAATTGATTATATCGAACCCCCACAAAATATATCATATTCATTTCTTATCTTATTGTATTGGCGCCATGATGTAGAACCTTTTCCTCACACACCTTCTACTACGACTCAGTGGCGCGGTTGGTAGAGTCCCAGACTGTCAGTGTGTCGGTACCGGAGGTACCTGGTTCGAATTAGCCCAGGGCTGATATTATTATTTCCGTATCGCTGCGCTTCGAGTCGTTACTCCAACTCTCGTGAGCTCTTTTACGGGAGGAAAACAGCTGTTGATCACGAGTCCAACACGTGATCCAAAGACCAAGGTGAATCACGTGTTGGCCAACTGTTGGCGACATGTTGGCCAGCTGTTCACACACTTTCCTGAAGTAACCAATAGGAGGGATCCTAGTATGTGACACTCATCAGCGTGAGCTTGTCCCCCTATGGAGCTGAATAAGAGAAGGGTTTCTGTGTGTGTTTGTCAGTCAGGCGCGTTGGGATTCGATCTTGCCTTCTAACTATTTGGCCTCGAGTTAGATCACTTGACAGCTGTTGGTGACTGCAGCTGTATATGGCTGTCCAAACTGCATCGGGCAAAGGTAATAAAAGCTAGCATGGCTGAAATTTATTAGAGATTGAAAATTGTCTCTGGACTAATAAAAATACATAAAACGAATATATGAATAAGCAAATAAATAGATGAAAATATAAATGAATATATGAATAAATAGGTAAACGAAAAAGAAAAATATAAAAAATCTTAACAATAATCTATTCATCTTATTGGACTTTAGTTCCATTATATTCGTTTACAATTTAAGATTAATCGCCACTCAAAATATTGTAAGAATGAAAAATCACTTTTATCTTCTGTTATCACTCCTTCCTACTGCCTCCTTAATATTTTACTTCACAACATCCGTGATTTCACTTCCAATATCCATTTCAAGGACAGAAGCTCTGGTATCACTGACTCAATGCTAGTACAAGTAAACCTAATCTTTGCCGTCTGAGAAAATATGGAGTATAATGATGTTAATCCAGTGGCAAACTATCTAGTATTTATTCTAACACAAGAGTGTCTCGTTTCATTTAGAATTTCTACATCAATTTTGTGTAAAAATGTCAGTGTAATTAAATCGTCTGCTGACATTCTCAGTTCCCTGTAGAGATCAGCGGCACCCAGGAAAACTGCCCACGGTACACTGTTTGGACATTTAATCAAACAGTAAAAAGACTTTGATGAGTTGTTGAGATGATTGAATGTAGGACAGTGTTAGATAGATTGTTCTGCATGTGGAGATATGTGTAGGGACATTTGGTCTCAGTTGTCAGGCCTACCTTGTGTCACACAGTAAAAAGACTTTGATGAGTTATTGAGATGATTGAATGTAGGACAATGTTAGATAGAATGTTCTGCATGTGGAGATATGTGTAGGGCATTTGGTCTCAGTGGTCAGGCCTACCTTGTGTTGTCACTCTCTCAGTGCTGGGTGGTGACCTGAACGC
>NC_134787.1:11980522-11988022 GCF_046742065.1 Oratosquilla oratoria
ATATATATATATATATATATATATATGTGTGTGTGTGTGTGTGTGTGTGTGTGTAATGTATATATATGTATAATGTATATATATATAATATATATATGTATATATATATATATATATATATATATATATATATATATATATTTATAGAGACAAATGCTTGTACATTGTGACAAGTTGATGAACGTGGAAAAAAGAAGTCACGGGTCTACTTCCGAGTTCCTGAGTTTATTCCTGACCGGTTTCGCTCTATGCTCCTCTGAAGAAGCATAGAGCGAAACCGGCCGGGAATAAACTCAGGAACTCGGAACTAGACCCGTGACTTCTTTTTCCACCTTCATCAATATGTATATATATATATATATATTTATATGTATATATATATATAATATATATATATATATATATATATACGTATACACACACACACACACACAAACACACACACACATATATATATATATATATATATATATATATATACATATATATAATACATATTGATGAAGGTGGAAAAATGAAGTTACGGGTCAACTTCCGAGTTCCTGAATTTATTCCTGATCGGTTTCACTCTATGCTCCTCTGAAGAAGCATAGAGCGAAACCGGCCGGGAATAAACTCAGGAACTCGGAACTAGACCCGTGACTTCTTTTTCCACCTTCATGAATATGTATATATATATATATATATATATATATATATATATATATATATATATATATGTATATATATATATATATATATCTATATATATACATATACATATATATACATACGTATATACACACACACATATATATATATATATATATAATACATATATTTATATATGTATGTATGCATTTATGCATATATGATACCCTAATGTAAATCCAATAACGTATTTACGACGCAACAATTAATTGTGACGTCACCGTTTTCATCTCAGTGTCTTCTTTGTCTGTGTGTCCAAATTGTTTTCGACAAAAGATTCTTCACAATTTGGGACACCGAGACTATAAGATGACAACAGAATTTGACCAAAAAAAAATGAAAAGTTTTTAAGAAGCTTAGCCCAACGAGGAGAAGGGCCACCCATTCCTCGAGGGATCCTCAAAGCAGCCTGCAAGAGACGTCTTCAAGAGACGTGGCTCGAGGATGATCCGGCCCTCGGAGTCCCAAGGCTGTCTTACGCGGACCTTGGACAGATCCTCGGCAATGAATGGCTGGAGGACAAGGTCATTGACGCTGCCATAGTCCGGTTGACCAGTCAGTTCCCTTAGGATCTTCGACCAGCAAGCGCGACCTCCGCGGCACGATTCTGGATGCCTGTGGAGGCAGAAGACACCCAGATCGTGCAAGTGCTCAACACCACTCTGCCCCAAAGTTACCATGACGCCTATGGCACCCAGGGGCAGCACTGGGTGACCATCTCCAATGTGAGGTCACCACCTGGCTCCTATGACATTCAGGTGTACGACTCACTGAACCGCCCATGTTCGAAGGATATCCTTGAGGCCATCAAGAACCTGCAGGGTGTCAAAGGCGGAACCGTCACCATGGTCAAGGTCCAGCAGCAGAAAGATGGGCACAGCTGCGGCCCAATGGCCATCGCCAACGCCGTCAGCGTGGCCTTTGGCCTTGACCCTAGCAAGCAGCGCTACCTCCGGCGGGAGCTGCGTGCTCACCTGGCAATGTGTCTGACGAGAGGCGCCTTCGAGCCCTTCCCAACCGTCACTCAAGGGAGGAGAGACGAGTCTCCGGCCGTTAAGATAAAACGCGAAGAGCCGGAGACTCGGGAAGAAGGGGGAAAGCGCTGCCGAAGAAGAACAAGAAGAGGACCTCCGTAACTGGAGCGAGAAGAATCTATATGACGCGGGGCAAGGCGTCCAAATGTGGCAGCAGTTTTTGAGGGAGACAGAAGGCACTCGAGTGAATGCAGCCACAGTACTTTTGATGATGCTACAAAAAAAAAAAAAAAAAGAGTGTGTAAACTTAGCGGTATTTCGCTTTTTTTTTCTTTTTTACTATCTTCTTTGCACGCACACGTAAAAGGCATTGTCTGCAAGAACATCTAAATTTTTCATTACCGCGACTCTCTCCATCCACACACATACATAATTTCACGTGTATGTACCTGCATTCATAGTTTGAACTCCTTTGATGACGGAGGTTGTATGTAAATCGAGCAGAATCGATTGATATCAACCAGAATAAAGTTTGTTATGGCGATGAGATGAAAGAAAATGATAGTTTATTATTCTTCATTCTGTTAGTCATATTGTTCACTTAAAGATTTTTCTGAATGACGTCCGAGCACTCTATTCAACCAAAAACGAATTCCGAAGCCCACCTTAGATGATTTATTCTGGCTAGTGTTAATGTGGGTCAGAACATTAACATTACCGTGTGATCATCACTTGAGTGGAAATGTATGCGGGAGTGAGTTTGAGAGCATATGACCCGTCATCCACGAGGAGCTAAGATGGAAATGGGGATGAAAGGGTGGTGGATGGGAGTGGAATGGGTAGGAGTAGGTACGTGCCTTTGGCTTGGCTACCTCCCTCATTAGGGGGAAAAAAGCCCTTGGTATATAGATATAGAGAGAGTTTTTTAATGGTTTTAATCAGCTCTTGTGGGAACGAGGAGGTTGACTCCGGGATAGAACGGCCCAAAGACCTCGTGCGTAACACATTTATTCCTGTGTCCCAGTCTAGATATCTAATTCTACCTAACAATAGACGATTTTATTCAGCTGAGGTGAGGACCCCCGGGCAAGAAAGAGCTAAATTCACTCGCATCCAGTCACAGGCTATTTATATCCTGTCAATCCTGTAATACCTTTATATGACTTTGACCTGAATAGTGTGTCTGGGTACAAGACACTTCATCCACAAGTTGCTTAAATGAAAAGGAACGACGATTGGCTTTTGATTGGGTTCAAGATGAGTATAGAGTGAATATATTCATTGACTGCCCCTCCTCCGATATGGGAAAGAAGTCCCCTTGGGTGTGTAAGCTATGTCGTCAGTTGACTTTATTTAGGTGACTGAGGGTTAGGACTAGAGGGGAGAGTCGTCATTTGAAGTCTAGTTTCTATTAATGTCCTTGGGCGTAAACACGTCTGGCAGGTATCAAGGGTCTAGTCACATGACATTTCCTAGGTTATAATTAGAGATGTGCTTTCATTGCGTCATTTGTTTACAACTGCATGAAGGTATGGTTCTATGACGTCATCTGACGTCACAGTCATTGTTGCACAGTATGAAGTCACTGTTACGTTACGTGACGAGTTAAGGGAATCTTATTGAGTTAATAATTATTTATGTTAATGATTTTATTGATGACAGTCTTGGCCCCGGTCATGCGTTCATAATCGACCGAGTGTTCTCTTTATGTCTTTCTAGGATCTTGGTATAAGTTGATACGGTCAGAATTGAGAAAATTACTTCGATATCGTAAATGAATACCAACTGAGTATAGGTCCAGATCAAGGTTTAATACATGGAACATACCTCTTTTTTTTTCCTCGGAAAGCAAGGTGGCTTGACAAGGGAAAGGAACATGCTCCCCTCTTTCACTCTCGTCATCTCACGCGGCCCTTTTTCATTCTTCCCCGTTTAAACCACGCTTAGAAAATGTCACCTTATCCCTTTCCCCAGCATTAATGCCAGTTCATTCCAAATACGCCCCTCTCCCATGAAGCAAATCCTTGCTTTGATCTATACATAACTCGTGAACTCTGTTTCCCGCCTACATTTCCACTCAAGCGATAACATGATAAAATAAAAGTTATCTAAGAAGACAAATTCGATGAGTTATTGTTTTGCCATGTGTGACCTGTCCTGACAGTGCAGAAGGATGAGTGGTGCTGTGCGTTGTCTCCTTGTTCACCCAGCACTGATTGACTAATATGTCGTGTAGATAGGAAGCTAGTGTGGTTTGCTTGTAGACTACAACAAATCTCACGCGAGGAAGGCCTGATTGGTTGACCTAGAGTGGATGGTGTGGGCTGCCGGTAAGCCAGAGATATTAGTACGAATAGAAGATGTCTGAGAAAGAGACAAAGGAAGACAAAATTGAAGAGGAAGAGGAAAAAAAGAGGAGGAGGAAGAGGGAGAGCAAAAGAAAGGGGAAAGCCACGAGGAAGAGGAGACACAAAAGTAGGAAGACAGATGGAACAAGAGGAGAAAGTGAATGTAGAGGGAATACAAGGAGGAGGAGGAGGAGGAAGAAGAAGAGATGTAAAATGAAGATAAAGAGGAAGAGGAAGAAGACTATGAGGAAGAGGGGGAGGAGGAGGAAGAAGAAGAAGGGGAGATGGAAAATGAAGATAAAGAGGAAGAGGAAGAAGACTATGAGGAAGAGGAGGAGAAGGAAATTTAGGAAATTTGCAAGAGAGGAGAAACTGGAGAAAGAGGAGGTAGATGAAGGAAAAAGAAAAATGGAGATATTCAGAAAGAAGAGATACAGAAGGTAATGGAAAGCAGCAACGAAAAGTAGATTTGGAGGAGAAGAAAGAGAAAGAGAGGGAGCAGAGAATGGCGAGGATAAGAGGAGGAGGAGGAGGAGGTAGTGGAGTTGGGCCAAAGAGATTAGTGAACCAGATGAAGAAAACACCGGAAAAGAAGAAAGATGAAGAGGTGGAGGATAAAAAAAAAAAAAAAAATGGAGAAGGAAATGTTGAAGGAGGAGAATGATGAGGAAGAGAAATAGTAGAAGAAAGAGAAGGGGATGAGGGGGAGGATAGAGTGGAAAAAGAAGGGAAAGAGAAGAGGAAGAAAGAGGAGGAGGAGGAAGAAGAGGAGAAAGAGAGACAAGAAAAGGAAGATCGAAAACGAAATGGTGATGAGGTAAAGACAGGGTAAGGTAGCAAGGAAGAGAGAGAATGAGGGAGAGCGGGAAATGGAGAGGAGGAGAGGGAAGCAAGAAGAGAGGAAGAGAGAAGCAAGAAGAGAGGAAGAGAGAAGTAAGAAGAGAGAAGCAAGAGAGAGAATGAAGGACAGCGGGAAATGGAGAGGAGGAGAGGCAAGAAGAGAGGAAGAGAGAAGCAAGAAGAGAGGAAGAGAGAAGCAAGAAGAGGGGAAGAGAGAAGTAAGAAGAGAGGAAGAGAAGCAAAAAGAGAGGAAGAGAGAAGCAAAAAGAGAGGAAGAGAAGCAAAAAGAGAGGAAGAGAAGCAAAAAGAGAGACTGTAAGATAGAGTGTAAGAGGAAGGGATGGAGAGAGGGAGGGATTTAGGAGGGAAAGTGGGAGGGAGGGAAGGAGAAAGGAAGGAAAAAAGGAGGGAGTAAGAAAGGGGGGATTATGAGAGGGAGTATGGGTGGGAAGAAAGTGGGGGAGAGAAGCAAGAAGAGAGGAAGAGAGAAGCAAGAAGAGAGGAAGAGAGAAGTAAGAAGAGAGGAAGAGAGAAGCAAGAGAGAGAATGAAGGACAGCGGGAAATGGAGAGGAGGAGAGGCAAGAAGAGAGGAAGAGAGAAGCAAGAAGAGAGGAAGAGAGAAGCAAGAAGAGTAGAAGAGAGAAGTAAGAAGAGACGAGCAAAAAGAGAGGAAGAGAGGAGCAAAAAGAGAGGAAGAGAGAAGCAAGAAGAGAGGAAGAGAGAAGCAAGAAGAGAGGAAGAGAGAAGCAAGAAGAGAGGAAGAGAGAAGCAAGAAGAGAGGAAGAGAGAAGCAAGAAGAGAGGAAGAAGGAAGCAAGAAGAGAGGAAGAGAGAAGTAAGAAGAGAGGAAGAGAGAAGCAAGAAGAGAGGAAGAGAGAAGCAAGAAGAGAGGAAGAGAGAAGCAAGAAGAGAGGAAGAGAGAAGCAAGAAGAGAGGAAGAGAGAAGCAAGAAATGAGGAAGAAAGAAGTAAGAAGAGAGAAGCAAGAAGAGAGGAAGAGAGAAGCAAGAAGAGAGGAAGAGAGAAGTAAGAAGAGAGGAAGAGAGAAGCAAGAAGAGAGGAAGAGAGAAGCAAGAAGAGAGGAAGAGAGAAGCAAGAAGAGAGGAAGAGAGAAGCAAGAAGAGAGGAAGAGAGGAGCAAGAAGAGAGGAAGAGAGAAGCAAGAAGAGAGGAAGAGAGAAGCAAGAAGAGAGGAAGAGAGAAGCAAGAAGAGAGGAAGAGAGAAGCAAGAAGAGAGGAAGAGAGAAGCAAGAAGAGAGGAAGAGAGGAGCAAGAAGAGAGGAAGAGAGATGCAAGAAGAGAGGAAGAGAGAAGCAAGAAGAGAGGAAGAGGGAAGCAAGAAGAGAGGAAGAGAGAAGCAAGAAGAGAGGAAGAGAGAAGCAAGAAGAGAGGAAGAGAGAAGCAAGAAGAGAGGAAGAGAGAACCAAGAAGAGAGGAATAGAGGATGGGGGAGAGCGGAAAAGTGATTGTGAGAGAGAAATAAGGAGAGAGGGCGATGGAGAGAGAGAGAGATGTTTGGGATGACGGGGACGAAGGAGATTACAGAATTAAAGTCGAAGAGACCAGAGGTGTAGGGTGTCGCCTCGCGACAGCCGCGTCCCTAGGGACAGATGCCACGAGGGGACGAGAATGACGGTGGTATTCTTAAAAAATATATATATGTTTCCTTCCATAAATCTTATATAAGTCCTTGGAAGGTAGAGAGTTATAGAAGTTTTTTTTTTTCTTTTTCTTTTTTTTTAGAATACCGTCATAAGAATGTTATGGTAGTGTTCTTAAATATATATATATATATATATATATATATATATATATATATATATATATATATATATGTTTCCTTCCATTAATCTTATATACATCCTCGGAAGGTAAAGAGTTATATAATGATTTTTTTTTCTAAGAATATCACCATGAGAATGTTATGGTAGTGTTCTTAAAAAATATATATGTTTCCTTACATAAATCATATATAAATCCTTGGAAGGTAAAGAGTTATATAAGGAAATATATATATTTTTTTCTTTAAGAATACCGCCATGAGAATGACGGTGGTATTCTTAGAAAATATATATGCTTCCTTCCATAAATCTTATATAAATCCTTCGAAGTCAAAGAATTATATAAGGAAATATTTTTTTAAGAATACCGCCATGAGAATGTTATGGTAGTGTTCTTAAATATATATATATATATATATATATATATATATATATATATATATGTGTGTGTGTGTGTGTGTGTGTGTGTGTGTTTCCATAACTCTTATGCAGATCCTTGGAAGGTGAAGAGTTATATAAGGAAATATATTTTTTTCTTTAAGAATACCGCCATGAGAATGACGGTGGTATTCTTAGATATATATATATATATATATATGTATATATATATATATATATATATATATATATATATATATATATATATATATATAATATGTTTCCTTCCATAAATCTTATATAAATCCTCGGAAGGTAAAGAGTTATATAAGGAATTTTTTTTTCTTTAAGAATACCGCCATGAGAATGTTATGGTAGTTTTCTTATATATATATATATATATATATATATATATATATATATATATATATATATATATATATGTTTCCTTCCATAAATCTTGTATAAATCCTTGGAAGGTAAAGAGTTAT
>NC_134787.1:11998022-12010522 GCF_046742065.1 Oratosquilla oratoria
CTGTGCAATTAATTTCTTATTTTTATGTTTCCATACTCAAAGTTTCGAAAAATGAGTAAAATGTTGACAGCGACTATAGCTAGTTCGATTAAACAGCTTAACGGTTCCGAAAATGTTATAAAAAAAAACAAAAAAAACACGGAATGCATCACAATGAACAATCAAATCTGACCTACTATATATCGTACTTATACAAGCATATTTTTCATTGATAAACATCCAATACATTTCTTTACATGAATACAGTGTAGTTTCATTATAACTAAAGATATTTTTATCAAAAAAATTATCTAGTGACAACATCAAAGGATGTCCAAATATTTCATATTATCTACGATAGCATTCTAATGGAAGATACTTAATATAATTTCTTCTGGCTAAACCCTAATGATTGTACTCAGGTAAGATGTTGTCCTACCGAATAGAAAGACATAAAAACATAAGAACATAAAAATGGAGGAGACTACAAGAGACCATAAGGCCTACATTAGGCAGTTCCATATCCATTACTACCTAAGATCTCCATCCATAAAAGCAGCTTATCTTCCCTTAAAACAACCAATGGATCCAGCGTTCATTACAGGGGTTTAAAATGTATTCCATTTGAATATCTGTATTAGATCACCACGCACTTTTTGTCTTTACAGAGAGTGTAAAGGGGCATTTAGACGGCCAAACGGTTTGACAAACCCGGTTTGTCAAACTGTTTGACCGTGTAAATGGCCCAGTTAAGGTGTCTAAGCTTGTCTTCGAGCATTATCTTAACAATCCACCTTAGACAGCTGTCATGCTTTATGTATTTTATTCTGTGTTGCGGCAAACGACACTATTGAAGTGAACGGTACAACAAAGACCACTAAAGAAGTAGCTTAATAGAATAGAATAATTTAGCGTTAGACATGATAAGACAAACACGTGTCAATACAGTTGAGAATAGAATAACCTTATACTAGTTCTTATACAGCAATTTAGCGTTCAACGGTATTTATAATAATAATAATAATAGTAATAATAATAAAAGATTTATTTCAATAGCAGTAGTACACTGACAATAATACAATGCAAAAGCTGATTAAAAATATAAAACTTAGAGTATATACACGGTACAAGTTTACATAGAGTTGATTGTGTGCACTGTGTGTGACGGTGGATGTGCCTCTCCGACAAGGAATTTTATTTATAAAGATAACCTTCCTATACACACCCTCACGCCCCCTTTGACTTAATCTCCACAGGTGTGCTGGCGCTGAGGCGACGGGATGACCTGTCACAGGTGTGAGCCAAGCAGGTGGTTTACAACCAGCTGGTAAAAGGAGAGAGAGGTGACGCTCAAGAAAAGGAGGACGAGGTAGATAATTGCAAGATGGCGGAGTGGAGGAGAAAGACGGGGGAGGAAGACGATATGGAGTGGGATAAGGAGAGATGGGAAGATAAGGAGAAAAGGGAAAATAAGGAGAAGAAAGGAATGGGAAATGAAAAGGAGAGGGAATAGGAAGATGAGGGGGAAGAGATGGAGGAGGGTGAAGAGGAACAGGAGGAGAGAAGGAGAGAAAGGTGAAAGAGAGGAGGAGGGGAAAAGAAGAGGAGTGAAGAGAAGGGAAAAGAAGAGGAGGGGGACCGAGAAGAGGAGAAAGGGGAAGAGGAAAGAGGGGAAAGAGGAGACTTAGAGGAACAAGAGGAGGACGAAAAGGAAGGTGAAGAGTAGGAGGAGGAGGAGGAGGAAAAAGTGGAGGAACGGAGAGAAGGATGGAGTAGGGAGAGGGAAAAGGAGGAAGGTAGAGGAGGAAAGAAGGAAGAGAAGAGGTAGGAAGGGGAAGAGAAGGAGGAGGAGAAAGGGAATGAGAAGGAGGAAGAGGAGGAGGAGGTGGAGGAGTAGAAAGGGAATGACAAGGAGGAAGAGGAGGAGGAGGAGGAAGAAGAGGAGGAGTAGAAGGACATGAAGGTAAGGTGTCGGTGTTGACTTCGCATGAAATTGGTCGGGCATTGCCAGGTAACCAATCTAATGACTTTCTACTTGCTCTACTACCTCTCTACGAAAGCTCGGACATATTGCTCTCAGATTATTGAGGAAAAGGAGCAATATTGGTATGGATATTGTAAATACTTCCCTGGCACATCCATACAAAAAAAAAAAAAAAAAAAAAAAAACTGGTTTACCAATAGGGTGGTCAACGAATGGAATGGACTTAGTTACCATGTAACGAGCGTGAAAAATATCGGTTGTTTTAAGGAAAGTTTAAACAGTTTGATGGATGGGGTGGCAAGTGGTAATGGACATGGAACTGCCTAGGTTAGGCGTTATGGTCTCTTGCAGTCTCTTTCATTATTGTCCTTATACTCTCGCATAGAAATGGACCCTGACGATGTATTATAGCTTAAGTCTTCTGCAGGGATTTCATCTATCTCTATATTCTATTGTACGCATACACACTCGTGTATACTTGTACATACACAAATATATATGTATATATACATGTGTATATATACATGTATATATATATATATATATATATAATATATATATATATATATATATATATATATAATATATATATATATATATATATAATGTGGTTGTGGGTGGGTATGAGTGGGTGGGTGTAGGTGCTGATGTGTGTAAGTATGTGCATGTGTTTTTGTGCACACACACACACACACACACACACACACACACACACACACACACACACACACACACACACACACACACACACACAATGATATATGATATTAAAATTAAATAAAACAAAATAAACCCCACAAGCTATAAAACAGAAATAATGCAAGTTAGAGATGCAGACACGGCTAGACTCGGCCAAAAAAAAAATCCCATTTCCTTCACGTTACACATTCAGCCGGACACACACAAAGAAAAAGGCTAAATATGAAAGACAGAGACGGATGGACATCAAAAGCCACATTTCGGCTTTGCGGAACCTGGGATCCTGTCATGATGAAGATGGAAATGGAAGCCAAGACGCCCTCCGAGGCTCAAACTTGATTGCAGACGAGAGCCCGAGCGTTCAGAAGCTTCCGGGTCGAGGCCAGAGGCCGAAAGAGGCCAACACCTTCTCCAGCTGGCCTCTGAAGTACAGTTGGCTCCACCTCTGTGTTATTTGGGTTACGATCAAAGCTACGAGGTCGTAAGCTACTTGTTTACGTCGTAAATTTACGACCTGAAGTTATACGCCTCCAACAGTTCCTTAGAGGACGTCATCCACTGCAGCATGCAGAAGAGAGGGAACTGCATAAACTGTGCAAGTGAGGATATGACGAAACCCTCACGTGTTAATTCAATGAAACCAATATATGAATATGGGAATGAATCTCTCTCTCTCTCTCTCTCTCTCTCTCTCCCTATTTGTGTTTATGCGTGCGTGTGTGTGTGTGTGTGTTGTGTGTGAGTGCGTGTGCATGTGTGTTTCTATGTGCGTGTGTTCTTGTGTACGTGTGCGTGTGTGTTTTGTGTCTGTATGTGTGTGTGTGTATGTGTGTGTATGCGCCTGCGTGTGTGTGCGTGCGCGCGCGTGTGTGTGTATGTGTACCTACGTGTGTGTGTGCGTGCGTGCGTGTGTGTGTGCGTGCGTGCGCGTGTGTGTGCGTGCGCGCGTGTGTATACATGTGTATCTATGTGTGTGTCTGTCTGTACGTGTGTGTGTGTGCAATCAGGACCGTTAGCGTTTCCATTTTTATTTCTTAGTTATCGGTCTTGTTTTGCTTGTTCTGTTGTTCTTCCTCCTCCATGTATTCTCCTTCTTCATCTCTGTTTTTTCTTTCTTTCTTTCTTTCTTTCTTCTCTTCTTTTAATTCATCATCAATTTCCTACTCCTACTTCTTATTCTCCTCCTCTGCCCCAATATTTATTATGCTTGTTCCTCACCACATTCCTTTCCTCTCCCTCCTCCTCCTCCTCCTCCTCTTCCTCCTCAGTCTCTAAATTTTGCATCCGTCTCCACCTCCTCTTTTGGCTGTTCTCCTACTACATCACCTCCACTTTCAGGTCTCCCCCTCCACCTCCTCCTCCCCTTCCTCCTCCTCCTCTTCCTCCTCCTTCTCCTCGTCTTTTGTCGAGCTTTTCAATTTTTCTTTTGATTCGTCTTTTTTTTTTCCCTCTCTTTCTCCTCGTTTAGTTCCCTCGTGTTTCCGAGTCCTTTTGATTTTTCGTCCACGTCCTTCAGTTTCCTGAGATGATATGTATTTCATTGTCATTCAAGCGTTTATTCCACTTCTCGAAGAATTCTTCCTGTCGGCTTTTTTGCAGAAGTCTCCTTCCCCCCTTTGCGTCGCTCACCTAAAGTCGTCGTCTCTCTCTCTCTCTCTCTCTCTCTCTCTCTCTCTCTCTCTCTCTCTCTCTCTCTCTCTCTCTCTCTCTCCTCAAGGTCGTCGTCGTCGTCGTCGTCATATCTTTTATCATCATTATTATTTATTTCCATTTTTTTTCGTCCCTTTTTTTTTTTTTTTTACATATCAAAGCGAGTGTTTGATGTCAGTTTCATTCCTTACAAAGATCAATGTATTTCTTTCCCCTGTTATTTCGTTCGAACCTTTTAGATATACGACAGTCTTCGTGAATTTCATTCTGACAAGAGTAAAACCATTCTATTCAGTCACGTGATCGAAAACCCGGCCTTGTGTCCATCCACATTCCTCAACGAAATATTATTTCGTAACAAAAACGAAGACTCTTAATTACGCCACACAAAGAACTTGATTACCTCCCTATGCTGTTTATGCCCTTAAACGAATTCTTCTTATTTCTGAGTCCGCACGTTCAGCCAAACAACGCTGTTGGACATGTCACCATAGAGGCTACACAGAGTATCACAGTATGGGGGCAAACTATGTAGATTTGGCACTGGTTTAAGTCAAGCCATTTTGTTCGTCTGAGCGCCCTGAGGGCTGATGGGGCTACAATAGATCCCAGTCAGGTTGAAGGTAAACTCTTTTGTGATTTGTTTGAACCACGTACATACATGGCAGGAGCTTCTCTAACTTGAATATGATTACCAGACGTTCTCCCGAACCAAAATTCTCGCTCTGTCTCTCCCCCCTCTCTCTCTCTCTCTCTCTCTCTCTCTCTCTCTCTCTCTCTCTCTCTCTCTCTTTCTCTCTTTCAACCCACTCTCTCTCCCTCCATCTGTATATCTATCTGTCTATTTCTCTCTCTCTCTCTTTCAACCCACTCTCTCTCCCTCCATCTGTATATCTGTCTATCTCTCTCTCACTCACTCACTCTCTCTTTCAAGCCTCTCTCCTTCTATATGTATCTCTCTCTCTTTCAAGCCTCGCTCCCACCATCTGTATCTCTCTCTCTCTCTTTCTCTCTCCCATTTATCAATTTTTATTGTATTCATTATTTCGCTTTAACCTTTTCTGCAGTGACCATGTGTCCCTTCAACCATAACGTAGAATACAATATAAAACAAAAATTTGAATATTTTCATCTATTCTAAAATATATGTCACAGCTCACTGTAGCATACATAAATCACGTTTAGACAGTGTTTACTATGTTGTCACATACAGAGATTTTCTGTTAATTCAGAACACTAGTATTTGTAAGTCTGCCACGTATCGAAGTGTCTCCCTTGGCGCTTCGATAGGTTCCTGGGGGAATTTCTTGCCCATTTTTCTCTTTTGCAAACTGACTTTTTGTGCTAATCTCCTCTTGTTTATGGGTTCCCATTTTATGTTTTTTTTTCCTCTCTTGTTACATCGCCCATAATCTAACCCTTACAATACAAAGATCCCCTTCTTCTTCCTCTCAACTGATCTTAAGATATCCTTATGCTTCTTCGCCCGTTTGACTTCCGGAGTTAGCCCCGAAGTGAATAAAGCAGGATGGCTACAATAAACCTTATGAGTCAATATTGGCAGATTCGGTTCTCGATGTCACAGTTTTATTCAGCTCAGAGCTTCGATCAGTGACCAGAGCAATTCTGAGTATTACCAGGGGATTTTATTCGCCTCAGGAATAATCTGTGGGTCTTCAACCTTTATTTACAGCTGTTTGTGTGTGTGCGTGCGTGTGTGTGTGTGTCTGTGTGTGTAGGTATATGTTTGTGCGTGCGCTCGCGCGCGCGTGTGTGTGTTTGTTTGTGTGTGTGTGTGTAGGTATGTGTGTTTATGCGTGCGTGTGTGTGTGCTTGTGTTTATGTGTTTGTGTCTGTATGTGCGCACACACACACACACACACACACACACACACACACACACACACACACACATGTATATATATATATATATATACAAATATATATTTGCATATATATGTATATTTATATATGCATATATATGCATATACATATATATACATATATATACATATATGTATATACATACATATATATACATATATACATGTGTATATATATGAATATATATATATATATATATATATATATATATATACATATATACATATATATGACGAGTTAAACACCATATGAGGACGGAGCCTTTATTTGTACGTTTCGCTTATTACAGCTTTTTCAAGTACAAGTTGAGATACACATGCTTGAGATTAAATGAGAGGAATGGAGGGAACGGGGAAAGAAAGAAGTAGGGGGGGAAGCCAGAGGAGGAAAGGGGGAGGTGGAGGAGGAGGAGGAGGATTGAATACTGGGAGAGGTTGAGAAGGCTGGCCCAAACGTCCACGGGCAAATTGCTCACAAAGGGTGGTTTAAAATTTTGTTGGCCATGGGTATTAGAGGAATTATGTGGGGTGAGATGTTGAACATGCCCCTATTTTGTTCAATAGTGTTGGTTCCTTGAATGATCGCTGCTTCCAAACACTTGCTGCGGATCTTGTCGGGCTCTCGTATCAGCTGCTCTGCATTCTTCCAGTCCATCAGGTGGTTTTCCCTGTTCCTATGGGTCACACATGCATTGGTGGTGACATCATGCCTGACGTCGTAACGGTGTTCACAGCTCCTTAGAGATAGAATCAAGACGGAGAAAATCTACTTCCCCCCCCCCCCCTAACCACTTTGTCGATTTGATAAAACTTTGTGTTGAATTTAATTATTTCAAGTTCCAGGACCACTATTTCCACCAGAAATTTGGCATGGCCATGGGTTCTCCCTTGAGTGTGGTCCTGGCAAATTTGTTTATGGAATTTCTAGAAGCAGGACCTTTTGCCAACATCGTTCCCGAGCATGTGACCTGGCTGCGATATGTGGACAATATCTTACTCATTGCAACCAGGCGATTCAATCTTCATCGCTTGCAGACTGCATTAAACGAAGTAGAGCCCACCATTCAGTTTTCCCCATTAGAAGAAATCCACGATTCTCTTTCTTTCTTGGACACACACATCTTTAAACAAGGTAACCAGCTGGAATTTAAAGTATATACAGAGCCCACTAACAAAAACGATTTAATTCATTTCTACTCCCACCATGACGTTAGGACCAAGAAAGGAGTAGTAATAGGCTTTTTCCTTGTGGCACTCAGGATATGCAGTGCAAAATACTTAGAAGAAGAGTGCAGGTTTATTAAAGTGACTTTTTTACAACTAAATTTTCCAGAATCTCTTTTGGATAATTGCAGAAAACAGGCCGCTAAGATTCGGGAAAGCCGTAGGCAGCAGGACAGCACAGCAAAACGTCTCGTTTTGCCAACCAGCGACGTGCCACCAACCTGACTCATATTTTAAGAACCACCAATTTGGAAATAGTGTGACAGACCAGCAGGACGATCAAAGACATCACGAGGACGAGAACATACAACAACCAAGCATCGGGCACCAAAGCCGGTGTTTATCGTATTTCGTGCTCGGAATGTGATAAAGCTTACATCGGAGAAACGTCATGCGACCTGAATACACGAATACGTGAACACCGTTACGACGTCAGGCATGATGTCACCACCAATGCATGTGTGACACATAGGAACAGGGAAAACCACCTGATGGACTGGAAGAATGCAGAGCAGCTGATACGAGAGCCCGACAACATCCGCAATGTTTGGAAGCAGCGATCATTCAAGGAACCAACACTTTTGAACAAAATAGGGGCATGTTCAACATCTCACCCCACATAATTCCTCTAATACCCATAGACAACAAACATTTTAATCACCCTTTGTGAGCAATTTGCCCGTGGACGTTTGGGCCAGTCTTCTCAACCTCTCCCAGTATTCAATCCCAATCTCCTCCTCCTTCTCCTCCTCCTCTTCCTCCTCCCCCCCACTTCTTTCTTTCCCCGTTCCCTCCATTCCTCTTATTTAATCTCAAACATGTGTATCTCAACATATACTTGAAAAAGCTGTAATAAGCGAAACGTCGTACAAATAAAGGCTCCGTCCTCATATGGTGTTTAACTCGTCAGTCTTGTTGGCAAATGCTACTTTCATGAATATATATATATATATATATATATATATATATACATGTATGTGTGTGTGTGTAGGTGTGTATGTACGTGATTTAAAGTTAAGTAGAATAAGATTCATAGAGCATTTTTCCGAACTGAAAATGGTTAAAGATAACTTAGATTAACCTTTTCTTGGTTAGAGACGCTTCCGGAGCTTCTGTTGGTGCCACGCAATTTCATTCAGTTCGTTGGAGATCTGGACTCAAATAACCAAATTCATATCCTGATTACCTTTATTACAAACTAGACACTAGGAAAGAAAGAACGAGAAATAAATCAATAAGAAGAAAGCAATTCCCGTCCAGGACCATGATTCCAGAGTCTCTGGAACTGGAAGAACTGGAGATGGGGTAACGGACAAAAGATCCCCGGACAAAATGTCCTGAAATCTGCACCCCCGGGACAAAATGTCCCCAATATTTAGGACAAAAGGTCCCCAATTTTTTTTTTTTTTCAACAAATATTGATTTTTATCAACTTGAGATGTTGTGTCTGCTGATACCAGGCAATTTGATTCAGCCTTTTTTTTTTTTTTTTTAACGATCAAATTCTCTTGTCCAGTTACTAGTCATGACCGAGATAGAACCTTGGGAATAAGGGGCTAACCACCTCTCTGTATGTCTCTCCGTTTGTCTGTCTGTACGTCTGTCTTTGTCTGTATGTCTGTCTGTCCCTCTGTCTCTTTGCCTGTCTGTATGACTGTGTGTCCGTCTGTCTATCCCTCTGTCTCTGCCTGTGTGTATGAATATATGTGTGTCCGTCTATCTATCTGTCTGCCCGTATGTATATCTGCCTGTTCATCCGTCTGTCTCTCTATCTACATGTCTGTCTGCATGTATGTCTACCTGCTCATCCGTCTGTCTGTCTCACTATATATCTGTCTACCCGTCTGTCTGTCCATCCGTCTGCCCACCTGGCTGTCTGTATGTCTGCCAGTTTTTCTGTCTGTCTGTGTGTCTATCTGCCTTTCTACGTGCTTGTACATCTTTCTGTCTGTGCCGTCCCGTCCGTCTGTATACTTGATTCTGTCTGCCTGTATGTGTCTGTCTTCCTCCCCGTATTTCAGTTTGGTTGTCCGTCTATTGGCTTGTCTGTGTGACTATCTGGCCGTCTGTCTCGTCCTCTCTCTCTCTCTCTCTCTCTTTTTTTTTTTTGTTTTGTTTTTTGTCCTGACTCTCATCATCCGGTTTTCATCTCCCGGTGGTTCTATTTCCTGATAACCGTTTCTTTCCTCGTGTCAAAATTTTCCGTTTTAGTGTTTTCTTGCCTCCCTTTGATTTGAACGATCTGAGCTTATGTCCGGAGATTTAAGTTGTTTCAAAGAGTCCTCCCGTCACCAGACCATTATCCATGTCTCTGTTTATCTTTCTCTTTTTCATTCTCATTTGAGTTTTAAATTCGTTTGCGTATGTTGGTATTCTTTTAATCTCGTGTTTACATTTGTCATGGTTTACTTCTTCGTTCCCTTTTTGTTTCTTCTACATCCAGACTCCGAGTTTATCTTATATTCATGCTTCCTTCCTTTCGTCCTCTTTTATCTTTGGAATTTGTCGTCTTGTACTGAATTCTTAACAAAACTGTGTTTATCTTTTACAACTCTTTCTTCTTTTCCTTTTTTGTGTGTGTTTCTGTCCATTTTTCTCTCGCGCTTCTGTCGTTCACCCTTCCTCATTTCTCTTATGTTCACTAAACTATTTGCCTTTCTTCTATCACGACATCATGGCTTTACGACCATTATTCTTTCATTATTTCTCCTATCTTTCTCATCACGCGCTTTGATGGTCCAAAGTTTTCCTCAACTATGTTCTCCGTCCACGTGACGTCATGTTTCCCCCCCGGCCGGTGTTGTCCCTTCCATTGTCCGTCCACTCCTCCTGTTCCGCGCCTCTGTATTCCCCTCCCGGTCCCTAAACGGCGGAGTGGCCGCGGGTTCGAAGTGGCAAGGCAATACCATTTTTCTCCTCTTGAGTGTCTCTGATTGAGGGGTACAAAGTGCGCAGTTACGACCCTGTACAGTGTCTACGCAGTGCTGAATGTGTGGGCAGTTTATTCCTGTGTGAATGTAGGTAGTGTGTATTATAAAAGGTCGCCCAAACTTGAACTATCAAAATATATATTTTGTTGTTTTTGTATTATTACTGTTATGTCAACGTGAAGTCACTTTGATCAATTATGAATAGTCATATAGAAACATATCAGCAACTGAAAAACAAACGATATATATTTGTGGAATTATCTAACAAGGTTAATTTTGTGTGTTTACAATAGTACTTTACATATCATGGAATATGCAATGGTGTGGACGCATGATTGCCTATGATTGGTGCCATTGTTCACACATATGACCATGTCAGAAGCCTTCTTCAAGTGTATATATATATATGTATTTATATATATATATATATATATATATATATATATATATATATATATAATCCAGATAATCGAGAAATCGGCATAAAATCTAATGTTTAGATTTAGATTTTATATTCAGAATGTATTGTAACTAGTAATTAATCAGATAAATTTATCATAAGACAATTAAAAAGCGTCTATCAAGAAAGAAAGAATTTGTAAGGATATATACTAGTTTGAAGATGAAATGTACAAATCAAATAAGAAGAAAGAAGAAAATTGGACTGAGATATTAAGTAATATAAACAATCTATCTGTAACTCCTAAGAGTAAAAGCATGGAGGAATATAAGAACGTCCCTACTTGCGACGGAGGACGTGGTGGCCGTTCGAACTCTGCCTCGAGCGAGTTGGACCAAGGGCATGCTTCATTAAATTCCAGGCTACAAAGTTCTCTGTAAGGGGAACCGTTCTAGCCTCCTGATGGGGGAGATTGCAGCTTTAGGCCACATCATATGATGGTGAATGTTTAATATCCAAACAGTTTAATCAACTTTTAAATCAACAATAAAAATGAGAAGTCAAATTGACGACGGAAAACTTCCAAACAAAAAGTTGATTGGGCTAGAATGAGTTAGAAAAATAACGACATATATTGACAAAAAAAAATCATAACGAATATAATTAAGACAAAAAAAAAAAGAGACAAATAAGAAAAAAAATAAAGGAAAAGCAAAAGAATTTCCAAACGATGAATCAACGTATTGTGAGCATCTGTCATGCAAAGTGGATCAGACAGAAAACGGAAATAGTATGTGTAGGGGGGGAAGTGTGGAATTAGTGTCGCATTGACTACTTATCAAGATAGAAAGACGAAGAGGAAAAGAAAGAGAGAGGATAATAGGACAAATGAAGGGTTGCCTCAATAGTTACGTCCTGTTTATTATTCAATGATCTATTTACCTATTTATATATATCTATTATTTATTTATATGTATACTCATTTATGTATGTATCTATTTATTCATTCATTTATATATTTATTTATTCATTCATTACTTATTTATTCACTTATTTGTTTAACCATTTATTTATTTATTTGATTTTTATCTATCTGTCTGCCTGTCTGTCTATATATCTGTCTATATATTTCTATATATATCTGTCTATGTGTGGGGAGTTGGGGGCGTGTGTGCGTGTAAGATCACATCATTACCCATAGATTGGTCATATGTGACTTCTGAGCTCTCTTCATGGAGGGTAGTAGCTGTCGACCACGAGTCCAACACTTAATCCAAGACCAGGGTGGTGAATTACACACATATGCATGTACTAACACAAAAACACACACACACACACACACACACACACACACACACACACACACACACGCACACACACACACACACACACACACACACACACACACACACACACACACACACACATAAACACATACACACGTGCGCGAGCAGACGCACACAAACACAGAAAATCACATGCACACACACACACACACACACGACTCGGTGGCACAGTTGGTAGAGCGCTGAACTGGGAAGCAGAAGTGCTCCCAGTAGCCAGTTCGAATCCTGCCCAGGGCCGAAATTATTTCGGTATCGCTGTGCCTCGGGTCGTTACTCTGACTCTCGTGGGCGGGGAGTTGGGTGTGTGTGTGTGTGCAAGGTCATAGCATTACCCATAGATCGGACCTACGAGCTCTGAGCTCTCTTCCAGGAGGGAAATAGCTGTCAATCACGAGTCCAACACGT
>NC_134787.1:12015522-12028022 GCF_046742065.1 Oratosquilla oratoria
TATATATATATGTGTGTATATACATATATATACATATATATATATATATATATATATATATATATATATATATATATTTGAACTTTACCGAATACTTTTGTTTTGTCGAGCAAAATATTCGTGTTTGAACTCATTTGGTAAGCACATGCGCATTATGACTTTTAGGTCTCATGTGCTTTGAAATCAATAAAAGATACACACACATACACACACACACACACACACACACACACACACACACACACACACACACACGACACACACCGTTGTTTATACTGTAGTACTCCAAACAAAACGAAAAGTGAACATTGTGCGACTCCCTCATACCTAAGTGTAAGATTGAGGGTCTCGCATTACAGGGAAAGAAAGAAATATGTAAATAAAGAAACAAATATGAAATAAAAGAAAAACAAACAAACAAATGGAAGAAAGGAAGGATGGAAGGAACAAAGAGGCCAAAAGGGAGAAAGAGGAAAGGAAATGGAGGAAAGAAGAAACAAGAAAGGCATAAATACAGGAAGAAAATAAGAAAGTCAAAACGAGGGTGGAAGGAACAAAGAAGGCGAATGGGAGAAAGAAGAAAGGAAATGAAGGAAGAAAGAAGAAAGGAAATGAAGGAAAAATGAAGAAAGGAAATGAAGGAAGAAAGAAGAAAGGAAATGAAGGAAGAAAGAAGAAAGGAAATGAAGGAAGAAAGAAGAAAGGAAATGAAGGAAGAAAGAAGAAAGGAAATGAAGGAAGAAAGAAGAAAGGAAATGAAGGAAGAAAGAAGAAAGGAAATGAAGGAAGAAAGAAGAAAGGAAATGAAGGAAGAAAGAAGAAAGGAAATGAAGGAAGAAAGAAGAAAGGAAATGAAGGAAGAAAGAAGAAAGGAAATGAAGGAAGAAAGAAGAAAGGAAATGAAGGAAGAAAGAAGAAAGGCATAAATACAGGAAGAGAATAAGAAAGTCAAAACGAGGTTGGAAAAACTTAAGAGACATAATAACCATTCGAGTCATCTTGGGCATGCTCGCATCTCTACTCTTGTCGAGCACTCTGACAAGAGAACTAGTAAACTAGTCAGAGCCTAATCTCGGCTTTGCATTTGCTATGCCGATGGGCCGCGTCTTCCGCCGGCTCTGTTTGCATACTAATAACAAATGCACATCAATCCATTAATGAACGCTGGTCACTCTCCGGATTGTACCACTGTCATGGACTTACAGTTCAGCTAAGACGTTTCCTTAGATAGACATGCCCAAATCTTTTCCTGACTCTTTCTCCTTGTTGAAATATTTTCATAAACAGTGTTTAAATAAACCCAGGTGATCTAATTCATGCGTAGTTCTCTAGTCATGAAAGGTAGAAAAGTGTGGAGCCTTCCCCCTGATGTTTGTAAACAATCTCATCTAGGAACAGCATGTGACTATATATACGACCGTGTGCCTTAGTTTCCTCCGTTTTCTATGGCCCTGTTCCCGATAAGCTTCCGACACCCATGTTAAGTAATGAATTATAGAGCAATACGGAATTCTATTTCCCAGCGCGATAGGAAGGTAGTTGTTGTAGTGTGGTGTATTTCCATAAACTGGACGGATAGTACTTTTATAAGTGTAAAGTACTGGGATACTACTTACTGTACTGTAGTGTGGCATGGAAGTGTCTCAAGGAAGACTAGATAGTATTGTGGTACAATTAAATGTTGTGATTTAAGCTTGGGTCTGTATTGGAGCATAGAATTGTTTGTTGTATTATACAGTAGTTTAACTCTTGTGGTTTAGTATGTATAAGTAAATTTTGGTTAAATTATATGTAATCTAGGCCCTCAAAATTGTTTAAACTCCTCTATGGAAAGTTTAAATTGTACGTGCTAGTGTGTATGTATGTATGCGTGTGTGTGTTTGTATGTGTATACACGTGTTTGTATGTAGGCGTATAAATGTGAACGAATATTTGTGTGCACGAGTATGTGTATTATGTTTGTCTGTAACTGTATATATGTCTGGTCTGTATTCATGTATTTCCATTTATGAAAGCGCGGTTTTATGTCTGTGGATATACAAGGTCATATATTTACATGGGTTTAGAATACGTGGCTTATAGCGGCAGGCCATTCAACATTATTGGAAAGCAAGCAATTATTCCAGATACTGTGGGGGGAGCTGAGAGGAAAAGGGCGGTTTTACAGCCGAAGGATATACGATTTGCAGCCTTATCGACATGCCAGTTTACAGGTATGCGTGTCTGATACTGAACCAAAAACAAAAGTAACCCGGAAGGGTGCTGGTCTGGGCCAAATGTGACGCAGGGGACGTCTGGAAGGTTCGCTCTGCAGCTGGGAACATGTGAGGTGGTGGTGGTGGTGGTGTTGGTGTTGGGGGGGGTGAGGGGTGGTGTTGGGGGTGATAGTGGGGGAGGGAATGGGGGAGAGAGAAGGGCAGGCCTGCGGCACTGCTGGTGGAGGAGGTTTCTGAGTGGTGGTGAGGCTCGCAGAGGTAGGTTACAAGTTGCACTCACTGCGCGTGTTTAAGGCGATGGTTCGTATGATAGCGTGGAAAACAGTGCAGCTGCAAGGGGGTTCTCCACCGCCGTGCAGCTTCAATGCATGCAGCGCAATTGGGCGATTCGTCGAACACCACCAGAAACGCATCTGTACAGCAGATATAGAGAAGAGATGACACGATTACAAGGTTATCTATCCTGGAGGCAGTGTGTGTGTGTGAGTGCCTCCGCTTCCCTGTGCGTCCCTGTGTACTGTGTTCTTGTTATGTTTCCATCTGTTGTGTGGCTGCTGGCACTGCTGCGCAGCTGGAGCAGTGCCAGCCATGTGGCAGTGCGGTTCAGCTGGTGCAACAGCTGGGGTCGTAGTCGTGTGGTAATCAATAGGTTTTGCACTTCAGAATGAGTAGTTTATAGCAGGAGTCCTGACCCTTGCCCTGTGACCCCGTCCACCTCCCCTTCCCACCCCCCTTCCCTCCTCCATTTCCACCTCCCCCCTCCATCTGCTCTTTGTTTCTACCCCTTTCCCCCCCCCTCCACCTTCTCTTTTGTTTTCGACCCTTACCTTCCTATCCCAACCCCCCTTTGTTCCTTTCCAATTGGTTTTCGCTTTTAGCTTCCGGCTTTCGACGACCCAGTGGTCCGTTGTCATAACTTCCCTTGTGCTTCTCCTGCTTCCCCTGTTCATTACCATTTCTCTTGTTTCCCTCCCCTCCTCGTCTTCTCGGGATCCTCGTCTCGCCCTCCGTTCATTTGCCGCTTACTGCCTCTTACCGCTTGCCGTCCAGTCCTTCTCTTAGCCTCCGGTCTTTTCCTTTAGTCTTCGCCGAGGGCCTCTGTCTTCGACTTCTTCGGCATTCTTTGGCGCAGACCTCTTCGCCGTTCTCCTACTTCCAACTCAAGATGCTTCAGACTTCGCCTTTCCTCTCCTTCAGCCTCTTATATTTGCTGTTGTAACGTGTAGGGTTTCAATCTTGCCTTGTAATTACGACGGCATAGGTTTGATTCAATATTTCTTCAGGGAAAAATAAAAACATACAGAGATATAGAACATGAGAGAACTACGATTAATCAAAAGTCACTTGTGTATTTATAATATGTATATATATATATATATATATATATATATATATATATATATATATATATATATAATTGGTATTGTAGTATTTCTATATAAATCATTTTGCGTTATCGAGCTAAACCATAACCTCAATCTCAACTAATCTAATCTAATTTAGCCTGATCTATCATAGCCTTACCTAACTAATCAACCATTCCCCATGCAATTAATTTTGCAATACAGTATATTTCCGTGCATTTTGCCAGATTGCTATCTGCTCTTGTTGTCCGTACACTTAACGCAAAAGATGGCAGATTAGTTCGCAGTTAAGGACTTATGTCATGACTTTGTTTATTAGATGAACGGACCCAGATAGAACGAGGTTAAGAATTGACATGCTAACTCTTCAACACGATGCAATTTTGCACAAAATGTTTTGTTTAAACCTCCATGATTCCAATCAGCTGAGAACCTCAGATCTCTATCATTCCTTTCAAAAGACTAACATACTTGGTAGTTTCTCGGAAGATATGAAGTTCACGGAGCTCTTGTGCGCCTTTTCCAGGAGACTCCTCTGGAAGCAACTCCCAGAGGCTTCCGCCGAGGAGTCAATCCATCTTCCCAGCAGATGTTCTTCGATCAGCTCTCGAGTGCCGAGGTCGAGCTACCGTCCAACATACTAAAACACAGAACCATTATGTTCCCCGGCACAGGACTATCTACATCTTGGGGTCAGGACCCTGGATCGAACCCCAATGGCTAACAGTGACTGTCACTTGCTCTGGCTGTCTTAACTTCTCTTCAGTATCTGCAAGAGTAAGCTGATCATTAGGCTCGAACTCCATTTGAAGAACATCTTTCGACATTTTCACCTTCGTGCATTTGAGGGGCCATCGATGGGTACCTGATAGTGGTGTTCCTGGGAGATAGACGTCGGATAGAATTATCTCCTCACCACCCATCTTCAAAACACGTAATTTCTCTCACCTTCATGAGGATATTCAGCCCCAAAATATCTTTCAATAAATTATATGTAATTATAATTTATTCCTTATATATATATATATATATATATATATATATATATATATATATATATATATATATATATATATATTGGACATCATGACAGGTTTATGAATGGTAAGAATGGAAAGAAACGATTGAGAACAAAAGACTTTATTCCTGACCGATTTCGCCTTTGAGGCTTCCTCACCTCTGAAGAAGCCTCAAAGGCGAAACCGGTCAGGAATAAAGTCTCTTATTCTCAATCGTGTCTTTCCATTGTTACCATTCAATATATATACATATATACATTATATATATATATATATATATATATATATATATATATATATATATATATATATATATGTTGGTACAGCAACAGACCAATATTGATAGAGCACAAGAATTTACAGATGTCAGACATCTGTGTGTTGCTGCATTGCGTTTGACCCAGGGCAGTTGGCGGATGCAGGGATGACCCGTCATCCATGAGGAGTTGAGATGGAGGGGGGTGGAGTGGGTGGTGGAGGGGAGTAAAATGGGCGGGAATAGGTGCGTGCCACTGACTTAGATACCTTCCTTATAAAAGGGAAAAAGCCCTTGGTATATAGATAGATAGGTAGACATTTGGCTCAGATTTGGTACAATCTTTTCTCTGTTCTTCCGTGATTAAGATTTAGTAGTACTTTTGTCCTTCATTCAGACCCTTCAGTAGGGCGACACACATTTTTTTTTTTTTTCTGGACAAGGTTATGCAATTTTTTTTCAGCAGTTTCAAATATGAAACAAAAGAGAACTCGGACGATTTTTATTGAGAACATTTTGTTAACTGGGGGGAGAAAACTGACCACAATGTTTTTTATTTACTTGTATATTTATGTGTTTATTTTATTATTTTTATCTTTATTTTATTTTATGAAAATTATTCATTCGGCAGAGGGTCAAACTGGGAATAAAATTGGCTCTACAATCATTGTCGAGATCTTCTTGTGACCATTTTAGCTCGAGCGTTTAAACGTTTCTACACCTAAATATACTCATTTCTGAAGCTGAACGTTCCTTTATAAACGCATGTACTAGATCTAACGTTAAACATGTTCTGACTTTGTATTTTCTATGTTAATGTTCTGAACGTTTTCCTATTAAAATATTTTAGAACAAACGTTTCTATATCTTCGATGAACGTTTCTCAGACTACATTTGTTTAGTTTCAACGTTCAACGTTTTTCAGGCTGCGTTACTTTTGATACTGTGTTTTGTCTCAACTTTGAACGTTCCTTCTGTTTTCCATTTCTTATCTAAACGTTCAATTTTTCTATGACAATGAATTTTTAGTTCTGAAGTTGAGTGTTCCTCTCCACCCATCAATGCATTGTCTACTTGACATTCTTCCACTGTGTCTGAGCTCAGAACTCGCACTTTCCATATAAATTCGTTCAAGTAAAAAGCTGAGCCATTTGTTGTTCATGGAGGCGTCCCTATGTTGAATAAAATCGTCTGCCGACAGACAAAATAAATACACAAGGCCATGTTCACACTAGCTGTTTAAACCGCACGGAAACCGCGGTGGTACCACATGGTCAAATAAAGCTCGCGTGGTTGTGTGTGAACGCCTCCATTGACTTGCATTGTAATTAAACAGCCGCAGTTCAAACTGCTAGTGTGAACAGGGCCGTAGTCGAAAGAGTTAATCAAAACGTGTTTGTCCTCCTCCATTGGTTTAATGAAATCAACTGAGGGCAGAGTTGACTGAGTCTGGTACAGTGGATGATATGGTTTAACGTCACAAACTCCCTCCTATCGGAAGGCTAGAACGATGCCCCTTACAGATGGCTTTGTAGCATGGAATTTAATGAACCATGCCCTTGGTTCAACTTCGCCGGTGGCAGGATTCGAACCGCCATCCCCTCGACCCTTGCCGCAAGTAACGACGCCCTAACCCACTGAGCCAGTGGGTAACCGCATCAAAATATAGCATAGCCTTGTTTCCAGTCTTGTCCATTTTTCCATTATCATACGCCAGACATTCCCTTCGTCTGAGGAACGGAGTCCCACGATTATAATAAAACGTTTTGACACACTTTGCATATTTTGTTCAGTTGAGGACTGGAAAACGTGCCAAAGGAGTTAAGCCCTTTTTTTTTTCTTGGTTCTAGTTTGTCTTTAATTATTTTATGAAGTCTTCCATCGGTTCCTCTTCGGTAGTGTAATTAGTGGAGAAGTACATATACCAACGACTTTTTTCCCCCTTACAAGGGAGGTAGCCAAAGTCAAAGGCATAAATCCACCCCCACCCATTTCATCCTCACATACTCCACTCCCATTCATCACTACTCCCTCTTTTCTTGGCTCAAAATAAATAAATAAATAGATAGATAGATAAATAAATAAATAAAATAAAATAAAATAAATAAATATAAATAAATAAATAAATAAATAAAATATAGATAAATAAATAATGAAATAACATGTTAAGTATGTCAAGAATGGTATATAAAGGTGTTAGAAACAACAAATTAAAGTCGTCAGAAAATTATTCATAGCAACAGAAGATTTTAAGATGACGTCCAAAATGGCTGCCTTTTATTTTCGTTGGGTTTTAGCATATAAATATATAATACTTCAATGATTCATGGAGAGAAACGATTAAATCATTAAACATTTATCTTATTGATGAAAACGAACAATTAAATTTAGGCATTAGATTATTACGATTTCGTCATCTCAATGGCCTCTTCTCGGTAGCAACAATATTGTAAATAAAAAATCAATTATTTTATTCTGGTCATGTAGGTTTCATTCAGCTTATAGAAGAACGTCCGTCCACTGAAGTTTCCCTCGGCTAACTCAAAACTATTTCAGTCTACTAAAAGGAACCTCTGATTTTTTCGAAATCAGAACGGTCCTGCAGCGGATCATTAGGGCTGAGCTTGCATTTCAGAAATCACTGCTTCTGTCAGCTTATTCTTTTAAGCGGATTGTACCGGTATTCTCGTGAAAATACTTTGCACCATATTTGTACTGTGAAAATGTATTTGAAACAAACTGAAATACTGCCAAGGCCACGTGGGTGAAAGAGAAATATAAAACAACTTTGAAATTCCATGCCTTTAACGGTTATCTTGTGACGTCTTTTTTTTTTTTTTTTTTTTTTTTTTTTTTTTTTTTTTTTTTTTTTTTTTTTTTTGTTTTTTTTTTTTTTAGGGGGGGAGGGGAGATGAAGAGGACAATCCAGTCCTTTTATTTTGTAATTCTCTTCTTCTCCTTTCGAGTCTCCTTCATGGTTTCTCTTTATTTGTTCCTTTGATACGTCTCCAGAGTCTGACCCTATAGCTCGGCGTGGGTCTCCGGAGGGCGCTCCTACTGTAATTCGCTGTCGGTCCTGGAAACCCGGCCCGGCCATTCCCTTTGCAGAAGTCTCCCTCGACATTCCTCCTTCAGGTTTTTCTTCTGCAGTCCGAACTCCTTCTGCAGAAGTAATGAGGTGGCCATCCAGGTTGAGGCCAAAGAACCAAAGGTTACGGGTCTTAGCTTCCTCCTGGATGCAGCAGCGGTCTCTGGATTTACTGGAGCCTCCAGGACCACGGGGGAAGGACCTTCTGAAGACGATAATGCCATGGGGTGCATCTTGTGCCCATAGTCTTCTGGTACTATAGTGAATACCCAAACCTAAAGGTCTTCTGATACTATAGTAAATACATACATACATATACCAAGGCTTTTTCCCCCTTACTAGGGAGGTAGCCAAAAAGGAAAAGGCATAAAATCATTCCCACCCATTCCATCCCTGAAAACACTCCACACCCCTCCACCCTCCCTCCCATCTTAGCACCTCCTAGATGACGGGTCATCCCTTCACCTTGTCCACTGCCCAAACCTAAAGGCGGAGCTTGTTGACAGGAGACCATTTTGTCCATAACTAGGCCGGATGCGAAAAAAAATGTATATAATAATGATAATAAAAAATAAAATGAAATAAAAGTTATAATAATAAATAATAATAAATAAAATAAATTAATGGATAGGTATAGTTAGATAATAAACAAACAGGTAAATAGTAAGTAATAATAAACTGACAGTTAAATGATAATAAATTAAAATCAAACAAGTAATAAACAGACAAATAATAACAAAGAAACAAATAATATAGAATAATATAATAGAAATAATATAAACCCTAACCCAGGATTTATCAGAACGATAAAAAAAATATTATTATTTTTTTTCTATTAATGCATTCTTTGGTTAAATCATATTTACTTTAACTCTAAGGAACACATACATAAAATATTCAACAACGAAAGAAAAACTCGCACACTTTAAATGCGTCATAAGTCAAATTTGTATATCCAGAGAAGCCCTAACAAGTCATATATACGAATATAGAATGATTAATTTATCCGTAACTATGGAGGACTGCATAGGCTCTTTTGTGACAGAAACTAAAATATTTTATTTAATTACGAACTCCCCTCTGGCTTGAATTTTTTTTTTTTTTTTTTTTTTTTTTGAAGGGGGAGACTTTTTTGGCCGAAGGATATTGCCTGACATTTGCCACAGCATAATCCTTACATCGCGGCATTGTACAGAGTAATTTTTGAAGATAGTGACCAACCTAAATGGACACGGTACCGTATACATAGTGCACTAACCCCAGAGCAGTTTTGTTATTGTAAACCATAAAATTCATTGCTATTAATTTATGAAAAGTGAATTGAATTACAAACAGAAAATAAATGCAGTCTGTCACATTGCACTGAGGACAAACCCCACCATATATGTTGTGTATACACATTTATGCATAGATACATACATGTATGCATACATATATACTTGTACATGCATGCATACATACATACATATGTACATACATGAATACATGTATCCATAAGTGACAGCACTAGTAGTTTGCCTACACAGCTACAAGGTAATCTTCTCAAATTGAATCATTCTAATTACATATAAAAGGAAAGAAATATAACTTTACGACTTATGTAAAAACAAAATTAAAAGAAAAATAAGGACAAAAAAGAAATTATACGCAGGCCGTCACTTTACCAACAGCCAATAAAGATTATCTCCCGAAGGAGATCGAAAAAAATAGATCCTCGTTCATTGGAAAAAGGTCCTTCATCTGAGCAATTTTTTTTTTTTTTAATAATCATGAACATCCAAGGTTTTCGAAATATTTTCGACCAAATTTATCCTTTAATGGATAATCAAAGAGCAGGCGTGTGTTGGTATGCTCATAGTGAACGAGCCCATAGCTTCTGAATTCATCTATGGCATTCTTTACGAAAATGGAGCTCGTAAGGCCGAAGGGAGGACGTGAGATGTTTTCTAAGGTTAACTTAAGACCGTACTTTCAAACGTTCCACCAGTCTCAGCGAGCGTTTCTTATTACGAATATATATATATATATATATATTTTTTTTAAGCTGTCAAGCTTATTGGTTTATCTATAAAATCTAACGGGTAATTCATGTAAGTTTGGCCAATGTTATTAGCTAAATTCTACTTTCTAATGGTAGAAAGCGCTTGTCAAAAGGTTTCTAAAACACAGCCCTTACTTTCAAACATCCCACCAGTCTCAGCGAGCGTTTCTTATTACGAAAAAAATATATATATTTTTAATCTGTCAAGCTTATTGGTTTATCTATAAAATCTAACGGGTAATTCATGTAAATTTGGCTAATGTTATTAGCTAAATCCTACTTTCTAATGGTAGAAAGCGCTTGTCGAAAGGTTTCTAAAACACAACCCGTACTTTCAAACATTCCACCAGTCTTAGCGAGCGTTTCTTATTACGAAAAAAAAAATATATATATATATTTTTAAGCTGTCAAGCTTATTGGTTTCTCTATAAAATCTAACGGGTAATTCATGTAAGTTTGGCTAATGTTATTAGCTAAATTCTACTTTCTAATAGTAGAAAGCGCTTGTCAAAAGGTTTCTAAAACACAACCCTTTCTTTCAAACATTCCACCAGTCTCAGCGAGCGTTTCTCATTACGAAAAAATATATATATATTTTTAAGCTGTCAAGCTTATTGGTTTATCTATAAAATCTAACGGGTAATCCATGTAAGTTTGGCTAATGTTATTAGCTAAATTCTACTTTCTAATGGTAGAAAGCGCTTGTCATAAGGTTTCTTAAACACAACCCTTGCACGCTAATTCACTTCAACCTTAATCCTAACCCCCCACCACCCACAATTACTCTTTTGCTAAACGAGATCCATACGGTAGATTTACCTCCTCTTATAAGAACTCTAATGGCTGATGTCTGCTTTGGACCTGTGGGAGCCATATGGATTTACGACCTGTGGGAACCGGATATAGAATTACGACCTCGTAGATTTACGATGTAAGCGAGTTTTACGACTTCGTAGACTTGTCCGGATCGTAAAGGCTCGTCGTAAAGAAATGAACTTGCCAAAGCTTCGCAAAAAGTCACCAACAGTACTACACAGAAGTGAAGCCAGCTGTACGCATTAAGACTAAACAATGCGTCATAGCGGATGATTACTATGAATGTGGCGGATGATTACTATGAATGTGGCGGAAGTTAGATTTTTAAAGCTAAATACAGGAGGTGGCAAGATAAGGAGGGAAGAGGGTAGAGGGGAGTGGAGCATGTAGGGGATGGAATGGGTGGGAGTGGTTTCTGTGCCTTTTTTTTTTTTTTTGCTACCTCCTTTGTAAGGGGAAAAAAACCTTGGTATATGTATGTATGTACAAACTAAAGTACCAGCCTTAGAGGAAGGGTTCTCTAATGGGTTGGCAATGTTAACTGAGTTCAGGTGTAAAGTGGTCACGTAATAGACATGAATTTTCTATGTATATTTTTTGACATTTTCTCTACTCTCCTGACTTTTTCGTTGCCAATGACGACTTGCGCCTTTATTCTGGCTACCACTAGGAAATCTTATTAAACCGAAGAAGACTCTTAGTGTAGCTAAAGAGGCTATAAAGGCATTGAGGAGATTGCGTGTAGAAACTTCATTTCGACCTCTGTATAGCCTCCGATGGCAGCATTACTTAACCTAGGGTTACTGAAATCAATTCTATGGGGAGCTGGGAAGTGGCAGTACTTCAGTTCATTTTATCCTTCTAGTATTCAAATGTTAACCAGAGTTAGGGGGTGCTAGATTGCCTAGACCTGGCTACAATGATGGTACTGTCAAAAAAGGTATGAACTACTAGGTGCCCCTTTTTTTTTTTTTTCTTTTTTTTTTTAGGCGACAATTCTATAGACCAAGTCACTTTTTTGGGGGGGGCCCGCGGGTTACAACTATTGTAATCACTTAAAAAAAAAAAAAAAAAAAAAAAAAAAAAAAAAACATCACTTTTTTGACTTCCACTCTCCCTCCATTCTCATACCCTCCTTAAATATCTATTTTGCCACTTCCCTGGTCCCAATTTCTCACTGCAATATCGTCTTCAAAGGTAGAAGAGCTGAATACTGTTGACAAAAAAAAAAATACCCCTTCATCCCTACAGATAGAAAAGGTGATGTCAGACATGTCAGATAAGGTTAGTTTAGATAAAATTAATTTAGGTTAAGTTAGGTTTCGATTAGATTACTCTATGTTAAGTTACATCACATTAGTTTAAGTTAGGTTGAATAAGGTTAGATTGTTTTTAGTCTAGATTAAGTTTGGCTTGACAAATGTAAAGTAGGCTATGTTGGAGCAGGAATGAAGGAAAACTACAGAGAGCAAAGTACAACTGATATACAGGTATATTTTTCACATAGGTATTTATAGGATTAATTTGGTTGTTCTTATACAGGTGTGTGGGGAGGGAGGTAGGCTAAGCGATATTTTGCCGTAAACTATAATTCCAATAACGAATTACAATAAAGCTTAACGGGAGATTATGTATGATCTCTTTATAGCTGTATGATATTGAAATATGTAATGCTATTGTCAAAAACCCTTCCTGTTCAC
>NC_134787.1:12033022-12038022 GCF_046742065.1 Oratosquilla oratoria
CTTTCGAAAAATAGTTATTGGTTTAATTTTTCCCCTGTAGATCGTTAGAGAGAGGGAAGAAAGCCGCTCGGAAATTGGTAGGATTTACCACAACCCGCCATAGTAGCCAAACATTACATTACAACGACGTTACTCCCCCCCTTGTTACCATGACCTGCGGTATAGAGACATATACTTGAATATATACATCAAGTAACTCCCTAGCCATCAATTACCAAATAACAGTTTGTGTAAGGTAATTACGAACGCTCATGAAATTGTTGTAATGGTACAGAAAGGTTTGAATTTATGTAAAGAATAGAGGTTACCCGAAATTTGGCTTCAGTCTCCCTTGACCCAGTGTAATTATCTTCATATTTTCTTTAGTCCAGAACCAATCGATTCCTTCCCTCTGAGGGTAAAACTCGAGATGAAATGGAGTCTCTACTTTGAGATTATTTTCCCTTGAGTCTGACCTCCAGATAAATGGAAAAACCCGGCGCATTACCAAGATCAAAAATGTAAAATACCCCGGACTAAGGACTTTGATTTTAAAAACATACAAAAATAACCGTAAAAAGAAATGAAGGAACCTTGAGCCCCCTAACTAATGAAACTGTTATAAGATCTTGAATATAATATATATATATATATATATATATATATATATATATATATATATATATATATATATATATATATATATATATATATATACACCATTTTCCTCCGTACTGAATCATAGTAGGTTTCACGGAACTTGAGGCAAATTATAGTCTATGGTGACATTTGGCAAGCACTAGTTTGTAACGTGTTTGAGGCAATTCGTGTCCTCTTGTGATTGTTGATTTGCAAACACTTCTTCGAGACATCTGTACATGTATACACGGATATTCATTTATTTATCAGTTTGTCTAATTATTCATCTTTCATTAGTTTATTCATTTATTTATCTATCTATTTATTTTGTTCTGCATTTGTTTATCTACTTTTTAATTCATCTATTTGTTTTGTTATGGAATTGTTTATTATTTATCTACTTGTTCATTAGTTTATTCATCTATTTACTTATTTGTTGATATATCTATTGATTTATTTATTCGCTTATTAATTAAACTGGATGTACTGTAGCTATGGTAGAAAAACAGTTGTTATGATTCCTAGTTATATTCTCCTAATGTTCACATAAAACGACGAAACATGGCCCGTTGATCAATTCCATCTGGGTGTTGACTGCCTAACTTTAATGCAGTAAACATTTTACGGACTTAAGCGATATCACTACAGGCCAGACATATGTGGCATTCTTGTTTTCGTCATGTAGGTTTACCGCCTTCTCTTTTCCTCAACCTCCCTAAAAAAATGAAAATATAAATATTGTAATACAATTGACATATAATTTTTCAAAATTATTTCTTTATCTTTGGATTTTACCAATAGAATGTGTTATGTAGCTTGTTGGAAAGTATTATCATATTCATGTAAAGTTTACTTTTTAATTAGTATGTCATATAGTATTCATGAGAACGTTGTGTCTTTACACCCAAGATAACGGCCCATATGGCTATAGCATTAAAATTTGATCGCATTTAGCAAAATATATATTCTGTAATAATATGATTAATCATGATTTTGCTCCTGAAGTTATTTGGCATACTGCAAGTTTGCATAGCCTAAGCAATAATCAGTCTTTTCCATCCCTGTGAATGCACGCATACTAATAATTCCCTACCTTCAATGTCATTTTCCGAATGTTCTTTTGTTTCTTGATATAGCTAATACCAATATTGTGAATTTATAACATACTGTTTACCATTATGCAGAAACAGTATATCATAAAGGTTGTTACTGTTATGAATTCATGCATTTTTTCTGGCTGTTATACAGTAGAGATAGAAGCAATTAACCTCTTCTGTCACACATTTCATCCCCAATCACTCTATTGATCTCCTAATTTTTGTAATCAGTATATGCTTATACGTCGTATCATTCACACTAGAAAATATAATAATATTAAAACATATACACTTACCTCCCTTCTCCTTGTATAGTAAGACTACATATGCAGTCTTTCAATCAATCGGGACATTGCTCCTTTAGACACACATTGAACAACCTCACCAGTCACTACACTAATACTACGTCGTATCATTCACACTAGAAAATCTAATAACATTAAAACATACATAATTACCTCCTTTCTCCTTGTATAGTAAGACTACATATGCAGTCTTTCAATCAATCGGGACATTACTACTTTAGACATACATTGAACAACCTCACCAATCACGACACTAATACTACTCCGCCTTTTCTCAGATATTCCACCTCCTTCTTTAATTCATTTGTCATCCCGAACATGATTTCCACACACTTCATAGTTTTCTCCTTAAAACACATAATTTCTTTTTTCCTCTTCCTCCTCCACTCTCTCAATCACTGGATTCCTCACATTCCTGAAACTCTTCTTGAGTTCAGATTATCTCCCTTTTGTTCCACTGTTTCTCCTTCTTTTGCTCATTCGATCCTCCTTTTACCAGATAATTATGATCATACATCTCAATATATGCTATCCTGAACACACAGTCAAGCACTTCTTAAAAGGGGGTTCATCCGGTCTAACGGTTCGTCGAACGCGGTTCGACAGACACGTGTTTAAAGTGATGTGTGTGAACGGGGTATTTGGTTGTCGAACACGTTGGTTAAACCCCAAATACCCCGTTCACGCGTTCACACATCACTTTAAACACGTGTCTGTCGAACCACTGTTTCTCCTCGTTTTGTTCATTCGATCTTCCTTTTACCGGATGATTATGATCATACATCTCAATATATGCTATCCTCAACACACAGCCAAGCACTTCTTTACACACCTTCGTGGGCAACACCCCAAGATTCATTTAATGCTTGTCAACTGCCCTTCCAACGAGCACTCAGGTGCACGAGTACTTTTGTACATATCTTTTCTAGCATGATATCCCCAAACACCAATTAAAATAATTAATTTCTTCAGCCTTTTGTCTATATTTTCACACCTAGGCACACTATATTTCCCAATTATGCTATCAACTGACTCGTCTCTAAGTCCAGCATTCAGACCATCCAACACTACTATTTTAATATGCACTCCAAGTGTCCACACACTCGTTTAGATAATTCCAAAACTCTCCTTTCCCAGCCTCACGTCTTTCTCGAAAAGGATATGCACCAACAAACGCCCACACTTCATAACCAACGCTCGTTTTTGGGATAAATAATCTTTGATGACACTTCATTGCATTCACACATAGAACTTCACGTTATCGCTCAGCAACTGAATCATTTTCTTCTTTTTCTTTTCCTTTCTTCTTTTTCTTCCTTTTCTTCGTATTCTCCTTTTATTTTTCTTCGTTTTTCTCTTCTTCTTGTTTTTATTTTATTTCTATTTATTGCATTATTATTTTTATTGTTGCTTTTATTTTTGACGCAGCCCGAAGGGATTTCTCTCCGTCTTCTTCTTTTTTTTTCTGTATGAGGGGACGGAGAGGGGTGGGGGGTCGTCGATTAAATAAAGCGGGCTTGCTAGATATGCTGTGTCTTGCTACGTTACAAAGGATTACAAAGGCGGAGCATGCCGACAGGAGACCTTTTGGTCCATATCTAGGTCGGCTGCGAAAAAAAAATTATAATAATGTAAATAACAAATAAAATACTTAAATAAATGCATAGTTGCTTCTCACTTACCCAGGACATTGGGCGAGATGCAGGGATGACCCGTCATCCAGGGGTACGAAGATAATAGGGAGTGAGGGGAGTGAGTGGGAGTGGAGTATGTGGGGATGGAATGGGTGGAAGTGGATTTTGTCTTTGATTTTTGGCTACCTCCCTTACAAGGGGGAAATGGCCATTGGTATATGTATGTATGCTGGGATATTGTGACAAGTTGATGAAGGTGGAAAAAGAAGTCACTTTTCTAGTTCCGAGTTTTTTAGTTTATTCCTGACCGGTTTCGCTCTATGCTTCTTCCTATTGAAGAAGCACAGAGCGAAACCGGTCGGGAATAAACTCAAGAACTCTGAACTTGACCCGCGACTTCTTTTTTCCACCTTCATCAATATGTATGTATATATATATATATATATATATGCAATAAAAACACTAGGAGCGTGTGTTCACAAATGCGTAAGTAACCACTAGGAAAAGTAAACTAACGAAGCAGAGCGCTTTCGTATAATTACATCTTCAGTGCAGATACAAAGAAGGAATTATAAGATGAAGAAACAAGGTACAGAATATATGACATAGTGAAGAGGGCATTCGGAGAGGTAGTGGAAGAAGTACACGTGACAGACGTTTGGGCCGTCCTGGTAGCCAACAAGTATGGGACGTTTGGGCCGTCCTGGTAACCAACAAGTATGGGACAACTGCTCATAATTTATATTACAATTTAAACAATTTTGAAATTTCATGAGAAATAAAACTATCTAATTTGTACAAACCTTGATGAAGATTAACATTTATCCCCTTACTAGATTTGATCAAACTGCATTCAATTAAATTTCTTTCTGTTATGTTGAATGCAGTTTGATCAAATCTAGTAAGGGGATAAATGTTAATCTTCATCAAGGTTTGTACAAATTAGATAGTTTTATTTCTCATGAAATTTCAAAATTGTTTAAATTGTAATATAAATTATGAGCAGTTGTCCCATACTTGTTGGTCCCAAACGTCTGCCACGTGTACTTCTTCCACTACCTCTCCGAATGCCCTCTTCACTATGTCATATATTCTGTACCTTGTTTCTTCATCTCATAATTCCTTCTTTGTATCTGCACTGAAGATGTAATTATACGAAAGCGCTCTGCTTCGTTAGTTTACTTTTCCTAGTGGTTACTTACGCATATATATATATATACATATATATATATATATATATATGTATGTATTATTATTTTATTAGTATTATTATTAATATTGTTATTGTTATTATTATTGTTACTACTATTATTGTTGTTATTACTGTTGTTATAATGTTTATGATA
>NC_134787.1:12043022-12048022 GCF_046742065.1 Oratosquilla oratoria
ATATATATATATATATATGTATTCATGTATATAAACAAATGAACGAATAAGTAAATAGGTGAATAAGTAACATAGAAGGAATGAATCTGTAAATTGATTAATTAAAAAAAAATATAAAAAAATTAAGCACAAAAAAAAAAGATAGTGTCATGATATTTCGGTACAATGTATCTGAAGCCAACAGAGAAAGGAAAGAGAAATGTAGTTTGGTTACTTCTGCGAGTAAACAAGTCTCTATATTGAGAAGTTTCTCGAGGCTGACAGAAGATAACAAAAGTCCACGAGACTATAAAAATAACCGAGCTAGTGGGTTTGCCCCACACCTATCATAATTTTAACTTCCTTCCATTTCATTCTTTCCTTACACTAAACCCCCAAGTCCCCCCTCCCTCCCGCTCCCCCAACTTATCTATCCTGCTTATCTATCCTTCAAGAAATTTGTGCCTCAGTCTTAGACAGACTTGTCAATGGTGCCCCCCCGCCACCTCCGCTAAGCTTGAAAAACAACTGGATCTCGGATTATTAAATTAGATTCTGGGAATTGATCTAATCTAATAATGATAACGAATTGACTATTGAGACCCACGCACAACAGATGTTGGTGATGTTGAAGTTATTATGTTGATTGGTTTTGGTCGCAGGGATGCAGGGGTGACCCGTCATCCAGGAGGTGCCAAGATATGAGGGAGGGAAGAGGGTGGAGGGGAGTGGAGTATGTAGGGGATGGAATGGGTGGGAGTGGTTTCTATGCCTCTTTCTTTTTGGCTACCCCCCGTGTAAGGGGGAAAAAGCCTTTGGTATATGTATGGTTTTAGTCGACATCAACCATTCTAGAAACGTATCTGGATTTTTTAAGTTAACATTGAAATCACAGAATCGGCAATAACTACATTCTTGTAGATTGGTTTCGATCTTTAAGTGTTTAATATCAATATCTATGGACCAGGCCCAAAAATCATACCTTCTTTAGTGGTGAAACCTGGACTTTACAACTTAAGAAAATATGAATTGGGTATTGGACCAGAGTTACCAATCAATGTCATTCCGGAGGATCTATTAACAAAACTAAGATCAATGACCTCGGCTTTGCTGATTATACTCTCCTTCTTGGGGAGTCGTTTGGAGTCCTGCTTGCGGCCCTCTAATCACTGCACAAGGAGTTGAGACCGCTTGGATTCCAGGTCTCCTGGAACGAGACAAAGACTCCAAGTTTTTGAAGGCTTACTAGATGACACAGTTCAGTCTGTGCATGCATGTGCTAAGGACAATGAGGTCTTGGGAAGCATCGCATACCTTGGTAGTGTAGTGCATAACAGTGGAGGGTCGTGTCAAAAAGTACTTCAAAGGATTAGTATTGACCATGGTGTTATGAACTCGCTTAACGAGAGAATATAGCATTTTCGATATTTATGCAGGAGGACTAAGATTAGAATCTTCAAATCACGTGTGCTCCTTATTCTACTGTACGGTTATGAGACATGGACATTAAGTGTTGACTTGTAGTGGTGTCTCAACGTCTTTAGCGCCAAGTGCCTTCAAAGAATCATAGGGCATCACTGGAATAACTTCGTATTAAACCAAAAAATACGAGATTACGTGTTAAACCAGACTCATAGTGTGAGATTCAGTCTAGCCAGCATAATTCGAGAACGTCAATTCTGGCTATATAGTCACGTGGCACATTACCCTGATGTTGATCCTACTCAAAGGATTGTCTCTAAAAGAGACAATCCTCGATGAAGAAGACAAAGGTGACGCCCACAGAATCAAGTTGATCGATCAAGTTAATCGATCCTGTCGAGAGCTTTTGGGAGCGAGAAGGTAGGGTGTCTGCATGGAAGCTCGCTTGGAGAGACCGTGGCGACTGCTGACGATGTATGGGTGAAGCAACGCGTTCCCTGGCGTATGCCTACAATTGAAGATGATGATGACCCATGTAACTGATTGTCACCTACGTCAGCATTCCTGGTTATCATTCATGTTAACAGACGGAAATACAGTTCCTACGCAAATTCAATAGCTCATACGGAGTCTATGTATAGTTATTAATTATGTGACATTGCCACAGAAATGTATTTGTCTGTTAAGTACTTTTATCCATGAAGTCTCATGTTTCACAACACATGATTTATTCAACTCTTATAATCGGATTGATATTACCAAGAAAGCATACATGAACTGATCTATTTATAATATTTTATGCACTGGAAATCATAATAAAACTAGAAATTAAATTATTCTAGTTCTATTGCATCTATAGTCCGCTCAACAACGCTATCAAATTACATTCTTTATCTAGACATTTCACATTTTCAAATGCAATAATATTATACGTTATCCAAAATTCTGCCCAGGTATTTGCTTATTGTGTAATCAAATCATCAAAGAGGATTAGAGTAAGTTAATTTAACTAAAGTGAAGTATAAACTGGTTACCTGATGTTACTAAAGAATTTTAAAGCCTTGAGAATCTTTTATCAATATCTGCCCATGATAATTATATCATCGATGTTCTTGACAACCTTAATAACTCACTTGCTTTCAATATCAATTAAGAATTATCTAAATGTCTTTCTTGGCCGTCTGGGATCACCCTCCAAGTGGTTGTTATTAATGAAATTGCATCATTATTATTAATGAATGTCTATTCACCACAAACTCCTTGCATGGAAACTTGGGGACTAACTTTGCAAGAACCAGGAGTGACATCAAACTTACCCGATAGTACCATTAGTGGAGTTTATTCAACATTAAAAGAAGAATAAAAAGAAGTTAATATCCCGGACAGAGATAACTCGGCTCAAGAAGGGTCAAATTCATAAAGAACTTACAATTGTAGAGGTCAGTTGGAAAATCTTGCTAAGGGATTTTTGCAAGATGCTGTAAATCATAGAAGAAAACCAGCTTGAAAACTAGCCCTGGTAGAATTGCATAGCATCATGCAAGGTACAATCAACATAGTTGACACAAATAGTCCTTCATATTCTTCAAGCTCCTGAATCGAGATCTACTGTATATGCCCAACAATCACAGCTAAGAATTCTCATATTACGCAAACCCTTGTGAAACCTTAAGAACGTCTTTACACAGTAAGAAGGAATACCAAGGAGAAAATGAACACAGCAATAAGATTTCATTTTTCCAATTAGAAGAGGACAATTTCTTGCCAGAACTTTGGGCCAAGATAAAAAGAAAATGATGAGTTTAAAGGATAAACCATACACGTTATGGACCGAAAGGTCTATAACGGGACTGAGTGATTTTTTTTTTTTTTTTTTTTTTTTCTAAGTTACCTGCATCACCAGGCTGGTGTTAACTGCTAGAACCTACCAGGAATAAATGGAAGACAAGATGATTATACCAAGATGGCATAGGTGTGAATTTCGTTTGTACCTTGTACTGCATTAGGACCTTTTATAGAGAAGTCTGCGCTTGATTGCAAGCTTCTTAACTGCAGTTGTCTTATCAATGAACAGAAAAACATAAAACTGCTTTTTGTTGATATTTCCTTCGTGTACCTGTAACTATATTTAATTTCTTCAGAGCCAAGGTCAGCGTGTGTGTGTGTGTGTGTGTGTGTGTGTGTGTGTGTGTGTGTGTGTGTGTGTGTATTCACTTAGTCTTTGGATCACGTGTTGGACTCGTGATCGACAGCTATTTCCCTCCTGGAAGAGAGCTCAGAGCTCGTAGGTCCGATCTATGGGTAATGCTATGACCTTGCACACACACACACCCCAACTCCCCGCCCACGAGAGTTGGAGTAACACCCCTCAGCGCTGCGATACTGATATTATTTCAGCCCCGGGCGAGGATCGAACCCGGACCTCCGTAGTGGCAGGCCAGAGCTCTAACCACAGCGCCATGAGAGGTGTGTGTGTGTGTGTGTGTGTGTGTGTGTGTGTGTGTGTGTGTGTGTGTGTGTGTGTGTGTGTGTGTGTGTGTGTGTGTGTGTGTGTTTTTGTGTGCCTGTCTATGTCTATGTCAGTCTGTCAATGTGTGTGTTTGTGTGTATGTGTCTACGTATGTGTCTGTGTGTCTGATCCGTGAGCCACATGCTGGACGCCCGTGCACCCAAGTGTCTTTGTCCTTGACCATGTCTGTGTGACTGTGTCTTTGTGCCTTTGTGTCTGTGTCTATATCTGTGGCTCTGTCGGTGTCTGTGTTTATATCTGAGTGTGTGTGTGTGTATGTTTCAGTGTGTGTGCATCTAGGTGTATACATATATATGTTTTGGATGCATGTGTTTTTTAATATATAGATAAATGTTTGTCTGTCATATTTCCCCGTTACATCTTTAAATATTTTTTTCTTAATATGAATAGACGAAACAGTATTAGTCAACATGTATTCATGTTCAACTTCTGTGTTTCAGGTGAGCATCCTGGACGGTTGTTGAAAATTCTTAAGGCGACTCAGCTGGCTGACATCTTCCAGAAATTAGTGTCCGCTGGAGGCTGGAAGACTTCCAGAGGTAAAAGTTGCTACGTAATCAGTTTTGTAGCCGACACCAAAATCAAATTAGGCTTCGATACTTTCCCCACTTTAATTAGTGTTTTGTCTTCCAATGAGGCCAAATGAACCTGGTCAGCATAATTTAAAAGGTTTTTTAAAAAGTTTGGTGAAGAAGTTTGGCAACACAAAGGCTCAGGCACAATACACGCATAGGCACATCCACACGCACAGGCACACGCATATGTACACGCATACACTCCTTTCCTGTATACTATAGGTAGGTAAATACAAACACACACACACACACACATATGTACGCACCACACACACACACACACACACACACACACACACACACACACACACACACACACACACACACACACACACACACACACACACACACACACACATACACACACACACACACACACACACACACACACACACATACACACACACACACACACAGACAAAGACAAAGACACACAGACACAAAGACAAACATACGCACGCACACACACGCACACACACACACACACACACACA
>NC_134787.1:12053022-12083022 GCF_046742065.1 Oratosquilla oratoria
ATATCCCTCTTGATAGCGTAATTGGTTAACTCGCTGTTCATTTGTTATGCATCGGCTAGGTTTGAGTTGTCAGCCCGATAGCGTATCAGTTTCCGAATATACTTCCATCGAACTCCTGTTAGTCTCGATCATGTTTACAAGAAATTAAAATGAAAAAGTTAATGTGGTTGATAAGATGAAAATCTATGTTCTGGGGACAAGTATGTGTGCGTTTTAACACACACACACACACACACAATGTATATATATATATATATATATATATATATATATATATATACGTATACATATATATAAATTTGTGTGTATAGCATGTTTTTTTATATTCTTTAGGAAAATAACCATAATTTTGCTGTGTATAAATCTACTTTTGCTTAAAATCTACAATATACAACAACATAGAAGGATTTAATCTTTGAATATTCAAGCCAGTTAATCTGAATGCCATCCTTTAGATAATTATTAGAAATTAATGAAAAAGTAAATAAGTATATAGATATACTAATAATTAAGCAGTAAATAGATGAATGAGCAAATAAATAAGTAATTTTGTAACAGATTTCTGCTTTCCAATGACTTTAGATAAATATAGAAAATAAATTAATACACAGATAAACAAATACATAAGTAAATTAATAAATAAACAAATAATTAAACAATGAAATAAGTAAATAACCAAACAGATGAATGAATTGATAAATGATTAAATGAATATATAAACAAATAAATAGATAAGGAAATGATATATATATATGGATAGATAGATGAATAAATGTGGAAATGAATAGATGAATAGATTAATAGATAGGTGAATAGTCAGATGGATGAACAAGCAGATGATTAGAAATATAAATACATGAATAAATAGAAAAGTATATAGATAAATAAATGTATACATAAATTCATTAATCAATAAATAAAGAAATAATAAAGAAGTATAAAATATGATCAAAGAATTGAAGAGTTGAGAAGAAAAAAAAATTGTGAAAAGTTCTTAAGTATAGAAATATATTCGAAAAGCAATAACACTATATAGCTTAAACTCTCAAAGTTTGTAGAAAAGACATTGGAACGAGACACTGAAGGAATTGAGATTGCAAATATCTTGCAAACTTTTACTGAAATGGCTCGTTCAATAGAGTACCAAACAGTATACATAAATTCTATGGTTTCAAAAGATAAGATAGGGAGTTGTTAAGCGAACGCTAGTTTCACGGCAAAAGGAACTCGTGCTAAATCGACATAAACCTACAAAGACTACGGCCCGCGTGCCAGATCCGGCCCGTGAAGTCAGTTCATTCGGCCCGCCGCTGTACTGTGCATGTCAAAAAAATATATATTTTTTTTTTCATGGAAAATTTTGGTAGATAAATGTGTTTGTTGTCTTTATTTTGTGTACTTGTCATTATTTATTTGTGTATTTAGTATTTTTGTATTGTTAAAGAAATATGTTGGTTGTCTTTATTGTGTAAACACTATATTGTACTGAACAAAAGGGTTATGCGACCTGTGTGCTTCGTTCTCTCAGCGACCTGGGTCGCTGTGAAAAAATAAATAAATAATAAAAAATTGGTATCCCCTGGTATAGACTATGTAAGAACAATTCTAGTCAGCCTACGCGCGGGCATCTAGCAAAAATAATAATAATAATAATAATAAAATAAAATTATATTGCTTTACTCAACATTCACATAAAGCAGTTATGTTATTGAGTGACTTATGAGCCAACTCGGTTACCGTTGCCAGGTACTTTGGGGAAGCGGGTCTTCTGCAAGGAAGAGGTAAAACTAAAGACTGATTGACAGGAGAAACGATTCAATCAAATTGAGATGCGGATTGTAGTTTGAAAGTGGTAGATCAAAACCCTTTTTAAGCCGGAATCCTGTTTCTGAAGAATAAAATATGGAAATCAAGTCTGCTGAATATACTGAAAGCTGACGAAACCTAAGGTTGCAGGTAATACATTTGCAATACTTTCGCCCTTTGCAGCCGCAATGCTTCTCTGAACATGAAAAAAAAAAAAAAAAAAAAATCAGGATATATGCCAAAAAAACAACAACAACAAAAATCAGGATATAAGCCATACAGCTTGCACATGTTGATCATTGTCATTGCAAAACATTAATAATTCGAAGCCCACCAACCTTTTCTTTTCTGCTGATGATGTCTTTCTTGTCTTTGGAGGTCTTGTTTGCAGCCTTCGAATCGTTGCACAAGAGTGAGACAGCTGGAACTCGAGATCTCCTGGACCAAGACCAAGGCCAAGTTTCTGCTGATGATGTCCTTGTCTTTGGAGGTCTTGTTTTTAGCCTTCGAATCATTGCACAAGAGTGAGGCAGCTGGTACGCGAGATCTCCTGGACCAGGATCAAGGCCCAGATTTCTGCTGATGATGTCCTTCTTGTCTTTGGAGGTCTTGTTTGCAGCCTTCGAATCATTGCACAAGAGTGAGACAGCTGAAACTCGAGATCTCCTGGACCAAGACCAAGCCCCAAGTGTTTCAAGGGTTTGTTGGACGATACTGTTTAGTCCGTCAGTGCATGTGGCGAGTACATTAAGGTCTTAGAACGCTACACTTACCTTGATGGTATAGTGCCATTATTACCTTGCCTGTGAGACATGGACATTGAATACTGACTTAAAGAAGAATATCGATGTCTTTGGTATAAATTGCCCTCGGAGAATTATGGGATATCACTGACATGACCTATCAAATCAGCGGTTCCTCCAAGAGGCTTAGTCAAATCCTGTCACTCCTATAATTCTTGAACATCTACCACGCCTATATTACTGTGTCACACTCCCTAGATGGTGACCCCACGTACAGATTCATCGCCGTAAGAAATAACCCTCGGTGAAGAAAACAAGAGGACGTCAACAAAACCCATGGTTGAAGGAAGTCGACCCTTCCTGCCAAGAGTTGTCAAAAAATGGAAGATTTCTCCGGAAAACCGTGGAGTATAGCGTAGGTGTATGTGCAAAGTGACCCCACACAGGTGTGTGTTCCCCAGTGATGTTATGTATGTATGTATGTATGTATATATGTATGTATATATGGAAATAAACTCATCTGCTGGGATTCGAACCCCGCCAGAGCGGCTTGCTTCTTACAAAGCGAGGACCGTACTCAACACTCCACCGGTCCTCGCTTTGTAAGAAGCAAGCCGCTCTGACGGGGGTTCGAATCCCAGCAGATGAGTTTATTTGTAAATGTCAAATTGACACAAACACGTATGTATATATGTAAGCATGTATGTAAGCATGTATGCCTGTATGTATATATGTATGTATATACGTAAGCATGTATGTATGTATGTATGTATTTCCACCTGGGTAAATAAGTATATGACCTGTTGTTTTACCCTTTTTTTTGTCTTAGCTGGGAGTATTGTCTTGAACTAATGAACCACCCACCCGTTTTCTCTACCATTGTTTCCCTCACTATTTCGTTGAATAACTATCTGAAGATCTTTTTTCTTCACTCGCGGCATTAATTAACTAGACTTTCAAAAGAACGTTTAATTAGGACCGCTGTAGACTTTATCTTTGTCCATAAATATTCATGCCACATTAGAAGGTACAGACCCCAGGGACTGGCATTTGGTCCCCGGACTGAGCAAAAGACTCTTGTCAGTTTAACATTTCCCTCTGAACATATCTAGAGGAGAATCGAGAACTGTTGCCAAATACAGTGGGGTTGCGGGTTGTTTCTAATATTGTAATATCATTACTAGGTCTCTTATCAAACTTGATGTGTAATTGAATTTCATAGCTAATTATTCTATTCTATAAAATGCCGCATAATTTAAAAGAAATGAATACTGATTAAGTTTATTGATCAAATTGCATATAAATTGGCGATCTTATGTGGTATCGCTTAGAATAGTGACCCGTTTGAAATTTCTGTTTCTGTCTATTTGTCTGTCTGTCTGTCTGCTTCTCTGTCCACTTGCTAACCTGCCTTTCTGTTTATCTGTCTGCCTGCTTATCTGTCAGCCTCCTTGTCTGTTTACCTGATTGTCTGTCTGCCTGCTTATCGATCTGCCAGCTTGTCTGCCTCCTTGCCTGTCTGCCTTCTTATGTGTCTGCCTGATTGTCTATCAGCAAGCTTGTCTGCCTTTCTGCTTGCCTGTCTGCCTGCTTATGTGTCTGTCTATCTGACTAATTGTTTGTCTGCATGCTTGTCTGATTGTTTGTTTGCTTGTGTGTCTGCATGCTAGTCTGCCTACCTGTTTTTCTGTCTGCCTGCTTGTCTGTTTACCTGCTTTAGTTTCTGTCTACCTGCTTGTATGCCTGCCTGCTTGTCTGTCTGTCTGCCTGCCTCATTGCCTGTCTGCCTGCCTCATTGCCTGTCTGCCTGCCTCCCTGCCTGCTTATCTGTCTGCTTGCCTGCTTGTCTGTCTGCCTGCCTGGTTGTCTGTCTGCCTGCCTCCTTGCCTGTCTGCCTGCCTGCTTTTCTCTATCTGGCTGCTTGTCTATCTACTTGTTTGACTGCTTGTCTGTCTGGCTGGCTGGCTGCTTGTCTAACTAATTGTCTGTCTGTCTACCTACTTGTCTGTCTGTCTGCCTGCTTGTCTGCCTACTTGTCTGTTTGTCTACCGGCCTGTCTGTTTATTCTGCCTGCTTGTCTGTCTGTCTGCCTCATTGGCCGCTTGTCTGTTTGTTCGCCTACTTGTCGGCCTGTCTGTCTGCGGCTTATCTGTCTGCCTGCCTGCTTGTCTGTCTGCCTACCTGCTTTTCTCTATCTGGCTGCTTGTCTATCTACTTGTCTGTCTGGCTGGCTGTCTGTTTGTCTGTCTGTCCGGCAGGCTGCTTGTGTACCTACTTGTCTGTCTGCCCGCTTGTCTGTCTGTCTGCCTGCTTGTCTGTTTGTCTGCTTGTCTGTTTGCCTGCTTGCTTGTCTACCTGTCTGCCTGCTTGTCTGTCTGTCTGTCTATCTGCCTGTCTGCGTGCTTGTCAGTCTGTTTGCCTACTTGTTTGCTTGTTTGTGTGTCTACCTGTATGTCTGTCTGCCTGCTTGTCTGTTTGCCTGATTATCTCTCAGTCTTCCTGCTTGACTGTCTGCCTGTTTGCATGTTTGTCTACTTGTTTGTTTGTTTGCCTGCATGCTTGTTTGTCTGCCTGCTTAATTAATTGTCTGTTTGTCTGCCTGCCTGCTTGCTTGTTTGTGTCCCTGCTTGTCTGCCTGCCTATCAGTGTCTGCCTCCGTGCTTGTGCTTGAGTCTGTACGTTTGTGTCTGTGCACTCACTTATGTCTGTGTCTTTCTCTATTTGTCTCTGTCTGTGGATGTGTATGCGTCTAAAAAATGTATGCATCTGTGTATGTGTCTTAATATGCTTGCATCTGACTGTGTCTACGTCAGCATCTGTGTCTTGTGTCTACACGCTTCATTACCTCCTACTCAAGGCCGCCATCTTGATTTACTGATTGACCCCTCCTGACCTGAAAGAGCTTCCTCTGGATTATCCTCTAACCCGATTCCGACATTATCGGAACAGTTCTGTAACCCTCTTAAGTCGATCTCTTCAGATCCTGTCCCGACAACCCACAGACGATTTTATTCCCTCAAGAAGAGTTAGGATCGAGACAGAATGGATTCTGATTCGCTCGGGAGGTGTTTTGTGTTGCGTTTACTTCGTTTATAACCAGAATCCCATCACAGTCCTCTCCTTTATCTGAAGAAACTCGTCTGGTATTAGTTCCAATAAAACACCTAAAATGCAACATGAGCGAAAATTAAGAGAACGAAGACTTCTGAATTTAGAGATGATCTTGATGAGAACGTGGAAGACAATGGGCGCTTTACAGATTTGTTTAAGCAAATCCCAAATTATTTCGTCTAAATAAAAAAAAAATAATGTCAATCTTTCACAGCAACAAGAGACCTCCATCTCCTATTCCGTCGCCGTCAGTTGATTTTATTCAGCCGAAGGTAACCTCCAATGAACAAGGAATTAAATGAACAAAGAACAGATGGAGAGGTTAGAAGAACAGTGTAAATGTAAGCTTGTTCTTGAACTCGAATTAAACGAAGAATTTTAACCAAAATTGGAGGAATACCTGGATGTAAGAAAGAGAGGAGGAAGATGAAAAAGGCAAAGAGGAAAAGGAATTTAGTCCGGACGAGAAGGAATAGTATATAAAGAAAAAAATGTAGAGAATTTTGGAATGAAAATGGTCATGAGCAAAGTGTGAGGAGGGATGAGCGTTGGAAGAGAGAGAGTGAGAGGAGAAGGAGAGGAAGGTGAGAAGGTAAGAAAGAGGAGATGGAACGGAAGAAAGAGAACGAGGAAAGACGAAGAGAAGAAAGAAGAAGAGAGGAAGGAAAGAGAAGAGGCGAAGGAAGAAAAAAGAAAAGGAAGAGGATGAAAGAAAGGAATCGAATGAGACAAGGAAAATGAAGAACAGAAGGAAGGGAGAGAGGAAAGCAAAGAGAATGAGAAGAACGAAGAGAAGGAAGAAAGGAAAGAGGAGGAGGAGGAGGAGAAGGGACAGGACACGGAAGATGAGAAGGGAAAAAAAGTTCATGAGCTTAGAGTCGGCGCGAAAAAGGATTTCACGTGGGTGTATGGCGTGGGAGGTTACACAATATGCCGAAATAGAAAATATCAACAGAAAATCGTTGGGCGAAGGAGATCCGAAATTCGAACAAGGTTAGATAAGAACGATAATGAGGAAAAGGAGGAAAACGACGAAGAGAAAGCGGAGGAGGAGGAGGAGGAACAAAGGAACACAAAGGAAGAACAAACAACAGCAGGCCTACTGGCCCTAACGAGGCTGTTTGTGTTAACTAAACTACACTACAGTTAAGGAAACAGGGCAACTAGGCGATAGAAGATGAACTAACACTACTGCTATCACTATCCTATCCAATTAATCCAATTGTGATTAAATGTCTGGTTGTCATATATTTTATTGCAAAGGATAATATTTTATCTGCGGATTAGATTCCAAGTATTTTCTAAGCGATTTTTAAATGTTGTTATCGTGTTACTTTCGAGGAGGAGGAGAAGGAGGAGGAGGAGGAAGAGGAATAACGGGAAAGAGAAGAAGACGAGAATGAAGAAGAGAGACTGAAAAAAGGAGGAGGAGAGGAGGAAAGGAGGTGCAGAGGAGGATGTGGGGAAAGAGGAAAAAGTGAGGAAAGAGGACGAGGAGAGGGAAGAGAAAAAGAAAAGGGCGAGGAAGACGAAAGGAGAGAGAAAGAGGAGAGGAAGGAGAATGAGTAAAGAGAGAAAGGAGAGAACAAGGAGGAAGAGGAAAAGGTGAAGGAGGCGGAAGAGGAGGAAAGAAGGAAACAAGAGGAAAGGTAGGAGGAAGAAGAAAGGGAAGCGAAGGAAGAGGAAGAGACAGAGGAGGAAGGAGTATGTGGAGGCAAACAAGTGTGGCTTAGGAATTCAATTTAAGGTCGAGGCATAGCTGGAGCGTCTGGCAGAAGGCAAAGAGGATGGGGGGCAGGGGGGGCGGCAAATCATCTTGGGGATCCGTGGTAGCCAAGAGCACGAGCAGAAAAAGACGAAGAAGCCTCTGGAGGAAGACCAAAGGTAACAATAGAAGAACAAGAAGGCCTTTGAAGAATAATCTAAGTCACTAGAAGAGGAAGACAAATTTCCTTGAAGGATATCTGAAGTTACCTGGACAGAGAAGAGGTCTTTGGAGCAAAAAATAAAGAAAAAAAAAAGAAGAAGAAAGAATCCTCTGGAGGAAGACCAAAGGTAACAATAGAAGAACAAGAAGGCCTTCGAAGAATAATCTAAGTCACTAGAAGAGGGAGACAAATTTCCTTGAAGGATATCTGAAGTTACCTGAACAGAGAAGAGGTCTTTGGAGCAGAAAAAGACGAAGAAAGAAGCCTCTGGAGGAAGACCAAAGGTAACAATAGAAGAACAAGAAGGTCTTCGAAGAATAATCTAAGCCACTAGAAGAGGAAGACAAATTTCCTTGAAGGATATCTGAAGCTACCTGAACAGAGAAGAGGTCTTTGGAGGATAACGGGAGATTCTTTGGAAATTGCAGAAGTTTCTCCCAAAAGGTCTGAAAGGTTCTCCTGAGCTGAACAGAAATATGTATTATATACACTACCAATGGCAAATCATGGCGGAGATGGCTTGAGTAAAAAGTTCATGTATACATATGTAACTCGAGCATACATATGTAAGAAATTGTGCTTAACTGATATCCCTCCTGATGGCTTAGTTGGTTATGTCACTGTCCAGTTGTTACGTATCGGTTAGGTTCGAGTCCTCAGCCCGACAGCGTATTAGTTTCCGAATATGCTTCCATCGGGCTATATACTCCTGTTCGTCTCAATCGTGTTTGCAAGGAATTAAAGTGAAAATAGGATAATATGGACGATAAGATGATATGTGTACTGGGGACCAGTCAGTGTTTGTTGGTACATACGAGTACATGCACACACACACACACACACACACACACACACACACACACGCGCGCGCGCGCGCGCGCATATATATATATATATATATATATATATATATATATATATTTTTTTTTTTTAGGGAAGGGGGGCTTTTCCTAATACAAATAATTGTCTTGACCTTTCAAAAAAGAAGAATAGAAAATAAGATATCTCTGGTCCCATCACTGTATCCCCATTTAGTCACCTTTTTCGACACGCATGACAGTGCAGCCTTACTCTTCTCTTCCCCCGACCTCCGCAACCTCCACAGCTGGAATGGTAAGAGGTAATCACAGAGGAGGTAAAAGGACAAGTTTAAGGTGGACAGCACTGAGGAACATAGATAGAGCAATAGTGTTCACATTCTTTTATACGTAGAGATTATAAACTCGAACATAGACGAATGACGTGTGAATGTGGTCCTTAGATGTACCCACGAAGCATTCCCGAAAGTAGTGACTGAATTCAACAAGAACCCACTGTGTTGGATAAGAAGAAATGATAGATAATAGCCATATATTTAGATCACGGACTGTGATCGTCTCTCTCTCTCTCTCTCTCTCTCTCTCTCTCTCTCTCTCTCTCTCTCTCTCTCTCTCTCTCTCTCTCTCTCTTTCTCTCTCTCTCCGTGATCGAAATATATGGATATCATCTATTTCATTTCTTCTTATCCAACACAGTGGGTTCTTGTTGAATTTTACGAATGTATTACGACATTGCTTTGTAGTTAGTAACTGAATATTACCATAGAGCCGCAGTACGGTAAGTGGGAGATGGATGAAGTGTGGCTTTATCTCCTGACTTTGCCACCATATGGAGAAAAGGGACTCTTGGTATGCGTATGTGTGCAAAAAGATCAAACGAGATGAAACAAATTAGTGGATAAACAGAAGAAACAAAATAAAACAAGATGAATTTAATAGGTAGATAATCCAAAGACTGTAAGCAAACAAACACATTAGTAGATAAATAAGTAAATAGATAAATAGATAGATATATAAAATAAATAAATGAAAGAATAAATGAATAAATAAATAGATAAATAAACAAATGAATGAATAGATAAATAGATAAAAATAGATCAATAAATAGATAGATAAATAGAAAATCGAATAATGATAGGTAAATAAATGGTAATGAATAAGTATATAACAATAGATAAATGAATAAACTGTTAAACAAATAAATGAAATAAATGAACTGTCAAAAAATATATAAGTACATAAATATATAAATAAATAGATAAATAATCGAAAATAGATTCTGCCATCACGTTTTGAGGCATGACGACAAATTAAGCTGGGACAGTGCAAATGCCGAGAGGTTCAATTGATAAAGCAAGAACGGAAGCCCCAACGAATAAAGAGAAGAGAAAGGACAGGAGAGACAAAGAGTAATTAAGGGAAAACAGAACCAAGAGAACAAGAGGAGAGGAAAAGAGAGAAATGATTAAAAGGAAGAGGAGAAAGAGGATGAGAAAGTTTATTGAAAAGGCAAGACAAGAGGAACCAAGAGAAGAACAGAAAGAAGAACAAAGAGAAAGATGTTAGTCAGGGGACGGGTGGGGAAATTGAAGATAAATTGGACAGATGGAGATTAGAAAAACATTCATTTTATCAAGAAATGCCAGGAGAGGAAGATGGGGAAACGAGATCAAAAGAAGGAGAGGGGAAATAGAAAATGAAGGATAGAGAGAAAGTGGAGAGAACAAAAGTTGAAGAAAAGGATGGATGCGATAGTACTGTAGAAGGAGAAGAAAAAGAGGAAGTGGAAAGACAGAAGGAAAATCGTGAAAAAAAGAAGAAGATGAAGACAGGCAAGAGGAAGTCTAAAGAACATGTGGGAAGATAGAATGGGGACGAGTAAGGTAACTCCAACTAGCATATGTTCATAGAAAAAGAAATAGATTATACTCCTCTCTCTCCCCTTTCTTTCTCTCTTTCTCTCTCATTCTCTCTCTCTCTCTCTCTCTCTCTCTCTCTCTCTCTCTCTCTCTCTCTCTCTCTCTCTCTCTCTCTCTCTGTCTCTCTCTCTCTCTAAAAATAGCCTTTTTATCAACAAAACCGCAAAGATTCGCGATAAAAGATAAACTGGATATAACGCAATAAGAAATAGAAATAATGAAGCCTGGGAGTCTTGATGAAAAGCGTGAGTTTAGGATACAACATATATATATATATATATATATATATATATATATATATATATATACATATATATATATATGTATATATATGATATATATATGTATATATATGATATATATATGTATATATATATGATATATATATATATATATGTATATATATATATATATATATATATATATATTTACATATATATATGTATATATATATAAATGTATGTATATATATATATATATATATATATATATATATATATATACATATGTATATATATATATATATATATATATATGTATATATATATGTATATATATATGTATATATATATATATATATATATATTATTTTTTATTTTTGAGAAGGCCAGAGGACTAGAAACCTTCTCACGTCTTGTGTGAGGGGAGCTATAGTAACGGGACACCCCTGGGCGCAAATAGAATATAGATCTACTGTCCTGCTTAATGTGAATTCAATATTATGTACCTTTGTGGATACCAAACCTGACCCGTTATACAAGTGAAATTAATGAATACACTATTTCTGTTGTTGTTGTTGAGTACTTAATGTATTTCTTTATACAGTACTTTTATTACAATAGAATGTATCTTTGTTCAAAAAACTGCCTTGATTCAATAACTGAAACAAAAATTAATGGTTCTTATGTAATATGGGTTACGTTGTGGTGTATTTGTGGACTATTTTGAGAATACAAATGTAGTTTAAACTTTTGCCGAAGGTTTTAGCACACATCAGCCCTTTAGTACAAATAAAATCGGACAAATAAAATCACCTGACAACAGTTAAAGGAATTTAGTTGTGAATAGTTATGGAAGATTTAGGTTCTTCAACGTATACTGTAGATCAGCGTCCCCTCTCCATCGTCTGTGTAAAATTGTGTTGGGGTTGCTGAGTAGAAGTCTTAGAATGCGGTATTGCAGAATAAAAAAAATCGTAGCATTACCCTAAGTGCAAACTAAGACGCAAACAACAAAGGCGATGGAACACAGAGCTAATGCAGACTTCTTGTTGCTGAATTGAAGTACAGTTTTAACTTCTGCCTCACTTGAAATGCTTAGGTAGTACATCTAGAAGCATTTCTAGTGAAAGAGAAGTTCAAACTATACTTCAGTTCAGCAACAGAAAGTCTGCCTTTGCTCTGTGCTGTGTCGCCTGTGTCGTCTGTGTCGTCTGCGTCTCAATTTGCGTTTAGGCTTAAGGAGTATGAAGTCTATAAAGAGGAATAATTATGTGACTGTAAGGGAACATGTCAAGAGAAAGGCTGCTCTTTTTTAGTCTAGTCTCCACGTCTATACAATTCCTATTATCTCTTGACCCACAAGGTGTTGTCTTCCGTGTTGCCACGTACTGATTCAAAACATTCAGCATATACCGCAAGCTGTCCACTACCCCGAGTATGTTAGCATGGAATATGCATATTGATTTTTTCATTAAATGGTAGGTGATAAGAAGAGACTTGGTAAACGATGTGGCATCTCAGGTCAGGCGACGGTGCCCTGGCTCCCGACCTAGGAATTTTCCGTAGGGTTGGGAGTGGGGTCGCTTACATAGAGAAGCTGAGTGCGGGTCTTCGGGCCGCTTGCAGTCTCTTTAATTATACCGGTCATGCATGCAAATATGAAGAAAACGGTGTTTCCTCCGTTTTCTTTGGAGATGGTTTGGATGTGGCAACGCTGCCGGTTTTGCCGGCTACATCCTATGGGTCACCAGATAATGGAAGAAGTGTAGATATTAGTAGTTTATGTGTAGTTTAATAAGTAGTTAATAGTTTATTACGTCGTTAGTAGTTTGATAAGTAGTTTGTATTTTAATTGATAAAAAGTTTATGTCGTGTTCTTAAAAAAAAAAAAAAAAAAAATAGAGCCCCAAACCAGACACTGACATATATAGTCAGTTTTCTCTGAACATACTGTAATATCATCGAGCGAACATTGCTCTATTTGTAACCTCAAGCACCTCTAAAAATAACTAAGAATTAATCTATTGACTCAAGTCTGGTATTTGATGTGTTAAAATTATTTTCTATTTTTACCATTCTGTCGCAGCACTTACTAATCTCTCCATTTCAGTCTTTCAAAGATACCATCTGCATCCTCTCTAAAGCTGGTCCATGCTCAGATACTTTCCTCCACATGATCCATATATAGTGTACATCTTAGAGCTGTTAAGATACCATCTGCATCCTCTCTAAAGATGGTCCATGCTCAAATAGTTTCCTCCACATGATCCATATATAGTGTACATCTTAAAGCTGTTAAAATCAGTTTAAGAATAAACTTTTTATCTTGAAAGCTTGAGTCCTTCTCTCACTTTGACCCTTTCTTCAGCAATATGCTGTTGTCTTGGTCCGTTTAAAAATGATGTGAATTGTATCGTCAGGAAGGAATCAGGTTGTACTAGCAAATAAATATATTAATGATAGAATGGACTCGGAATAGAAACAAGATGAGATCAATCGAGACCCCAACAAGTCCTCTTCTCAGTCGAATAAAGATTTTAGGTTTTAAAGGGAGGTAAAACAGTAATCTCTTATAATTATCTCAATGCTGAAAGAGAAAGTCAGGAGTTACGAGTAAACACACCTGTGTACAACTGACGACAAACGAAACTGTCACACGTTTAGCAACGAGGCAACGCTTCATGACAATCCAAACCGATAAAACCGAAATTTGATTAACCAGCCATAGTATCCTTTACTTATGTAGGAGTTTAGGTTTCGAATTTATTCCGCACTTTATTAAGAGTTGCAAGGAAATACCAACCAGTTAGCTGCGTTTATGTGCGCGTGAGCACGTGTGTATTTACCTAGTTGGAATTTACTGGAAGGGGAGCTATGCTCGTCGTGTCCCGTCTTCATATCTCGTGTGTGTGTGTGTGTGTGTGTGTGTTTATGTGTATATGTATACGTACATGTTCATGTGCATGTGTAAGTGTATGCATGTGTATGCCCGTGTACATGTTCATATACATGTGCATTTGAATGTCCATATACATATACGTGTGCGTGTATGTTTATGTGCATTTGTATGTATACTAATGTCCGTGCATACGCGTGAATGTTTACCAGACAACTTTATTCAGCAGAAGAGGGTCACAATATTAAATATTGATACTTAGATGAATTGCTGATTAACGACAAACTACTTAGTTCATCACAATATTTATTAAACAAAAAATACATAAATTACTAATTGGAAGCTCATATCACAACTGCCTTGGTCATATGCACTCTTGAATTAATTATTACCTATTCATTAAAGACCAGATATCGCTGAAAAGCACTGCAATAAATTAAACTTAAATTTTGTTAAAAAATAGTCACAAGTACTAGTCAGCTGATGAAACAAACAGGCACTTATAGGAACAAACACTTGGGGGAGCAAGGCCCAGGTATATCTTCCTGTGTAGTAAAGTATTGCACAACACTCGACAGTCAATAATACAAACGGTGTCATAAAATTGTGTCGTATATCAAAAGAAATGCGCATGGTTTCTGAAGTAAACATAATTTTTGCAACGTTATTGCTTTGTCTCTATTTAGAATTGCTTTCGTATGAAACCTACTAGTTTCAAGTCAAGAGATCTTAATAAAATTTGAAAATAAACTGAGTTCATTGCAGAGAGTGTTATGTTTCTATGTTTGTAGATTTTATCTAGCTATGTATATATATCTATATATATTTATATATATACATATATATATATACATATATATGCATGTATATATCTATGTATATATATATATTTATGCTAATAAGAACACGGGTACGTGTGTTCACTTATGCAAAGTAGACCACTTGGAAAAAGAAACTAACGAAGCAGAGCGCTTTCGTATATTACATCTTCAGGGGGTAATTGTCCGCTACCCTTATTCAAACTGTCCTTGTTCCTTTTTCCATGTATATATATATAATCTATGCATTTCTATTACTATGTACTCTTTGCACTGAAGATGTAATATACGAAAGCGCTCTGCTTCGTTAGTTTCTTTTTCCAAGTGGTCTACTTTGCATATAATATTTATATGTAATTATATATGAATGTTTAAATAACCCGAGCTCTTTCCACCTTACAAGGGAGGTAGCAAAGTCAAAGGCACGTACCTATTCCCACCCACTCCACTCCCATCCACTTTCCTTTCCTCCTTATCATCTTAGCTCCTCATGGATGATGGGTCATCCCTGTATCACACCCACCGCCTGGGTCAGAAGCAATACAGTAAGACACAGTACATCCACAGCAAGGCCGCTTCACTAAATCGGCAATCCCCCTCTCTCCGTCCCCTCATGCAGAAAAAGAGAGGACGGGGAGAAATCCCTTTGGGCTGCGTGAAAATATGATTCACACATACCTAACCCCCTACCCCCCCCCCCATTCCCCGCCCTTCCTTTCTTTGCATAACAGTATCATCTATACACACTCTCCACCACTCAGCCCTATCTCCTATCCTCTCCCACCCTTGCTCAACAAACATTCCTCTCTTTCTCAACGGCCCCTTCACCCCATCCATCCATCTCATCCTCGGTCGTACCATCAAGTTCACATCATCCACCTCTGCCTTTCACACCACTTTTACTAATCTTTCATCATTCCTTTCTTCCATATGTCCAAACCATCCCAATAATCTTTCGTCAGCTCTATCTGTCATCTCCTTATCCACTGTGGCTCTCCTCCTCACCTCCTCGTTTCTCACTCTATCTAACCTTGTAACCCCTACCATACTTCAGACATTTCATCTCAAACACGTTTTCATTTTCCTCTCTGCCTCTTCGAATTAGAATCATATAAATGAATGATCAATATTGTTACTTCGCAATATTCATGACAAATAATTTGTCTCCAGTGACCACCGCTTCTATCCAAAGAATAGATAGAAGGTCAGCGAAAAGAACAAACCAGATGGAGAAATTAAAAGCGATCATCGCTGATCTTCGAATCAATGTTAGTCTCCAGTCAATATCAAATCCCCATAAGGGAGTAACTACATGAATTTTACGTAGTCTATACTCACGTTGGGTTTCAGTGAACGAAATATCCGCGTAAAATAAAACAAGCGTTCAAATAAGGTTTTAATTTTTATTCGTATTTTGTAAAAATAAATACGTTTTACTATTTTTGTCAACGATACTTGTCTCTAGTACCTATAGATACTTGTTTTTCTATAGCGTGAACATTCATAACCAGATAATTATGAGCGGAGTTGCAAATTGATTATCAATCTATTTTCTTTGTATGAAATGCACTAATCATGAAAAAAAATTCTTGGTAAAAAAAAAATCAGTACAAGGTTTTCTTTTAATACGAATAAAATCGACCCATCGATAAGGAAAATAATTATTCAAGACCATTACAGAAAGTGGAAAGAAAAGTTTCTGGGAACGAGAGGTAGAAGGAAATGGGAGAAAGAAAGTGTGGAAGCAACGAAGAGAGGTGGATAGAAAGAGGAGGAAACTCCTCCTCCGCAGAAGTGGAAGTGAATTCGAAAGCAACTTGTACCGGAAAGGAATAAAAAGTTGAGCGAAAGGAGAGGAGAAAGATATGAGAGTAAAGGTGTAAAGATGTGAGGAGAGAAATATATAGCAGGACTTTGAATAACAGAGAGAGGAGGAAAGGAAGAGGAGGTGTGTAACAGGAAGAGTAAGAGGAGGAAAGAGGGTAGGAAGAGGAGATGGAGATGGAACAGAAAGAGGAGGAGGAGGAGAAAGAGTAAGAGGAAAGAGAGAAGGAAAAGGAGGTGGAACAGAAAGAAGAGGAGGAGGAGAAAGAGTAAGAGGAGGAAAGAGGGTAGGAAAAGGAGGTGGAACAGAAAGTAGAGGAGGAGGAGAAAGAGTAAGAGGAAAGAGAGAAGGAAAAGGAGGTGGAACAGAAAGAAGAGGAGGAGGAGAAAGAGTAAGAAGAGGAAAGAGGGTAGGAAGAGGAGATGGAACAGAAAGAGGAAGAGGAGGAGGAGGAGAAAGAGGAAGAGGAGGAAAGAGGGTAGGAAGAGGAGGTGGAACAGAAAGAGGAGGAGGAGAAAGAGTAAGAGGAAGAAAGAGGATAGGAAGAGGAGGCGGAACAGAAAGAAGAGGAGAAGGAGGAGGTGAAAGAGTAAGTGGAGGAAAGAGGGAAGGGAAAGGAGATGGAACAGAAAGAGGAGGAGGAGGAGGAGAAAGAGTAAGAGGAGGAAAGAGGGTAGGAAGAGGAGGTGGAACAGAAAGAGGAAGAGGAGGAAAGAGGGAAGGGAAAGGAGGCGGAATAAAAAGAGGAGGAGAAGGAGAAAGAGGAAGAGGAGGGAATGGGGTAGAAACAGGAGGTGGAGGAGAAAGATTAGGAAGAGGAAAGGGGGTAGGAAGAGGAGGTGGAACAGAAAGAGGAGGAGAAGGAGAAAGAGGAAGAGAAAGAAAGAGGGTAGGAACAGGAGGTGGAACAGAAAAAGGAGGAGGAGAGAGAAGATGAAGATTTAGGTGTGGAGGAGAAAATCTGGGAAGGAGGAAAAGGAAAAAGGGAAGAAGAGGAGATGGAGGACAAGAGAAAGAAAGGAAAGGTGTTAGTGAAGGCGACAGAGCAACGGTTTTAAGAGACCGTTAGAGGAAAAGAACCAACGGGAACGAGAGAGGACGAGCATAAAATAAACTTAGAGACGATGAGAGGCGGGGGGGGGGAAGGAAAGGAAGAGGAAGAAAAAGGAAGAGAGGCATGAGGATGTGGAAGCACAACCGAGCCATCGGTATGGCGGGAACCCATAAAATGGGAGGAAGGAAACATGTTGCAGTGGTGTTGCAATAGGGCGCCGGGAATATTATGATAGTGGTGCAGGAAAGACGTGAATAGCGACACATAAAACACGAGGGGGAAAAGTCTGGACGGTTGGACGTGGGGAGACACAACGGGAGTGAAATATTCATACTCTTCTGTTGTCTTATCTCCCTTTCTGACGAAAACGAGAAGAGGGAGGGAGTTCTGGGGGGAGCAAAGGGACGTTGGGAGTGATAAGGTGGGAGTATTGGTTGAGGAGTGACGGAGTAAAAGTGAAATATTAAGAGAGTGGAGGAAATTGTAGTTAACGAAAGAATATGTAAAAAACGAATATTGAAAATTTTATGTTAAAATGGCGATTGTTATTAATTTCATTTTGGCTAAGGAAAGACGACTTATATGAATGTTTCATTTGGTCCCAACCCGGGCGATTTCAATCACTTTAGTCGAAGTTACCATGGCGATTGGGCTCAAGACAATCTAAATTAGGCCCCTACTTTCTAGACTGCATATTCACTGTAACGAAGCAATTCGTATTCTAGTCTATTTATATAAAATCTAGTAATCCTTCACTCAATAACTTCCTAATTAGTGCCCCCTTCATAACCTCCAATAATCTCTTGTTTCATCAATGTTCTGTCCTGTTTTATTCTAATGCGTCTTTCTTGTTTGTGAGACTGTTAAAATGTCTTTTTATTTAGTATATTTGTCATCATGCATTCTTTTACTCTATATTTTTGTTATTTTGTAGATTCACTGAAGATGGCAACCTGATTGCCATGACGTTTGGATAATAAATCTTAAAATGTTGCTCGTCGCCTCTTTGAGTATTCTCCTGATTCTGAAACAATTTTGTTCAATGTATTTTACATAGTGATCGTCACCTTAGCAACAGTGATCATCTCTCTCCTTTCCTTTTGTTTTCTCTGCTGCTGAGATATTTCATTCAGTCACACGTGACTGAAGGTCCCATGACTATGTTTAACAGTCTTATTAGAACTCTAGAACTCTAGAAAAAGATTCCTAGCCATTGTTTCATTGTCTCTATTACAATGTAAAAACTCATGGATAAAACTCAAAACACCGACTTAAAGTATAATAATGAATGGAGACACTCCTAAGTATAGTTTACGAGAGTTGGTCTGATAATGATGAATAGTGGGCGAGGTCTCCCGTCTTTGGTTATGATCAGTGACAATGATTAGTGGCTAAACTGAGTGGGTATTGTCCCTGTGATGATGATTAGTAAGTCATGGGGGAGATTGGGTTGACAAGAGAGATGATGATGTATGGGATTGGTGTAGGAAGACGACACAGAAAACGGGGTATTGTGATGAAAGAGAGGATGGGAAATGGGGGAAAAGTGGTATATCGTTATTTTCACCTCAGTGTGGGGTGTCGACTGCTTAAATTTTATACATTGAGAACGTTAGGGATTTTAATGATATTCCCGCGGATCAGTCACTTTTTTGTTTTAATTTCCATTCGAAAAAGAATGTCGAAAAAGAATTTAGATCTCGTTAGAGTAACCTTCATCTCTCCCATTCTGTAGCTCTATGTCTCTACCTCTTCGGGGGTGATTTTGTCCCCAAGAACAGAAGCGCTGGTTATTGGTGATGAGATGCGTAATGCCACCCCATGAGATCCCACCTGAAGAATTGTCACCCCAGTACACCGAATAAAGATTTGGTTAGGTTGGCTACCCCCCGTGTAAGGGGGAAAAAGCCTTTGGTATATGTATGTAGGTAGGTTAGGATGAATGAAGGTTAGACTTACTGTCATCAACTTATACAACAGAAGATGGCCCACATGAAGAATTGTCACCCTAGAATAGCCCACTTGAAGAATTGTCACCCTGTCGAACTCTGGGGTAAAGTGGTGTACTTTATTAGTTTATTTCTGGCTAATGGTAGCCGATTTTATTCAGGTGTGGAAGATGACCAGGAAAAACAATGAGCCATTTTTTTTAAGTGGTCTTCCCTTAGGCTGCATAAAATCACCTGGCCCCAGAAAGAGAACATAATCTATATAGATCGCTATTGTTGCAAAGGAGCTCATCAGTTTGTTTCAAGATCAAAGATTAAAAAAAAAAAATTCATCTTTGGAAATAGAAAAAGGACACTGTGACCTTCCAACGAAGTTCTCAGAGCGAAGTGGGAGTGAGTTACTAAGAATTTTATTGACATCATACTTGAGCGAAGATGTTGTCTGACAGGTCAGAAACTATCGAACTTATCGTCCGTAACTCGATCTAAAAAAAAAAAAAAAAAAAAAAAAAAAAAAATCCTATGTAATGTTGATATCGGATTCTGTTCAAGAAGACGTACAGTATTAGCTCAGGGAATCACTTTTATCCTATATACTCGATCAGCTCGGGCATATAGCATTCATCAGAGTCTTCCTAAAATCAAAAGAGGATCGAAGTCACGACAGATCCACAACGTCTCTTCTCTGATCCCTTGGGGCTGTGTTTGGCATAGCTCAATTCAGAAATAGAAATCTTTCCCAATGAGTCCTTTCCCCTACTTCCAATACTTCAGATCTCTTCCTTTTCATTGCTCTACGAGTGACGTCATGTTTTTCTTCGGATAGTTTGGCGCTGTGGCTGCACATGAGGATAGTTGGCAGTATGTCAAAGAAGGTTAGGTTAGGTTAGCCTATGAAACGATAGGAAACATTACGATAGGTTATGTTAAGTTTGGTTAGATTAGGTTTGGTTAAATTAAGTTTGGTTAGACTAGGTTACCTTGCGTTAGAACTGGTTAGATTAGGGTTTGTTAGACTAGGCTACTTCATATAAGAATTGGTTAGATTAGGTTTGGTTGAAGTAGATTTTATTGGATTGAATTTGGTTAGATTAGGCTTGGTTAGATTAGGGTTGATTTGATCAATCTTGGTTTGATCAGGCTTGGTTAGATTAGGCTTGGTTTGATCAGGCTTGGTTAGATTAGGTTTGGCTAGATTAGGCTTGGTTTGATCAGGATTGGTTAGATTAGGTTGGGTTAGATTAGTCTTGGTTTGATCAGGCTTGCTTAGATTAGGTTTGGCTAGATTAGGCTTGGTTTGATTAAGTTTGGCTAGATGAGGCTTGGTTTGATCAGGCTTGATTTGATTAAGTTAGGTTACCTTACTTGAGGTTATATTAACTGAGTGCAGCAGTTCCAAAGACAATAAAGGGTACTGAGGGCGAAAAAAGGACCCGTTTGGAAAGATTTCTCTTCTTGCAAGCTCGACATGGACACCCGAGCCATCTTCACCTCTTCCTGACAGATACAGTTTGTCAGAGGCAGCTGCATCGTTTGCTTCCATTGCAAGATTGATTTACTGAAAAGCACGAGCCACATTGGAACAATAGATCGAAAGCATTGGACACAACAAAGAACATTTTGAGATAGTGGGGGATGAGCTCAGAGAGAAGAAGTGAGGTTAAAGGATTTTTGAGTTGCTGTAGACAGTATTCTGTTCGAGGTCAGTAATGTAGAAGTGTTGCTCAACCAATGTAAGCAATGTAGTTGTTGTTTTTTGTTATCAAGTTTTTATATCAGTGTAAATGCACTTATCACTGTCAACCATCACTGTTACGGTTACTATCACGGTCATCGTTTTTGTTGTCGAAATCATCTTTGTCATTGTCACTATCAATGTCATGACGTTACTAAACCAATATTTTTAACAACTTCCGTTGTTTCTGTTTCTTTCTGTTACATAATCATTATAATTACCAATTATAACTTAGGGTAAAAGTCTGAATTAGGTCTGGCTGCCTCTTACCACGGTTGTGACTGAGTTTCAACTGTGAAATGCGTAAACAAAATTCCTAAGCTCATTATCTAACAGAAAGACACTAAAAGTGTGTATGTGTACATGTATGTATGTATGTACGTATGCATTTATATATGTATGTACTTATATACGTATGTATGTGTGTACTGTATGTTTGTAAACACATCTATATGTGTACGTCTATGCATGCATATGTGCATATATGTATGTACGTATGGATATATGTACATGTAAATGGGTTTATAAATGTATGTATGTCTGTGTGTATGTATGTATGTGTGCATGTGTGTATGTGTGCACGTTTGTATTTATATATGTATGTATTTATACATATGTGTACGTATGCATGTGTGTACTGTATACACATATGTATATGTCTCTGCATGCATATGTGCATATATGTACGAGTATGTACGTATGGATATATGTACATGTAAATGGTTTTATGAATGTATGTATATCTGTGTGTACGTATGTATGTATGTGTACATGTGTGTACGTCTGTTTGTATGTATATATGTATGTATGTGCATGTATGCATGTGTAAGCATGTGTTTATATGCATATATATGCCTGTATGTATTTTTTCGTATGTATGTACAGTGCGTATGTGTTTATATATGTATGTGTGTGTGTGTATGTGTATATGTATGTTTATATATGTGTATATATGCTTGTGTATGTATTTATTCTTGTATGCATGTACGAATCTATGTAAGCATGTTCTTATGTATGTATGTATGTGCATGTATGCATGTGTGTATGTATGCATGTGTGTATGTATGCATGTGTGTATGCATGCATGCATGTATGTATGTATGTATGTATGTATGGATGGATGTGCATATATGCATGTGTGTATGTATGCATGTGTGCATGTATGCATGTGTGTATGCACAGTATGCATGCATGTATGTATGGATGGATGGATGGATGTATGGTTGTATGTATGTATGCATGGATGTATATACCTATGTGTATGTATGTGCGTATATATGCATGGTTGTATATGTCTATGTGTATGTATGTATATATATACATATATGTATATATATATAATATGTGTATGCATGTGTGTGTGTGTTTTAATGTATGTATGTGTGTGTGTGTGTATGCACTTATGCAAATATATATGTATGTAATCTTACATGTGTGTATATCCCTATGTATGTTTTTGTTTTCGTACGTATCTGTTTATGGTATGTATGTATGCATATTGGTAAATATGTATGTCTCGTATGCATATGTGTATGTATATGTATTCAATCATTTGTGTGTGTGTATGTACATATATATGTGTGCATGTATGTATGCATGTATGTACCAATGATCTCTACTCCCTTGTTAGGAGGGTAGCCAGATCAAAGCATATAATATTTCCTTTCGGGAGGAAAATACAGAAGGAATATCTTCAGTTCCCTTATTTCGTTCGGTTTAGTAGCCTTTTATTAAGGATTACAAAGGCGGAGCATGCCGACAGGAGACCTTTTGGTCCATATTTTTTTTTTTTTTTTTTTTTTTTATACACTGGGACACTGACATGGCCTCAGCCTTCTCCTATTGAGCTACAGAAAGAAAAGAACGAACGCAAAAGAAAAGAACTATATGTCATCCCCTCCAAACTTTTTTTTTTTGGGGGGGGGTGCAAAAATATGAAATTATTGAGCACGGAGGATTAAAGTAAGATATGTAAGGCACTATTACTAAAGGAATTGAGACAGCAGGAAAAATTCCTTCTCCCCCTCATCTGAAAGAAATCATCTGACGGGAGACCAAACAGATATGCAAGAAAAGATTAACCCCCAAGAAAAAGGTTCATAATGGGATTATATCCATTCTCGCTTGCGAGACTTAAAGCAACATCGGAAACGCTGTTTCAGAACACTCAGCGTCCGGGGCGAGGGATACGGGGCGGGTGGGGTGGGGGTGAACTCTCATTTCGTCTTTTTCCTCAATCCCCAAGGTTAACGTTTACTCTTTCATTAAGGCGACGCGCTACATATACACTTTTACCGCGAAAAAATCTATTTAAAACACCTTAAAATATGAATTTCAGCCTGAAGGTTTGATTTAATGAAGTCGACTTCAGGCTAGAGTCTGACCCTTTCAGGGTTCTTGAAAACACCTTCCCTTCGCAGTGATGTCGTCCCTAGAGGGGCGTCACCGTATTGAAATCGTTAAGAGGTCCTCAAGTTGCAAAAGTGACGAAGGAAACACAGATGGCCTCGTGTTTCAGGGACAATACCGAGATTTACTGAGACCCTCCATTGCAACGGATGGCCCGGACGTGGGTGGATGGGAGGGAGGGAGGGAGGAAGAGAGGGAGGGTGGGAGGTGGGAGGATAGGGAGGTAGAGGGTCGAGTGGGGGGTAGGGAATGTGTGTGTGGTGTGTATGGTGGGGAGGGGGGGAGCGGGATGGAGAACGCAACAAGAAAAGCCGTCACTTACGACTACAATGACGTTACCAGGGAAGCTTCAGGGGAAAATGCAGAAGAAGACAGGAGGCGTCCTCGTGAGAAAGAGAAGGGTTGGAGACGGGCAAAAGAGGTCTGTTGTGGAGACAGACCACGTCGAGAAGCAGAGAAGCAGGCAGGCAGGCAGCAAGACACATACAGTAAGGGAAACACGGGCAGAGAAAAACAGGTAGGAAGAAAGAAAGAGAGAGAAGGTAAGAGATGAGAGAGAAAGGTGAAGAGAGAGAAGGGGAGAGGAGCAGAGAAGAGAAAAAAGAAGAGAGGAAATGAGCGCGAGGGAGAGAGATAGGGAGAAAATAGAGAATGTAAAAAGGAAAGAAAGAGACAGAGAGACTAGTACTGAAATTAACTTAGTGTGAGACTGATAGACACCGAGAGAGAGACTGCGATTAAGAAACACTGAGGACAGGATTTGCCGGTCTTAATCAAACACATAAGCTATGGAGGAAAGATGAATAGAAATAATGAATGGGATGGTGATGACAGTTTGTTACCCAAACAGCTCCAGTGAGGTTATGGAAAGGTTGCCTTCTCGCCATACAAAGCCACCGAACAAAATATATATATATATATATATATTAATATGGAAAGTAAACATTTAGTTCAGAGATAGATGCTTACGTGTCATACACATGATATAATGCAAATATAGAAAATAAATTATTCATCTATTTTCTTCCTCGGCTGCCGTTCTAAGTCAACAGTTACTATTTGTGAAGGGTTAACATTACCGGCCAAGCACTTGAACAATGAAATGGTATGAATTGTTTGTTAATTCGCAGTTGCATCGAGTCCACAGCACTCTCACTAAACATTATTTGCTTTAGTTATTCATTTTAGAATGCCAAAAATAAACATGTGCATAAATATAATGTCTGACAAATTGAGTAAACTATCAAAAGTCTATATAAACTTATTTTCAGTCAATTTCATCCGACCCACTGACGCACAGGCGAAAACACTTCAAAGCGAAATGTTATTACGCAGCGTGGAAATTTACTCACATCTGTAAATACGACTAAAGAAAGCTGAAAACACCACGGCCTGGAGGTTGATGTATAAGGATTAAAAATAAAATATTAGTGAAATATATCCCCGTTGGAAATTGATAAAAAAATATATCACGACCGGGAATATATTAACAGAATGGCTATTATCAGACGTTACTTCTCTATTTCAAAAGGCTGATAAACAGGCCATTGAACCATTGAACTAAAAATCAATAAGCCTGACCTCAATCATAGTGAAAAAGGAATGAAAACTGAAAGCAGCCGTCTAACAAATGACAGTCATCACGGCTTTAGACATACGCTCCCTCGCACGACAAACCTGATATTTTACAATGTAATTATTCAAATGTCCGACGAAAGGAACAAAATAGAATGAATATATTTAGAATTTTGCGCGAAAGACTAAAAACTTAACTTCCTTTGCGTGAAATAAGAAATAATTTGCTAAGCTGGAGAAGACACCGAACAATCGTGGACAGCGAGTTGTTCTGAATGGTAAAACTTCTATTCGAAAAGATGTTACAAGTGGAGTTCCTCAGGGCTCCGTCCTAAAGCCACTTCTGGTATATATCAATTACATTCACTGTGGACATAAGTTTACGTCTTTAAGATCGCTGGTAATACTTTGCTGCGCGAAAAAACAAATAATCCCTCACTCAAGTCAACTGCATATTCAAAGAGGCTTCGGCAAACAATAGCAATAGCTTCAAAAATGGCTGATGAAACTGAACCCAAATAAGCGTAAAGTTGTATATATATAGGTAAGAATAATAGTAAATGCCAACCTCTCCACAAACTGAAACAGATGGGGATATCAAAACAAACCTTTAATTTTCCACTCTAAGTTGATAAAATTATTATTGAAAATGTTTACGATAAATGGCCAGGGCAATTAATTGTAACATAGTTCGAAGTTTTAAAAATCACTCTGATAAACACCGAAACATTTTCTTTCCGATCTTGGTATGGATCGTTTAATTTTCTGCCGTCATGCTTTACCAATGTAATTCATAGTAAGTTAGTCTCTCAACATGGATTCTTGGGTCCGTGAGCGCCAGTCAGCATCGCCACTATCATTTGTTTACAAACACACACACACACACACACACACACACACACACACACACACACACACACACACACACACACACACACACACACACACACACATATATATATATATATATATATATATGTGTGTGTGTGTGTGTGTGTTTTGCAGTAATTCACAAGGCACACGTGAAAATAATATGCAGAAAAAACCACTGGGAAATAAGAAGCTCAGTCCGAACGATTTCGTCTATTTAAGACATTATCAAGGAATACACAGTTACAGAGACAAAGGTGGATGTATATACATAGTTTTCTTTATGTATATATATCCACCTTTGTCTCTGTAACTGTGTATTCCTTGATAATGTCTTAAATAGACGAAAACGTTCGGACTAAGGTTCTTATTTCCCAGTGGTTTTTTCTGCATATATATGTGTGTGTGTGTGTGTGTGTGTGTGTGTGTGTGTGTGTGTGTGTGTGTGTGTGTGTGTGTGTGTGTGTGTGTGTGTGTGCTAATAGCCGAAACATAGAAGTTACACTTTCTTATAAAGTTTCCTTTTATTCCGACTGTGGGTTCTTCGTGATATATATATATATATATATATATATATATATATATATATATATACATATATATGTATATATATATATATATATATATATATATATATATATATATATATATGTATATATCAAATCAGCCATCATGAGTCCACTGCTGAACAAAGGCCTCCTTCATAGCATTCCATGATTCACACGACCGCGCCATCCTCTGCCACCGCGCTCCTGCAAACTTCTCAATCCCGTCTTTCCACCTTCTGTCTGGTCTCCCTCTTCCACGCTTCCCATCTCACAGGGTCCACTCAGTAACACATTTGCTCCATCGCTCATCAGTCATTCGCACTAACTTACCTGCCCAATTCCACTTTCTTTTACTGCTTCCACAATATATTTCACTCTAGTCTGCTCTCTCACCCAACTTGCTCTCTTTCGGTCTCAGCGTTACTCCCATCATTGATCTCTCCATTCTCCTCTGTGCTGCCCTTAGTTTTGTTTCCATTGCCTTCGTTAGTTTCCAAGTCTCACACCCGTAGATTATTGGTGGTAGAATGCATTGATGTGTAAAACTTTACGCTTCAAACATTAAGGGTAATATATATATATATATATATATATATATATATATATATATATATATATATATATATATATATATGTGTGTATACATACACATGTTGTAAAGTACACTGAATGATTCCCAGTACATATATTTTCATCTTATCAATCACATTAACTTTTTCCATTTTAATTCCATGGATAAGGCACTCTCCATTTGTTGCGTATCGGCTAGGTTCGAGTCCTAGGCCGACAGCGTATCAATTTCCGAATATGCTTCCATCGAGCTCCTTGTTAGTCTAGGTCGTGTTTACAAGGAATTAAAATGGAAAAAGTTAATGTTGTTGTTAAGATGAAAATCTATGTACTGGGGACCATTCACTATGTTGTTATACCATCTCACTTGTGTACATACTACAAAATGCGCTATAATGGCGAGGGTTTTTTGAGTGTAGAATTCGTGTGTATGTATGAAACTCGAGCATACACATATAAGAAACTGTGCTCAACTTGTATTCCTCTTGATAGCGCAATTGGTTAAGTCATTGTCAATTAGTTATGTATCGGCTAGGTTCGTTTTCTAGCCTCACAATGTATTAGTTCCCGAACATACTTACATCGAGCTCCCTGTTATTCTCGATTGTGCTTGCAAGGAATTAAAATTAAAAGTCAATGTAGTTAATAAGATGAAATATATATATATATATATATATATATATATATATATATGTGTGTGTGTGTGTGTGTGTGTGTGTGTGTGTGTGTGTGTGTGTGTGTGCGTGCGTTTGTGTGTTTTTTTGTGTGTGTAAATATATCCATCATCAAAAAGGAAAATTAAATGCACATGTATTCGCAGATTTAAAAAAGCGTGAAGATTGCAAACAATCTATATGTGCGAACTGTATTTATATTGTCCCAACGGTCTGATCCTGAGTCAGGTCACAGCGCCTTGTCGGTGGTCATTTGTCCGACCCTCCCCATGTTCCACTGCATCTAACTTAAGAATACCTGCTACCCTTTGTAGACAGACAAAAGCCAACCTAACGTTAGAGTTCTCATAGGTGTTGACATACGCAGCACGTTTTAAGACTGCCAGGGGTAATGTTGGACATGAAGGAAGAAATGGCTGAAGGAGAATATGAGGCGCATAGAAGATCCTGAAAGAAATCTTTACTGGAAAAGGAGACGTCTTGGAAGAAACTTCAGGTTTTGCTCCTTGACGGCGATTGGACGGGGAATGACATAAAGACAACTACGTTTGAGTGAGATCTGAAATGGAATGTAGACGTCAGTAGTATGTGGCAAATTAGTTTTTTTTATTTATTTTCAATGTAGAGTTTCACCCTGGCTAGCCGTAGACTAATTCCGGCAGTTTTAAGTTCACAATAACAAGTTTGGTCAAAATGTAGTAGGGTAGCGAGCGTCTATCTTCAACTTTGTTTTTGCATAAACTGTCCTCACGTATTCATACACACAGACATGCATTCATGTAGACTCACAAGCACATACATATTTGCGCTCACACGCGCGCGCACACACACACACACACACACACACACACACACACACACACACACACACACACACACGTGTAAGGTCACAGCATTACCCATAGATCGGTCATATATGAGCTCTGAGCTCTCTTCCGGAAGGGAAATAGCTGTCGATCACGAGTCCAACACGTGATCCAAGACCATGGTGAATCACACACCCACACAAATACCCCCACACAAACGCTTACGCACCAAAGCAAACACTCACACCTACAATACATTACAAGTATGCAAACAAATCATGTTTTCTTGATGCGTTAATACAGTTTTGTTTACAAAAGGTTATTTCCATTATCAAGGAAGTATCATGTAAACACATAAAAAGATGGGCAACAAAAATTGCATTTTAGTCATGATATATCGTGAGTTATTTCCTATAGCATATTAAATAATTACGAACAACAATTCTTAATTTATTCCTGATGTATTGTGAGTTATTACCGGTAGTCTGCATTAGAACTAAGCTTTACAAAGCAATAAAAAAGGACATCAAATACAGAGCTAGGATTACCTCGTTTAGTCTGTAGATCCTTGTTCATTTAATTAAAGGAGTGAATCAGACACGAGCTTACGAGGAGATTTATGTACTGCTGTAATTCATATACAAAGCAATTACATTTATGCCAACCCAGTGAGCTGTACTCTGTATTTCCATAACATTTGGAATTGACTGTACTATGAAAAGCTCTAGAGTACAGAAATGAATTGTTGTTTTCGTAGTAGAACGGCTGGTTACTTGAAGTTGATTAAAAAGAATATATCTGATCATGAAGACATTCATATGTTCTGTTCTGTTAATCACCAGATACTCACATTAACTCTTTTTATCTTCGAATGATCCTGTTATTACAGTCATACACCTCAGAGATCTTGTTCTCCTTAGCACCAGGCAATTTTCTTCAGCTGGGTGCGCGATCTCAGGGTGATGATCTCAGACACCTCCGTGGGTTGGCCAAGAGTCCTCAGCATTATAGTCAGACCCCAACTCTCGCAAGAACAGCGTCAGAATGGGCGAGGCTATTTCGGGCCAATGCCTTTTACAACCTCTGGAGCACGCAATAGTGAAGTCTAGATTAACTCGAATAAATAAAAATTTGATACAGTAGTGTATATGTTTATTTATATCTATACTGCATATTTGTGTTTATGTATATACATATTTAGTATATACATATGGATTTATGTATGTATATGTATATATGAATGCACATATATACATGTATATGTATATATGTGCATATGTATATATGTATATATGAATGTATGTATATGTATGTATGTACGTGTATCTATGTGTGTGTGTACGTGTGTATGTACATGTATGTATGCGTATATGCATATATATATGAATATGTATATATGTGCATACGAGTATATGTATATATGTATATATGTATATGTGTATGTGTGTGTATGTATATGTGTATGTGTATATGTATGCATATATATGTGTGTGTGTGTGTGTATGATATAGATATATATATATATATATATAATATGTATATATATATATATATATATATATATATATATATATATATACACGATGTATGTAGGCTTATACATATGGGTGTGTATATGTAAATATGAATATGAAATTCGGTTTTGAAAAAAATGAAAACTAGGATAACAAGAATTTCGTAAATAGGACTACTGCTTATGGTCCTCTTCAGCAAATATTAACAAAA
>NC_134787.1:12088022-12113022 GCF_046742065.1 Oratosquilla oratoria
GGTGAGGGAGAGAGGGAAGAAGAGAAAGAGGGAGGAAGAGGGGGGAGAGAGAGAGGTAGGAAGGGAGAGGGAGAGGTGAATAGGTAGGTTTCAAGTGATAGTATTAAGGCAAGAACCTAATAGAATCAACTTTTAATCTTCTATTTCACCAAGAGTTCTTCGAAGCAGAAGAGATTTTTTCAAAATCAGCCAGTATTAAATCTTAAAAGTGAATGAATACATTCTCTTAAACAAAGAAGAACTAATTTATAGCCTATATTCTAGGTAACTTTATAGAAACGGTTTCTATGTTGTTATCGTTATGAACATGTGAAAGTGATTAGCGTTGATTGATATTCTAGATAGATTAGAAAAGTATCTAGGGATGAAAGCTAAAACTAGCCAATAGCAAAAGACGATCAGGGGATAGAAGCGCTGGAGAACTAGAATTCATAACAACAACAAAAAGTAAAGTCGGTCATTTCTCCTGGGACACACACCCAAGTTCAACAAATTAAAATTCCTTTCCTTCCCTGTAAAGTTGTCAGATTTATTACTCGTATATTTGGCACTGTTGCTGTGATTAAGATCTTTGATTAAATTTGAGAAACTGAACTTTCCCAGTTAAGGGGAAATGTTATCCTTCACTTCACATGCAAGGAAGGGCAAATAGACCATAAACAATACATGGCAATTGCCTCCTCACCTCACCATACTCCAGGAAGGGCAGTTGCCCTGTCAGTTGGTGTGCCTCGCAAAGTTTCTCTATTACAGGGGTTCTTAACCTTTTTTTCTCCAATTCCCCCACTTTTTAGTGAGCCAACTCTCCATTTCCCACCACAGCATCGGTCTTTGACAAATTCGATTTTAACCTATGCAGTGTTTAGTACGTAAATATACGCTTTGCTTTTTTTGTGCCATTTTACGGCCCTTAATTTTTGTTTGCATATATTAGATTTTTAAGTAACAGTTATCACATTCCCCACTTGGCAACTCCGCCATTCCCCACCAGTGGGGAATCCCCCCACAGGTTAAGAACCACTGCTCTATTGGGTTCAATCTCTCTACCTCTCTTCATCTTCTACCGTCTCCATTGTCTCTACCTCTCGTTTCTATTGCATCTCTGATTCCATCCTTCCATCTTCTCCTGGGTCTTCCTCTTGGCCTTGTCCCTCTGGGTGTCCAGAGGTAATACCTTAAAGTGTACCTTTCTATGTCCATCCTCATCACGTGTCCAAACCATCTCAATTGACTTCTCTCCACAAATATTAATATTGGTTCCAGATATGTGAGAAAGCTATAGGAAAGGGGAAGGATGTTTTTTGGGCTTTTATGGATCTGGAAAAGGCTTATGATAGGGTAGACAGAAAGGCACTGTGGGAGGTAATGCAGATTTATGGGATAGGAGGAAAGCTTTTGGGAGCTGTCAAGAGTTTTTATGTGAGTAGTAGAGCATGTGTTAGGATTGGAAATGGAGAGAGTGAGTGGTTTGAAGTAAATGTGGGACTTCGTCAAGGATGCGTTATGTCGCCCTGGCTGTTCAACTTATACATGGATGGGGTGGTGCGAGAGGTGAATGCTAGGGTAGTGAGTCAGGGATTGGAGATAGTTAAAGAAAATGGAGAAAAGTGGGAGGTGAGCCAGCTGTTGTTTGCGGACGACACTGCGCTTGTGGCAGGGTCAGAGGAGGGATTGAGGAAGCGGGTGGCAGAGTTTGGGAGAGTATGTGATAGAAGAAAGCTAAAGATAAATGTGGGTAAAAGTAAGGTGATGAGATGTACAAGGGGTGAAAGTGGCAGTAGACTGGAAGTGAACATTAAGGGAGAGCGACTGGAGGAAGTGGATAGTTTTAGATACTTGGGTGCAAGTGTAGCAGGAAAAGGTGGAGTGAAGGTGGAGGTAGAATGTAGATTGAGAGAAGCGAGTAAATGCCTTGGTGGTTTAAAGAGTGTAATGAGAAATAGACATTTGGGAATGGATGCGAAGAGGAGACTGTATGAAGGAGTGATTGTGCCAACAGCACTGTATGGGGCAGAAACGTGGAACATAAGAGAAGAAGAGAGAAGGAGTTTGAATGTGTTTGAGATGAGGTGTCTGAGAAGTATGGTGAGAAATGAGGAGGTGAGGAGGAGAACAGGGGTGAAAAAGGATTTGGGAGAGAGGGTTGATGAAAGAATATTAGGATGGTTTGGACACATGGAAAGAATGAGTGAAGAAAGACTAGTAAAAGAGGTATGGAAGGCAGATGTGGAGGGAGTGAACATGAGGGGACGTCCTAGGATGAGGTGGATGGATGGGGTGAAGGGGGCTTTGGGGAAGAGGGGAATGTCTGTTGAGGAAGGAAGGGAGAGGACGGAAGACAGAGGTGAGTGGAGAATGGTTGTATATGGATGATGTTGTGACTGCATGAGGAGAAATGGGCGGGGGGTGGGGGGTGGGGTAGTATGTGTGAGTAAATTTTGACGCAGCCCGAAGGGATTTCTCCCCGTCCTCTCCTTATATGCAAAGGGGGACGGAGAGGGGGGGTCGCCGATTAAATGAAGCGGCCTTGCTGTGGATGTACTGTGTCCTGCGACACTGCTTCTGACCCAGGGCGGTGGGCAGGGTGCAGGGATGACCCGTCATCCAGGAGGTGCTCAGATGAGAGGAAGGGGGGGAGGGGTGTGGAGTGTATTTAGGGATGAAATGGGTGGGAGTGTTTTTATGCCTTTCCCTTTTTGGCTACCTCCCTTGGAAGGGGGAAAAAGCCTTGGTATATGTATGTATGTATGGTTCCACATCAAGCTCTTCCTGGACATCAGCATTTGCCCTCTGTTGAAAATTAACGTAGGATAGACCCTTCGTGATTCCATCTTAAAATATAATATAAGAACCGCAAGAAGGAAATGGAATTTCAATTTCTTGATGAACGTAAGGGGCCTGCAAGGTTATGAGGGCTTTAATTTAGCATATCCCCAAACATATGAGCAGTCTGCTCAGAAATAATTCTTAATAGGTTAAGTATATGAAAATGATGAAATGTGTGGGGATACCAACTAACATGTATGTATACATACCGATAACTGTAAAAATTAATATGACTTTTTCAGTATCCTATTTACTTACAAGTCGTATATGAATATATGTATATGTGAATATCAATTACCTGTCCAATATATGCATCAAACACATACATCTATTCGTACAGTGTGTGTGTGTGTGCTTGCGTGTGTGTGTGTGTGTGTGTCTGTTTGTGTGTGTGTGTGTGTGTGTGTGTGTGTGTATTCACCTCGGATCTGCTGCAGTCTCTGTCGAGACAGCCAGACACCACCCTACGGCAGTGAGCTCAGAGCTCCTTATTAGCCGATCTCTGGGTAGGTCTGAGACCACTCTCACACCACACACCGGGACAGCAAGGTCACAACTCCTTGACTAACGTCCCGTACCTACTCGCTGCTAGGTGAACAGGGGCTACACGTGAAAGGAGACAAACCCAACTTATCTCCGCCCGACCGGGGAATCGAACCCCGGTTTCCTGGCTTGTGAGGCCAGTGCTTTACCAATCCGCCACCGAGCCGTGTGGCAAGGAGTTGTGTGTGTGTGTGTGTGTGTGTGTGCTTGTATGTGTGTTTGTGTGTGCTTGCGTATGTGTGTGTGTGTGGGTGTTTGTGTGTGTATGTGTGTGAGACAGAGATTCACCAAAGTCTTGGATCACGTGTTGGAATCGTGATCGACAGTCATTTCCATCCTGGATGAGAGTTCAGAGGTAACATGCCTGATCTATGGTAAATTATGTGACCTTATACACACACACACACACACACGCACGCACACACACACATACACACACACACACACACACACACACACACACACACACACACACACACACACACACACACACACACACACACACACACACACACATACACACAACTCCTTGCCCACGGGAACTGGAATGCCGGCTCGTAGGGTAGCGATGTTGAACTTATTTCAGTCCTGGGCGGGAATCGAACTCGGACCACTGAGGTAGCGGTCGCGAACGGTGCCACTGCAACAGACACGACAAAAACAACAGCAAACATAACAGAAGCAACAACAATAACAAAAAACTACATGTGCAACAACAACAAGTAAAACAACAGCTGCTGCTAACAATGGCAACTACAAATACTATTTTGATTTATTATTACGCCTACAAGTACTTCTACTTCCATCAATGCTGCAGCTAACAATGGCAACTACTAATACTATTTTAATTTATTATTACGCCTACAACTACTACTACTCCCACTACTCCCATCAAGAACACCAGTCACCACTACCACTGGTACTACTAATACTATTCCAATTTATTATTACGCCTACAACTACTACTACTACTTCTACTACTTTCATCAATGACACCAGTCACCACTACCACTGGTACCATCATTACCACTAATACCGCGAACACCACGTCAGAGTAACCATCTCGGTCGTAGAACTTACTCCCGTCCGCACGAATCCGAGCGTCGCAGAGCCCCCGGACGGTTGGGCACAGTTTTGACAAGAAGAGCGCCCCTCCCCCCCAGGGCGGATGCAAGGCCAAAGGGGTTACGAGCCTCGAGGTCCCCTGTCGTCACAAAGGACCAACAAGTTGGAGGCGCCTTCGAAAGGGCTCCTCCAGACGAGGCAGCGAGCAGGATTTGACACCACTCGGCGTAAGGCCTCGGGGACTTCGACCACGGCGCCAAGGACGACCCCAGGCGGATTGACGCCTTAAGAGGGAGTCTGGAATCGCCAGGACTCCATTGTCGTCTTGTAAGACGACGAGGGAGAAATTGGAATGCCCCATGGATGGAAGCATCCAGACGAGGTAGCGAGGTACTGGGCACCACGCGCGTAGGAACTCGGCGACTTCCTTCCAATGCTATTATTAGCTGGGAGTTGTGTGTGCCATTGCTTTGCACTGAGCTTCCAACTGGCCTCTTAAGTACGTGGAGAAGAATTGGATGCCTACGAGCTATCAGTGACTGCCATCAGCCCCTATTGTCCCAGCACGAGGGACGAAGGCAACGTCTTCAGTTGGAGCTCGGCGTCTCCTGGCGTGAACTCCTTTTAAGAATCAGTACGTTATTTCCTTCGCCACGATGACTTTTTTTTTTTTCTGGCTGAACACCCGACAGACCGACGGAACTCGACGAACGGACATTTCCGTCGGAGACCCGGCGAGCAAGCAAACCGGAAACGCAAGAATAACCCTTTGCTCACAATGGGAGCGAGGTTAGTGGCAACTGTGTGTTTGTGCGGGACAGCGAGCTCACGAACAAACTCTTGTACAATATACTTTACATCCCACGATTTAGCATGCGTTTACGCACTGTTTAACACACATGGTGTAAACCTACTATCATGTCTCTGTGATCGTTACGAAGATACGACCAAATTTGTCATGGCTACGTGAGCATACTGCACTAACACATCAATGTCGTACAACATTAAGATTGAAAAAAAATGTAGGGTTACTTCTTCTGCATGAGACACCAAAACGTAAATTATGATCAAAATTAGATTTAAGAAAAGCAATATATCTGATACAGAAATAATCTCAACATTTGAAAATAGAATAAAAAAAAAAAAAAAAAAAAGGTTACTGTACCTACTTCACCAAGAAGTCCTCTAGACTTCGCAGCTTCAAACGTATGGAGCTGCTTTCACAAACGGTTCACAATATTAGTGTTAATAGGTACATGTGTGTGTGTGATTGACAGCTATTACCCTCCCGGAAGAGAGCTCAGAGCTCATATATGACCGATGTATGGGTAATGCAGTGACTTTACACGCACACACACACCCAACTCCCCGCCCAAGAGAGTTGGAGTAACGACTCGCAGCCCAGCGATACTGAAATTATTTCAGCCCTGGGAGGGATTCGAACTCGGACCGCTGTAGCCGAGGTTACGAACGCTACCACTCTGTCGTCGAATCGTGTGTGTTCGTGCGTGCACGTGCCCGCACGTGTGAGTGTAATTAATTCATCTTGTTTTTGAAACACGAGCTGGGCTTGTGATTGACAGTAATTACCCTCCGGATGAAAATCCAAAGTTCATATAATCCAATCCATGACGTAACCTGCGTGTGTGTGAGGATGTTATCTAGATTTGAATTTTTATAAGTACAATATAGGAGACAAATCTAGTACAGGTCCTTGTGTGCTTAACACGTCGTGATTTAAAAAGGAAATAGGCAAGAATTAGTTTACTAATAGGGTGGTCGACGAATGGAATAAACTTAGTAACCATGTAGTAAGCGCTGAAACTATCAGTTGTTTTAAGAAACGATTAGACAACTTTATGGATGGGGATGGCAGGTGGTGATGGATACGGAGCTGCCTAGTGTAGGCCTTATGGTCTCTTGCAGTCTCCTTCATTCTTATGTTCATATGCTCTTAAAAGAGAATATTAAACAAAATAAAACTTTGAAATTAAATCGTAACATAACAATCAAATATATAGATGAAGAGTTGAGACAGAAAAAGACGAAGAAGAGATTTACGGGAGAACGTGGAAGATTTATTGGAGTAATATGGCACAAATAATATATCTTATTACAAATGCAAGTAGTCAGAATAGAGAAAAAAAATGTACACAAAAGAGGAACAGAGGAGTGAGGGAGAGAGGGACGAAGAGAGAAAAAGAAAGAGGAAAGAGAGAGAGAGGAAATAAATAGGTGGGAAAGAGGGAAAGAGGAGGAAGCAAAGGGGAAGACAGAAACGGAAAAAGAGTGAGAGAGAAAGAGAGAGACAGAGGTAGGGAGTGTTAGAGAGAGGTGGGGTTGAAAGTGAGAGAGACAGGAGTAACGAAAGTGAGGGACGGGGAGAGAGAGTGAGAGACAAAGGGAGAGAGTGGGGGACACGGGAAAAGAGAGTGCGAGACAGACAAGAGAGAGTGAGGAGCGGGGGAGGGAGAGTGAGGGACAGAGGGAGAGAGTAAAGAACAAGAGACAGAAAAGAGTGAGGGCCGAGGGAGGGAGAGAGTGAAGGACAAGGGGAAAAGAGAGCGTGGGACAGAAAAGAGTGAGGAGCGAGGGAGGGAGAGTAAATGACAAATGAAGAGAGAGTGCGGTATAGAGTAGAGAGTGAGGAGCGAGTGAGGGAGAGTGAGGGGCAAGGAGAGAGAGTGAAGGGCAAGGAAAGAGAGAGAGCGGGGCAAAGAAAAGAGAGTAAGGAGCGAGATAGGGAGAGAGTAAAAGGCAAGTGAAGAGAGAGTGCAGGACAAAGGAAAGAGAGTAAGGAGCGAGATAGGGAGAGAGTGAAAGGCAAGGGAAGAGAGAGTGTGGAACAAAGAAAAGAGAGTAAGGAGCGAGATAGGGAGAGAGTGCAGGGCAAGGGAAGAGAGAGTGTGGGACAAAGAAAAAAGAGTAAGGAGCGAGATAGGGAGAGAGTGAAAGGCAAGGGAAGAGAGAGTGCGAAACAAAGAAAAGAGAGTGAGGAGCGAGATAGGGAGAGAGTGCGGGACAGAGGAAAGAGTGGTGAGAGAGAGAGGGAGAGAAAAGAGAGGGAGGGAGGGGGAAAGAGAATAAGAAACAGGGACTGAAAGAAAAGAAAGGAAGAACGATAAAGAAGAGAGAGAGAGAGAGAAGAGAAAGAGGCGGAAAAAAAGAGAAAGAGACAGAGAGAGGAAGAAAAAATAATAAGGAAGAATTGGAAAGGAGAGAAAGGGAGGGAGTGAAAGAGGAAAAAGGGAGAAGGAGAAAGAAAAGAAAAGAAGAAAATAAGAAAAGAGAACGAAGGAAGAAAAAGAGAAGAAAGGAAGAGTGGGTCGGAAGAAGAGGAAGAGAATAAGAAAAGAGAAAAGGTAAGAAAAGGGACGAGTGTGAACACACAAAACGCCGAAAACAGATGATCACACAGATGACAAGGAGAGAAACAGAGGCAAGGAGACAAGACGTGTATACCCACAGGAAGGAAGACGGGGAGGAAACAGGTTCCCATACAGGGCAAGGAACATCGTATATGCATATCAGCTGCCTTGGGATTCAAAGCGAGGCTGATGCATGTTCGCCATTTGTTCTGGACGCCACCTTTCGAAACCCAGCTTCGAGTCAGAACCAGACGATCTAATAGGTCGAAGAACATGGATCCGTACGTGGGAACTCGCGTGGGAGAGGATTACACGCATATACGCATGTGTACATACGCGGGAGTGGCGACACACACACACACACACACACACACACACACACACACACACACACACACACACACACACACACACACACACACACACACACACACACACACACACACAAACAAACAAACACGTGGTTGCATACACATACACACGCACACAAAAAAAATCACAATCACAATCACAAAAAAGTAGTTACAGGTATGTACAATTTTAGACAAGCTTAGACAAATGTGTATAATTATATATTTATATATATATATATATATATATATATATATATATATAATATTGTGTGTGTGTGTGTTCGTGTATGTAATATACATCTATACATCCGTGTATCGTCCATTCACAATAAATCTTTTGTGTTTTTCCTTTCATTCATTCTTTTTTCTTTTATTTTAATCTCGCTAACATCTTATTTTGAACATTTTTGTCCGTACCTCTGGCTTTGGCTGGACTTGCCTTGCCCCGTGGGATATTGCAGGATCTGCAGTAATATATTTGTCGTGAATTACCTCGACTCTTTTTTTTTTTTTTTTTTTCAAAGTCCCTTTGGTGCCTGAAGACACTGCGTTTCTTCCTGCACATTCATTCAGAACTTCTACACATAATTCTGCCTCTGCGGACCTGTGAACGCGCACTAGCACACGTGTATGTACATTTATACACACACTAACACACACGCACACACACGCACACGCACTAATACACACACACTAACAGATACACTCACACTAACATACACATACACACACACACACTAACACACACATACACACACACACACACACACTAACATACACACACTAACGCACACTAATACACACACACATACACACTAACCCCACACAAACCTACACACACACACTAACTCACACACATACACTCTAACACACACACGTACATTTACACATACACAGACACACACACACACACACACACACACACACACACACACACACACACACACACACACACACACACACACACACACACACACACACACACACACACACAACATTCTTGTTCACGATAAAGACAAGCAATTATATTGAGTTGAGAGAGGGAGCCTCTATGTGAAGTGGTTTTCATCCGGTCAAGACCCTCTTTCAGGCCTGAGCTCAATTCCTCGTCTGAATAGAATCGGTCTTCCTTAGCCAGAATAAAAACATTAAAGTAATTACGTGTCTCTGTGTTGAAGGCCTTTAAGAGGTCCTGATCTGTGTTATGAAGTTTCCCCGTAACCTAACGTCAGAGTCCATCTGTCACGACGAATACCTTGCTTCCTTAATTAAAGTTGAGGGCCATGCTCCTCCCCCCTCCTCCCCCTCCTCCTCCTCCTCCCCCTCCTCCTCCCCCCTCCTCCTCCTCCCTAAGGGGTGATGGGGGGAAAGGGGAGGTATCTTGGCACTTCTTCATGGTGCCATTAAGCTCTCCCCCCCTCCCCCCCCCCCACTCCCGCCGTTCACTACGTAAGTGGTAAACATCCAGAAAAGAATTTCGATCAATTTCATCCTTCGACAGGCTTGCTTATCAGTTAACAGTATTTACACGTTTTTTTTTTTTTTTTACGTTATTCCCTGTACTTGTTTATATAATTCCTTGGTGATAGATTGTTTATATTTTTATTAAATCTATCTATTCAACTATATACCTGTTTATTCATCTATTTTTTTCATTCTTAATCTATTTGCTTTTTCTATTTAACTTCATTTCCATTTGTCTATTTATTAATTTGCATGCTCGTTTGTTTTTATTATGTTTCATTACATAATTGTTTTGTTGTATAACACTTTTCTATTTTCTTTATACTGCCTATCCTCCCCAATATATTTCTTTAATTAAATGACACGAAAATCCAAAATTTTTACATTCCCTTTTTTTTTTCCTCGTTTGATATAAATCCGATTGTTCTTGCCAAGCCATCTGGCTTTCATCTCAGCCTGAAGCTTAATTAAGATTACTTGAGATTACTAAGGTTACTTCTATCCTAGGATTTTTCTTCCCAGCTCAAATAAGCTCGGGTATATTCTTCGCTTTCGTAATTCACTCAATGCAATTTCGTTCTTGCTTTGGTTGGCTTCTCAGATTCTTTCTCAACAACTTTCTTGAGTCTTACAATTACTCTTTTGATTCTTTGTCTTGAATTGGATTTTTTTTCTTTTTTCTTTTTTCTATTATTATTATTTTTGTTTTGTTTTTAAGGGAGGGGAGATCTCATCAGGTTTCCTGGTTCCTGTCACATTGTAGCCTTTGTTTTGTGGCTTTATTTTTCCTTTTTTTTTTTTTTAAAGGGAGGGGAGATCTTACCAGGGTTCCTGTTTCCTGTCTTATTGTAGCCTTTGTTTTGTGGCTTTATTTTTTTCTTTTTGTAATACGATGTTGAAGCCTCGTTTTTTTTGTTTTTTTTTTAATATATATATATATAACATTAGTAGGTTATTGTTCAAGATCCCGTAACGTTAATTGTACTTTTTTAACTTACCTTCTTTTACTTTATTAATTAATTAATTTATTTATTTTTTACTTTGAGATATAATGCGCTTGTCTTTTTAATTTTTACACGCATTTTTTAACAATTTTTTTGCAAAGCGTCTAAGCTCTTTCCAGTTGATGTCATTACGCCTTTATTTATTAAGATAAAAATCAATTTTTTTAGATTCAGACATTAAACATTCTTGAAAAAAAAACAATCAAAAGAGCTTTGATTCTTTTATCATCTGGATATTCAACCTTGTTCCTCCGTAAAATCTGATTACATGTTCTCCTATTACAACAGTGATATTGTACATGAAAATAAATTGAATTGTAGACATTTCTTTTTTTAGTTATTATGTTTATACACACGAGTAATTTAGTCTTTATTCTCATTGAATACCCTTCGAAAGTCGTTTATCATTTGCTACACTCTACTTTAATCGATATCTATTTAACCTTTCCATTCTTTCAAAGATTTCTCTCAGTTCTGCTTTCTGAAGCCTAAGGTTTTGTTTCACCTCAATGAACATAAAAAATGTGTTGCAGTCGTCTACGGATTTTTTTTTTTTTTTTTTTTTTTTTTTTTTTTTTTTTTACAATTTTTTTTCTTCTAGTTGTGGTTTGAAGAGTATGTAGTATAGAAGAGTATGTTTGCTCCATTAATCTTTATAGACTAACATACAATGTCACATTTAGGGGGCATATGTTTGGATCATATAAATTTTGATAACAATTTATTCACTCTGTGTCAATAAACATAATTACCATGTGATATTTTGCTGAGACAAGTAAAAAGAAATATTTGTATTACACTTAAGGGTAGGGTTGATCAATGGAAACTGTTTGGAAACAGTATGGAAACTGTTTGGAAACATTATGGAAACTGTTTGGAAACAGTATGGAAACTGTTTGGAAACATTATGGAAACTGTTTGGAAACAGTATGGAAACTGTTTGGGGGTGTTTACTGTGTTATAGCACAGGATAAATGACTTGGAAAGAAAAAAAAAATCACCTATCCTTGATATTTCTTCTTCAATAATTCAAGAATAAACACTGACAAACAGAAACAATGTTGATCTTGTAGCTATTTTGTTTTTCTCTACTTTGTAGATTTCACCAACAAGGTTAAAGTCTAGAAAATAAACTATGAAGCAGAGTAATCTATGGAAGGTATAGGATCAAAATCCTGCTCAAAATCACGTATAAAAAAATTAAAATTTTGCATGTCAATTAATCTCGAAGCAATCTATTTCTACAATCAACCCTCCACTCCCATAAATCATTGTGGGAGCATTCATCAAATTGATATAGACAAGCATATATCATAAAATCAAAATCATATATAGTTCATGATTTATGGACCGATTGGCAAAAAATAAATATATCTAGATAAATCATCCTGCATTTGCTTATTTATCATTAATAGTTTTATGAAAAAAAAAATAGATTTTTTTATGTGTATTACAAAATATGATACAGATGTATCACACATTTGCGACATTTTTAGAGGCTGTTTTGTCATTAAAGAATGCATGACGTGATAATGATTATGATAAATGTAACGACAGCCGACATAAATTTCCCTTATCGTTCATATTGATGTTGGATGCAATGCAGAGATGAAAAATGGAATTAGCAAATAAAAGAATGTTATGATATAAAGCATTCATGCGCGCTCACGCACACACACACACACACCCGCACACGCACATGTAGACGTACAATCGCGCGCGCGCGCACACACACACACACACACACACACACACACACACACACACACACACACACACACACACACACACACACGCACACATACATATATATATACATACATACACACACTTACATACATATATACATACATACATAAATACATACATGCATACAAACGTGCACATAAACACAAACACTGTTGAAAATTCCGAGCGGTAATACTGAAATGAGAAATTTGTTGAAGACAACGCCAGTGAATTCCCATAGAGAAGAGCAAATGAAAATGGCAGAGATAATATTCATGATGTTATTGACATCTTAAAACCTGCAAAACTTATTATGGTTATTGTTGCTATCGTTAATATTGCGACTTATCTGCAATTAGATGTCTCCTAGTTCTGAACCGAATCTATGTATCTTAGCTGAGGACATACCTAAAGTAGGTCTCACCTAGAATTTACTAGGCGACTGGCAGTGCCCTAAGCATTAAGATATAGTTCCTACCGAAGAATCTGTCCATGACGGTAATCTTGCTTCAGTGTGTGATTCCTGTCTATACAGAAATCAATAGACGACTAGCAACGTCCTGCGAAATAATAAATAGTCTCCAACGAAGAGTGTGGCTGTGATTGTCCACAGTGATTCTTGTTTTCTTTCATGAAAACAAGACACTGAGACTCCTAAGCACAACATCTCTTCGTAGGGTTATGAGACGCTATTGGAGAGAGCTCATCTTCAGGCATTAAACATGTATTGGGTGGGAAAAAAAATCTTAACTAAACTTGGTGTCAGAGGAGAATGGAGAGATCAATGATGGGAATAACTCTGAGAGACCGAAAGAGAGCAAATTGGGTAAGAGAGCAGACTAGAGTGAAAGATATTGTGGAGGCGGTGCGAACGATTGATGAGCGATGGAGCAAGTGTGTTACTGAATGGACGCCGCGAGATAGGAAGCGTGAAAGAGGGAGACCAGACAGAAGGTGGAGAGACGAGATCGAGAAGTTTGCAGGAATGACGTGGTAGAGGATGGCGCGGTCGTATGAATCATGGAATGCTATGAAGGAGGCCTTTGTTCAGCAGTGGACTCAGGATGGCTGATTTGATTGATTGATTGATTGAAACATGGTGTCAAATGAAACATTCCCGGGAGATGGGACCCCAAGTAGATCAGACTAAGGCAGTGTTTCCCAACCTTTTTTGGCTGCGACCCTAAATCCACTCTTAGCCTGGAGTCGCGACCCTAATTGTAATAATAAATTCAACCATTTCATGTTATATTTCTACGTACTTGCATAATGTTTATAAACTTTCGTTTTTGTAGTTCAGTTTACATTTACTAGCACAATGAATTTAAATACATCTGAAACTTGAATGAAAAAAAAGTTAAAAAATACCCTCTGGCGACCCTCAAAAACACCCTCGCGACCCTAGTTTGGGTCGCGACCCTGGGGTTGGGAACCACTGGACTAAGGAGACATTTGAGCTAGACCAGTAAATGGCAACCTGCGCCTCTTTCAGGTCACTTGTGTGGCTCCAGAAGCTTCTTACAAAATAATTATTCCATCAAAACGAAGACATCATACATCATAAACTTGTAATAAAACATTCCTGGAAAAATTATACATTTTTGTTCAACTTCATTTTGAGAATATCAGTAAAATGAACAATAAAACTGTAACTAGATTTGTTATTTGGGTATATTCTCATTCTCATATTGTTGAAGTCCTGTAGCTTTCGGTTTATGAAACTTTTTGTATTATGGCTCCGACAGCACATTTTCATTAAACTGAGAAAAAAAAAGTATTATTCTAGTTGTGCACACCTACGCGATATAGCATTAGAAAATTAAATATCAATGTTGTAAATTATGATACATGAACGTAGTATGCGATTTTCTTGGCGGAAAAAAAAACTTGCTTCAAGCAAATCTACTAACGAACGAAGCCGCTAGGATACGGTCCAGACACCATGCTGTCGTCTCTCAAGTCTAGTCACTGTCAATTAGACGATGGCTTTCACGTTGTGGACCGGATGGTCTTCAACTCCAGGTGACGTTAATAAGCGCTGTCACAGAGACAATAGGGCTTCCTTGGACTTTATGAGAAAGCACGGGGTTCTGCCGTAGTCTGTTAATTGCTTGAGGTACAATAATAATAAGGCCCTTAGCATCTGTGACGATGACGACGACCGGGATGATCTTTAGAATTTTAGGTACCGGATTAATAAATATAGGTTAGGTTACGTAGGTTATCTTAGAATAGACGAATTTACCATCCTTTCATTTCTTCGACCTCGGCATCGATATCAAAACAAACATGGCGTATCACTGAACCGCCATGACTTCGTTCGATAGTAAATAGGTTTTAGCAACTTTTTTGTTATTGATTTCCGCCAACAATATCGCATATTACGTTGATATATTATAATTTACAAAATTGATAATTAATTTTCTAGTGCTATATCGCATAGTTGTGCACAACTAAAATTTTACAAAAACATTTTCTTTTAGCTATAAGGGTTGCCAACCACTAAGCTAGACGCTGCTTCTACAGGTAAATAGTGTCTGCCGGAGACCAAGGAGATGCTCAGGTGTCTCTCTGGGAGATTGCTGTTGATGAATAGTCAGAGGGAAGGAGCAAGCTATGGCCATCCGCTGTCACATTAAGATTAAATCATCATTTACCGCGTGTCACTGTAAAACAAAGGATTACAAAGGCGGAGCATGGCGACAGGAAACCTTTTGGTCCATATCTAGGTCAGATGCGAAGAGTACGGTTATGCAAAAATACTGTAGTTGTTTTGCACCGCAGAGCTCTCTGCTTACACGACGGAAAATGATACACATTATTGCTGAAATAAATTTCTTATTTACTCTTGACAAGAGTGAGACAAAGCAAGAAAATCATGTTATTGGTAAATCACTGGTATGCTCGACCACTACAACTGGTAGATTTTTTTTTTTTTTTTTGGGGGGGGGGTCACTTTGATGGGCTGGTGGGTTTTTTCAACATTCAAATTGAGTTTAAGATCGAGGTCAGAGTCGAGGTCGAGTACAATCGAAGTCGGTCAACGTCGGTCGCTTGAGGTTGGTCACGTTTGAGGTTGACGACGGTCTAGGACGATCGAGTTCGGTCAAGGTCAGGGTCGGTCGCTTGAGGTTGGTGACGTTCGAGGTTGACGACGGTCGAGGACGATCGAAGTCGGTCAAGGTCGAGGTCGAGGGCGATTGACGTCGGTTACGATCGAGGACGATTGAGGCCGGTCAAGGTCGAGTTTGAAGACAATTGAGGTCGATCAAGGTCGAGGTCGAGGACGATCGAGGTCAGTCAAGGTCGAGATCAAAAGCCAAATCTTTTTCATCTATCCTTCATTATATATATTTTAAGGATATAATCCAAATGATGTGCATGCAGGTTGGCACCATGAAAGTAATATTTTTGACGGACCTTGAGTGGCCAGACTGATGAGGTCGTGGTAATGATGGTGAAATAGTGTGCGAGACCTTTACTTTGTCACAACACCTTCGAATGGATGGCACCTTCAACAAGTTTTTATCGGACTAACCCAGTGGTTCCCAAACTTTTTTTCTTTTTTTTTTAAGTTTTACAACTATACATACTAAGTTAACATTAATCCTAATGCCTGGTACCGTAATGTTTTCTTGATTTTATTTTATTTTTTATTTTTTATTTTTTTCACCCCTCCATTACCCCAGAAAAATTGTTACCTCCCCCCCAGGGGGTAATTTACCCACAGTTTGGGAACCACTGGACTAACCTCAGACAATTTTATTCACCTCAGGACCAAACTTTAGACAGAATGTACTCTTTTCAATTCCTGTTTTATCTAGAGAGAAAGAGAGGCTAGGGAGAGGGAGAAAGAAGAGTTAACTATGATACATACATATACCAAAGGCTTTTTTCCCCTTACACGGGGGGTAGCCAAAAAGAAAAAGGCATAGAAACACCTTCCACCCATTCCATTTCTTATATATTCCACTCCCCTTCACCCCGTCCTCCCTCCCTCTTATATTGGCACCTCCTGGATGACGGGTCATCCCTGCATCCTGTCCACTGCCCTGGGTCAGAAGCAGTGTTGATAGACACAGCACATCCACAGCAAGGCCGCTTCATAGATTCGGCGACCCCCCTCTCCGTCCCCCCATATGTATACATACATATACCAAAGGCTTTCTTCCCCCTTACACGGGAGGTAGCCAAAATCAAAGGCATAGAAAAAATTTTCACCCATTCCATCCCCTAAATACATCACTCCCCTCTACCCTCTTCCTTCCCTCTTATCTTGGCACCTCCTGGATAACTATAATAGAATCAGTAAAGAATATCACTAGGCTGAAGAATTTGTTAGCCTTTGAATGCAGTTCGGGTGTCCTTCAACTAAATAAAACTATTTGGCACCAAACAAAAGACATCACTCGTCACATATCTGACATCGATATGGACATAAGGTCTCCTGATGGCCGGCATGTTTTATCACTGTAATTCTAACCGGGTTGAAGATAAGATTTCTGAATTTTGAAGGTAACTATTTTTGGCTATGACCGTGGTTACCGTCCGGTGGACCTTGAAAGTAATTTAAATTTCGGTAATTTATTTTCATCCTAAACAATACTCGACGCACAGATATCGGTTTTCAAAGAAAATATGAATAATTAGCCACGTCCACAGGGAAACTGTTATCGGAAATTATAATTTCTTTGCTGGAAAAGTTGTAACCTTGATTTCGCTCGCAAAAAAAAAAAAAAAAAAAAAAAAAAAAAATTCACTGGATCACTCAAAAAATAAGAAATAAGATATAAAGATAATTCTGCAATTAGTGTCTAGATAAAATGCTACAGAGGGAAATTGCAGAAAGTAGTTTTGATTTTAAGTTCTGACCATGAAACTTGTCTCGATTAGCCCCTTTCGTATACTAAAAAGTACTTATTAATTTTTAATATTGTACCCGCTAGGCGGTGAGATTACCGTCTGCCTCCCTGCCTGCCTGCCTGCCTGTCTTCCCATCATCCTGTCTACCTGTCTGCTTGTCTGCCAGCCTACCTGCCTGTATACCTTTCTGCCAGACTGCCATCCTACCTGCCTAACTGCCTGCCTACCCATCATCCTGTCTACCTGTGTGCCCATCATCCTGTCTACCTGTGTGCCCATCATCCTGTCTACCTGTCTGCTTGTCTGCCAGCCTACCTGCCTGTCTACCTTTCTGCCAGACTGCCATCCTACCTGCCTAACTGCCAAACTACCCATCATCCTGTCTACTTGTCTGCCTGTCTGCCCATCATCCTGTCTACCTGTCTGCTTGTCTACCAGCCTACCTGCCTGTCTACCTTTCTGCCATCGTGCCATCCTACCTGCCTAGCTGTCTGTGATATATATATATATATATATATATATATATATATATATATATATATATATATATAATTTTTTTTTTTTTTTTTTTTTTTTTTTTTTTTTTTTTTTTTTAAGTGCACACCCACCAAAGAGCGGCGGAACTGCCAAGAGAGCAGAACGGAGAGTATACCAATTTGAAGGCAAGTGCAGCAGGTGTTTGGGGAGGCCACAAGGTAATTTCCACTCGGAAAGAGTTCGAATAACAGGCTAGTTGAAAAGTACCAGGGAGTAGGCTAAAGGACGCCATAACCTCCCAAGGGGGGCGAAAGAACGTAGAGTCTGAAGGACAGATTCTGCCTTGAAGAGGTTCTGAATTTTTTTTATTTAAAAAAAAAAATGATAATGATGATATTGATAAAAATAATGGTAATGATGGTATTGATCATGATATTAATGATAATGATGGTAATATTGGTGATGATGATGATAATGATAATGATAAAAATAATGATAATAATGATATTGATAATGATATTAATGATAATAATGGTGATGATGATAACGATGATGATGATAATTATGATAATGATAAAAATAATTATAATGATATTCATAATGATATTAATGATAACGATGATAATAATGGTGATGATGATGATAATGATAATGGTGACTATTCAAGAGCTTCTTGAGATGGTCCAACCTTGGTATGAATAAAATCGTTTAGTATTCTTAAGCACAAACTATGTAAAGAATATCACTGCACTGTTCAAGAAAATTTGACATTTTTGTGACCTCAAGTCACAACAAGACGATTATATTTGGATAAAATGCTGAAACCATTTCAATTGCTCACTCGACACTGTAATCTTGAAAACAGACACTTGTCTTGGTTCAACCCAAATCATTTTATTCATCTCAGAAGTGACCTTGAGATAGTATAGTGTCGGTCAATCCAAACCTCATGTTGTTCCAGGTTCGCTACTTTCCTGAAACGAATCATCTGGCTTGGAGCAGTAGGAAGTTCGTAGCGAAGGTCTTAGTGTTAAATGATTAATTTTGTTTAAGTAAATCGGTGGACAGTCAAACCTAATACTGAAAGTATCGGAATCATACAAACAAATTTCTTCGTTCTTAAGTATTCGACATAGCCTCTAGACGCAGAAGTTTCCTTTTGGTGACATTGTCTTACTTTCATGATTAGAAAACTGTATTAGTGTAGCAACAAACAATGACTCATTTTTATAGGTATATGCGGGTTATCTCTGTCTACAACATCTACATACATACATATACCAAAGGCTTTTTCCCCCTACACGGGGGTTAGCCAAAAAGAAAAAGGCATAGAAACCACTCCCACCCATTTCATTTCCTATATATTCCACTCCCCTCCACCCTCCTCCCTCCCTCTTATCTTGGCACAACATCTACCACCAGAAAATGGTATTTATTTATGGAAAATCTCTCTATACTTACTGTTCAACAAGGTGACGTCACGATATTTCTTCTCTTGTTGCAGCTAAAGACTTCCAATTCTTGCAGCTTTTTAAAGAGGCCCTTCTGTCTGAAAGGTTTCTCACTTGATCGTGACCCCTTGTGTAAGCCAAAAACTCGCGACCTCAACCACATAAAGCTGCCTGTCTAGAGCCAGAAGAAAATTGATGAAGCACGTCAGTGTATTGAAAGAAAACGGGACAAAAAAAACGAGGTGTAAACAAACCTTCGACACTTTCATCACGGTAATACACATTGTAGTCAATTTCAAACTCTTTTAGTTCTCGGTAGGACAGACCGTGACATGACCGAGGGTAATGATATGTAGAAACATCGTTTAAGTCGGGTTCGGCTCTCAACTGAATAAAGTTGTCAGAGGTTTTGTGTACAACAGATTCTTTGGAATACGTGACCGCGTAAAAAAAAAAAAGAAAAAAAAAGGAAGAAAGAGGAGTGTTGCCGAGGGGAGTTTAATTAAAGAGATTACATATTACATGCAATATAAACTTCTTCTATTACCGGATTATATACTTCTGCAGGCTATGGAGGCACTGTCAGGCTAACACCAGAAAAGTCTCTTCAGATAAAGAGTGAACTTTGCCCTGAGTAGATGTCTATCTCGTTCTCTTGGTCTTATTCTCCCTCTCTTTCTCTCCCTCTCTGTCTGTCTGTCTGTCTATATGTTTGTCTACCAGTGTGTGTGTTTGTTTGTGTTTGTATGTGTATGTGTGTGTGTGCGCATGTCTGTTTGTCTGTCTGTTTCTCTCATTTTTTGTCTACATCCCGGCTGAACTAAATTTCATATCATAATCCAAGTATGATACAAAATGCAAAACAATTTCAATACGATGTTACATTTCATATATTTTGTAGCAAACAGCAAGCGATTTCATTCAAGCGAATGTCGGAGTCGAGCCTAGTTGGACTAAGAAATTGCAGATCCATGGGTGAATGAAATTGTCTGAAAGTTGCATAAAAACAAAATACATTCATTACTACCCCCTCCTAATGCTCAGATTACTGCACATTAAAGGCTGTCTTGCGTTATCAGATATTTGTATAATTTCTAATTCAATTGTTTTTCATTTGTTTTTTGTATCAGTGATGCCAAATCTCTCTCTCTCTCTCTCTCTCTCTCTCTCTCTCTCTCTCTCTCTCTCTCTCTCTCTCTTTCTCTCTTTTTTTTTTTTTTTTTTTTTTTTTTTTAGACCCACCCTTAATGAACTGATGTGGACAAATGGAAGTGACCCACCCAGTAATGTTAAGTGTCGTACGTGTTGCAAGTGGCGTGTAACAACTCCGACCGGCTCAGTTTACAATCCATATTGTTACCGCAAAGTAAACATAGAGGCAACAGATTGTACAACTTAATTTGCTACCAAAGTTTTGGAAGTGTTTATCTTTGGACATCATACGCGTATGATCCAAAGTAAATATTGTCACGTGATCATGTCGTACAGTTTTCGTTTTGATTGGTTTCTTTTCAATTTTTTTTTTTTTTTTTATCTTGTTCCCAATTACCGTTTTCTATCCTCGTTGTTCTATAGTCGGTCCTTTAATGAACACAGATTGCTTATATTTCTGTTGTGTTTACTGTTCTTCAATCACTCTTTATGTATATTGATTCACGGATTTTTATTTTATTTTGTTTTATTTTTTCTTGGTCTTTATCTTTCGTCTTTCTTTTTTTTCATCTTCTATTTGATCTTCAGTTATGTATCATATTACCATTTCCAGATTCTCCTTCTTTACCTACATTTTTTCTTACATTCTTACATTCTTTTAATTTTTTCTTCAGTCACAATGTATGTATTTTTCATATTTCCAAATAGTTCCTTTTCTTTATTTCCATTTTCGCATTCATTTTTTATTCTTTCAGATTTTTTCGTTGTCTTTTGTTAACTGTTCACCAATTCCATTTAACGTAAACTTATGGTCGTTTTTATTTTTCTTGTAATTTACTTTTTCATCCACATTCTTATATACCTAGCCTTCTTTTTTTTCTTTCCTGATTCCTCATTGACTCATAAATTATCTTTTTTCCTCATTTTCTCGATTCCAAATAACTTTTTCTCTTCAAATTTGGGCTGCAAACTTCATTACTGTCACCCTCCTTGTTATGTTCTTCTTCCTTGATTCACACCTTTATCCTCGTTTTTATATTTCTGTTTTTCCTTGCCCACTAATCGTTTTATATTACATCTTACATCTCCCTGTTCCCATTCTCTCATTTCCAATCCTCTTTTTTTTTTTCTTGTTTATCTATATATTTTTTTCACTCGTATATTTCTAGTTTTCCCTTCTAGGCTCAAAGTCGTCCCTAACCATAATCTTTATTTCTTACTGAAGTGACACACATTCAATTCTCCTCTTCTCTCCTAATTTGTCTTAAGTTCACCTTGCGTCTCTTCCCTTTCTCTTTATTATCAATTTATTCATTTTTGTCCTCGTCGATATTCTTTAATCATGTTTCTATATTCCCAGTTCCCTCTTTTCATCTCATAATTGGTTTCCATCTCAATTTTTTTTTGTCCTCGTCGATATTCTTTCATGTTTCTCTATTCCCAGTTTCCTCTTTTCATCTCATAATTGGTTTTCATCTCAATTTTTTTTTGTCCTCGTCGATATTCTTTCATGTTTCTATATTCTCAGTTTCCTCTTTTCATCTCGTAATTGTTTTCCATCTCAATTTTTTTGTCCTCGTCGATATTCTTTCATGTTTCTATATTCTCAGTTTCCTCTTTTCATCTCGTAATTGTTTTCCATCTCAATTTTTTTGTCCTCGTCGATATTCTTTCATGTTTCTATATTCTCAGTTTCCTCTTTTCATCTCGTAATTGGTTTCCATCTCAATTTTTTTGTCCTCGTCGATATTCTTTCATGTTTCTATATTCTCAGTTTCCTCTTTTCATCTCGTAATTGTTTTCCATCTCAACTTTTATCCCTCCTATTCCTATTCCCTTCCAACCAAGGATCTTCAGGTCACAGCTCCTGAGCTCCCAATGTCCTTCCCATATATCGAATGTCAATATTTCCATTTCCATCTCCTCCATCTCTCTTCGTCTTTTTTTTTTATTCCTTCCGGATCCTGTCTCTCTTATGTCTTGTTCACCAACTTGACTTCTTCTTATCAGACCTTGTCACTCTAATGCCAGTTACAGGTTGATTACTGGAACCTAAAAGTTGCCCATGATTAAAATAACTGTAAATAATGTCATTGTTGATATATATATATATATATATATATATATATATATATATATATATATATATATATATATATATATATATATATATATATATATATATATATATATATATATATATATATGTATATATATATATATATATATGCCATGGAACTAATCCTTTAGAATAGTGAAATTTTTCAAAAGACCATCCCGGCTGTCGCGATGATCGATCCGAAGACTAACGTATTGTTAGCCAACCTCTGTACCAATAACTTTACTAAGGGTACAAAAGAGTTGCAACCTAGTATTAATTAATATCCAGGAATGTAGGTTATTGGCAACTGTTATCAGAGATCATTCCTTTCACGCAGCTCCCGACCCCATACATATATACATATATATATACATATATATATATATATATATATATATTATTACGTTATGGATATTCCTATAGGGGCTTATGGGTCAGTTCACCTGTAGTAGTCTTTCTTACATATATGTATACATATATATTAGTGTATCTAGGGAGAATATATTCTTGTAAACAGACAATATTGCTGTTTCTGCACTGTTTAACTTTTTAATGAAAATTTCTATTCCTCTTGTTAGCTTACGATATTGGACTGGTACATTGCTGTGTAGTTATCCGTAGATTGTTATAACGTTTCGGTTTTCTCTGAGGACCATCTTCAGGTAGAGTGTATTGAATATGTGTGTGGCATTTATATACTTGTTTGACCCTGTTTGCTTAGTTGGTGTTGTGGAAAGCGGTCATCCTGATTGACTGGTCCGTAGCCATCAGGAATCACTAGGGGAGGTCACTTGCGCTTTTGGGTTGGGAGAATCTGGAGGTCTATGCTCTGTATGTTTATGATTGGTTTTAATTCTGCTGTGTAAATTGCTTCAAGGAATGCTAGTATGCGTGGGACACTTTCTTTGTCCATTATTGTTGTTCCATCTTCTAGGTTATGGTGGTAAAGGAAGCTTCACTTTTAGTGCTATAATAGGTCTTAATGGTTCCGTGTTGTAGATGACAGGTTAGTCGCCTCGTATGTTTTGTTTTCGTCATATCGATGTATGATTGAGACCCACAGTTCTCAATGGTAGTCTTGTGTTGGAAAATGACGTGATTTTCTTGCAAAGCCCAAGACGGTTTGAAAGGACGATTTCTCAGTAGATGTTGTGATGTCTTTTGGTTCTTTTGATAAGTGATCAGTAATCTTTTGCCTTCTGGGTCAGTGGCTTTGACGTGTTTTGTGATGATATTTCTAAAGACTTTCATCTGTCTTATATTCTGACGACATGTAATTCCTGTAGTTTATGGTGATATTTTCTTGTTTTTTGTGGGGTAGGTTTGTTGGAATACCAGTTTTTTATATCCCGCTGTGTCGCTTCGTAGATTAAACTGTTGCTGCATCCGGTGTTAATAAGGACTTAGCTTAGTCTTTCCAGTTCCGTGTGTGTTTTTCCATGTGATATGACGCCACGTATGGAACATACATACATACATATTCCAAAGGCTTTTCCCCCTTACAAGGGAGGTAGCCAAAACAACAACAACACCAACAACAACAATAAAGACATAGAAACCACTCCCACCCATTCCATCCCCTACATACTCCACTCCCTTCTACCCTCTTCCCTCCCTCTTATCTTGGCACCTTCTGGATGACGGGTCATCCCTGCATCTTGTCCCGTATGGAACATGGAACTGGAAAAACTACGTTATTAAAGGGTTAATATTTCATATAGATGTTCTCATATTCATAAATTTTTGTACAACCTGTATTTACACCAACTTTTTTCATCATCTGATAGATGGTTCGATGAATTTACAAACAAGTTAATCGTACAGATACAATAAAACCACTATGCAGTATAACCCCATTTTATGACACAAATCTTCTCAAACTATGAAAAACCGTTTATAAAACCCAATATTCTATAATCTTGTCATTATCAGGCTCAAAACACTTATCTTTATCTCGTATTAGCTTGATTAAATCCTAATATCTCCATTCCACTATAATTTGCAACTCATTTAACCTCTCCACCCAATTATAAACAATGATATTTTCACTCCACCCTCTTCATTTGTTTCTTCCACTCGGTCCGTATCTTCCCTTTTATGGATTCTTGAATCCACATCCTCGCCGCTGTGGTCATAATCCACGTTCTTGGCTCTCGCTTCACCCCACATTCCTTCTGGAAGCTTCACCCCCCACCCCCCCACCCCACCCCATTTTCACATCTATCACCCGATGCCCCACCGTGATCCCCTCTAAAGCCTTTTGCAATCGACAAGAAATTTCTATGGCTCCCCTCCACGTTTCCTCTCTCTCTCTCTCTCTCTCTCTCTCTCTCTCTCTCTCTCTCTCTCTCTCTCTCTCTCTCTCTCTCTCTCTCTCTCTCTCTCTCTCTCTCTCCCTCTTTCTCTCTCTCTCTCTCCCCTCTTTCTCTCTCTCTCTCTCTCCCGCTCGCTCTTTTTTGTCTGTCTGTCTGCCTCTTTGTCTATATGTCTGTCCGTCTGTCTGTCTCTGTATCTCGCTGTTATTATAGTCATTAATAATAGTACATGCATAAGGAAATTTTGTTGTTCTTTTAGATATCAATGTATTCACTTTTATAATTCTACA
>NC_134787.1:12115522-12118022 GCF_046742065.1 Oratosquilla oratoria
GATGAAGTACCTGACTGCGATCCGATTTTCAGAGGGGATGAAGAAAGTAGTCTATCTAATATCAGCATTAGTAAAGAAGAAGTAGTCAAGCAGATTGACAGACTTAAAGCTACAAAATCTCCGGGTCCAGACGAAATTTTTCCAAGAATGCTTAAGGAGTGTAAATTTGAAATCTGCGACCAGTTAACTGAAATATTCAATAAATCGGTAGACACTGGTTTTGTTCCAACTGCTTGGAGGCAGGCAAACGTTGTTCCTGTTTTTAAGAAGGGAGATAGATCGTCTATATGCAACTACAGGCCAATCAGTTTGACATCAGTTATAGGAAAAATGCTTGAATCAATAATAGTAAATAGACTCAGAGAACACATCGAAGGGCATAATTTAATTCGTGATTCAATGCATGCTTTCTCCAAGGGTAAGTTATGTGTGACTAATCTTCTATCCTTTTACACTAAAGTATATAAGGCGTCAGATAACAATGAAAATTACGATGTTATTTACCTTGACTTTAGCAAAGCGCTCGACAAGGTGCCACACCAGAGACTACTAAATAAAATCAAAGCCCATGGCATAGGAGGAAAGGTGTTAGAATGGATTAGAGCTTGGATTAGTAACAGAAAACAGCGGGTCACCATAAATGGAATAAAATCTAGGTGGGGCAATGTTACTAGCGGGGTCCCCCAGGGCTCGGTTTTGGGTCCCTTGTTGTTCATTTTGTACATAAACGACTTAGACGTTGGGATAAATAGTGATGTTAGTAAGTTTGCGGACGACACTAAAATAGGATGCCTAATTAGGTCAGGAGACGATGCCCAGATTCTGCAGGATGATCTTAATAAATTGTTAACATGGTCGGTGAAATGGCAAATGAACTTCAATATCTCTAAGTGTAGCGTATTAAACGTAGGGCTACACGACCCCGAAAATAGATACAACTTAGATAACACGTTTTTAGACAAATCTGAGTGCGAGAGGGACTTGGGAGTTCTGGTGAGTCCGGACCTTAAAACCAGGAAGCAGTGCATTAGCGCCAGAAATAAAGCTAAAAGCGCATTAGGCTTCATTGATAGGACGGTAACGAATAGAAGTGCAGAGGTAATTATTAAACTCTATCTAGCGATAGTTAGACCCATCCTTGACTATGCGGTTCAGTTTTGGTCTCCGTCCTACAAAATGGACATAAATTCACTAGAATCAGTACAGAGAAGAATAACCAAAATGATACATGGACTCGGAAATTTGCCTTACGAAGAGAGGCTTAGGCACCTAAACTTACACTCTCTGGAAAGACGCAGAGTGCGGGGTGATCTAATAGAAGTGTTCAAGTGGATCAAAGGCTATAACAAGGGTGAAGCAAACAAGGTCATCATAAAAAGGCAACAGGGCAGGACTCGCAGTAATGGGTATAAACTGGACAAATTTAGATTTAAGAAGGAAATAGGCAAGAATTGGTTTACTAGTAGGGTGGTCGATGAATGAAATAAACTTAGTAACCATGTAGTGAGCGCTGAAACTATCAGTTGTTTTAAAAAACGATTAGACAAATTTATGGATGGGGATAACAGGTGGTGATGGATGCGGAGCTACCTAGTGTAGGCCTTATGGTCTCTTGCAGTCTCCTTTATTCTTATATTTTATGTTATGTTTATATATATATATATATATATATATATATATATATATATATATATGGGTGTGTGTGTGTGTGTGTGTGTGTGTGTGTGCGTGTGTGTGTATATACATATGTATACATATGTATATATATATATATATATATGTATATATATATATATATATATATATATATATGAGAAATTCTCTAGTGAACATCATCAATCAATTAATTTTTAATGGCCGTCGCGTATAGGACTCGAATCTACCACTCTGACGCCAAAAGGCTACGGAGACAGTGCCATAATCCGCCCAGCTACTGGTGGTACAAAACTCTCCGAACTTGAGACGCTACTGGTTCCCGAGATTAGGAAAGATCGCTGCCTGCGATCCTATTTCATTTGATATACATATATATATATATATATATATATATATATATATATATATACATATATAGAACTTTGACCTTGATAATGTAGTATGCGCTTTATATATATTTTTTTGCGAAGACAGTATTATATATCGTATTCAATAACCAGCGCTTCTATCCTTGGTGCAATATATCCTCAAAGAAGTTGAACTATAGACGTGTCAGAAGAAAAATTGAAGGAAAGTAGCAGACAGAAAGTAGAGAGAGTAAAAAATGAATGATCATTATTCTTGCTTGATTTGAAATGAGTCTTCACTCACAAAAGAATGCTCGTTAACTCTGGTCTATTCGTATTACTAGTCTTTAAAGTAATATTTGCATTAGAATTTACTCTGTAAACATCCCATACAGGAAGAGAGAGGAAGATAGAGAGAGGGAGGCAGAGGGAGGTTGATAGGAGGAGGGAGAGGAGGGGAGGTAGAGTCGTTCGCTATGTCGGTTATTCGGTTAGTC
>NC_134787.1:12123022-12125522 GCF_046742065.1 Oratosquilla oratoria
TCCCTTTGGTCTGTTCATACGTCCACATTTGCCATCCGCTTTGACTCCTTTTTTTTTTTTTTTCTTCTTCTTCTTCTTTTTCTTCTTCTTCTTCTTCTTCTTCTTCTTCCTCTTCTTCTTCCTCTTCTTCTTCTTCTTCCTCTTCTTCTTCCTCTTCTTCTTCTTCTTCTTCTTCTTCTTCTTCTTCTTCTTCTTTTTCCTTTCGTTTTACTTCAGGCTTTATTACATTTTCTGTGTATTCTTTTTAACCGATGTTTAGTTGTCTAGATTAATTTCTGTATTTGTTCCCTGTATGGGGACATGCCGTCGACATTCTAGGGACTTATGACATCTCTACGACCCATAACATTCACGATGCTTTTGTGAATGAAAAATCAACACCTCAACTCAAAAAAAAAAAAACACTGACAAAAAATGCTACTGATTTCCAACTTCTACTCCGCCGTTTCTTATCCTTCTTGCATCTCGACTTCACCATCTACAATGATTCCATCCTTTCGGTGCGGTATCTTCTGCAACCGCTAGTTATTGTTAAAGAAAAAATCTCTCTTCTCTTCTCTTGTCTCTCTTTTCTCGTCCTCCTTCCCGCCCTCCTCCTCGTCTTCTTACTCATACGCATCATCATCCTCGTTTTCGTTCTGGCCTTACTTCCTCTCCACCTATTCATCTTTTCCTTTACCCACTTTCCCTTTACCTCTCTCTTGCCTATGTCCTCCTCCTCCTTGTCCTTCTCACCCTCTTCCTCCTCCTCTTCCTCCTCCTCCTGATAAACCTTCTTAGGTCCTAATGCCACGTTATAACGTCGTACTCTATTTATTGACAAATGTTGGTTCCCACGATCTCGACGTCACCTGCTCCCTCTGTTCTTCGGCGCAGCACCGGCAGAAGCTTCGCGCCTCTGGAGGAGCTCAGATGTTGCTCCCGTAGAAGCTCTTGTCATGGACGGGTGGTTCCATTCTTCGTTTTTTTTTTTTTTTTTTTTTTTTTTTTTTTTTTTTTTCTGTCGTATCTGATCAGTGCTGTTTTTTTTTTTTTTTCCTCTACAAAGGATTACCAAGGAGGAGCATGCCGACAGGAGATCTTCTGGTCCATAACTAGGTCGGATGCGATTTTTTTTTCTTTTTTATTATGATAAGCAAAAAAATTGATGAATAAATAAAAATGGTAATATTATAAATAAATGAAATAAATAATAGGTACATTATACATATATCAAAGGCTTTTTCCCCCTACACGGGGGGTAGCCAAAAAGAAAAAGGCATAGAAACCACTCCCATCCATTCCAGTCAATAATAAACAGTTCAATAATAAACACGTATATAATAAATGATAATAAATTGACAGATAAATAATAATAAATGATAATCAATAATAAACAAACAGACATATATTGAACAAATAATATAAAACAAATGACAGGTATTACACCATCTTGTTTAAGGGTTTATCTAAACGAATCTTAAAGCTTTGAATTGAACTATATTGCACTGCCTCTGAAGGAAGTTTATTCCATTCATTAACTACACGGTTGGCGAAATTGTTTCTACCCACTTCTAACTTAAATCTATTTCCTGACAGTTTGAGACCATTATTTCTTGTCGGATTCTCATTCAGTGTGAAAATTTTGCCATTTTGATATATATATATATATATATATATATATATATATATATATATATATATATATATATATATATGACGTAAGTGGAGTAGGAAACACAGGAGTCTTAGTCTTGAGTTTATTCCTCACTAGTTTCGCAGGTATGCTTTTTTGAAAAACCATACCATAAACTCAAGACTAAGGCTCCTGTGTTTCCTACTCGACTTACGTCAACCTGTCAGAATGTCTCAACACACACACACACACACATACACACACACACACACACACACACACACACACACACACACACACACACACACACACACACACATATATATATATATATATATATATATATATATATATGTGTGTGTGTGTGTGTGTGTGTGTGTGTGTGTGTGTGTGTGTGTGTGTGTGTATTCACTTGGTCTTGGTCTTTGGATCACGTGTTGGACTCGTGATCGATAGCTATTTCCCTCCTGGAAGAGAGCTCAGAGCTCGTAGGTCCGATCTATGGGTAATGCTATGACCTTGCACACACACACCCCCAACTCCCCGCCCACGAGAGATGGAGTAACACCCCTCAGCGCTGCGATACTGATATTATTTCAGCCCCGGGCGAGAGTCGAACCCGGACCTCCGTAGTGGCAGGCCAGAGCTCTAACCACAGCGCCATGAGATGTGTGTGTGTGTGTGTGTGTGTGTGTGTGTGTGTGTGTGTGTGTGTGTGTGCTCGAAAGCGCGGGAGAGTCTGCAGGTACCCCTCGAACTCATTCCCAGTCATTTTCACTTTGAATGACTTCTTCCTCATTAAGTTGTAAAATCAAGCGGAATCACCTGCAATGCTATGACTCCCTTGATAACATCTAGTCTGGTTAGTGTCAGATTATCTTACTC
>NC_134787.1:12130522-12173022 GCF_046742065.1 Oratosquilla oratoria
ATATATATCCTTTTATTCATCGCACCCCTTTGTGGCTCTCTGTACATTTTCAAATTTGCTACATCCTTCCTGCCTTCCTTACTTCCTTCGTTCCTTCTTTCCTTTTTTTCTCCTTTCTTTCCTTCTTTCTCTTTTCAATTAACCATTTGCTTAGTTACTCTCCTTTTGCTTGATTCCTTTTTCTTTGTATATTTATTGCAGGTTCTTATTCCTTTTTTTGTTCACTGCTTCTGTAAGATCACAAATATTCAGTCATTATCGTGTTGAGTATGTGTTGCACACCAAAGTACAGTAGCATAGTATAGCACAGTGATGTTTTTGTAATAGCACAGTAATAACATATAGTATAGTAATAGAATAGTATTAGTATAATAAAGCATTTACAGTTTAGTATAGAAGGCTAATAATTTTTTGTCAGCAATATCCACCGTTTCTGCCTTTGGGGGCAATATCACAACAAAGATACGGAACTATAGAGGTGCTCTGTTAGCCTATTAAAATTTTGAATTTGTCTTACAAACACGTGGTTCGCCTAGCACAGAAGGCAAAGGTGAGGTGTTTCAGTTACAGTCCAGGTCCTCTTGATGTACGCTCCTCGCTTTATTATCCTTTATTCTATATGTCCTCCACTTTATATTAAGTTGCTCCCTTTATTTTATATTAAGTTGCTCCCTTTATCTCCTCGTTTGTCTTTCCCAGAGCGTCACTGGGCTTCCATTCCTACCCAACTCCCTCAACATCGATCATCACGCTGGCTTTGCTCTATATGCATCATCACACTCTGGCCTTAGCTAATCACCACTACCTCACTCGAGAGCCACATTAAACAACTCCTCCTCACCCTTCCCCTTCCCCCTCAAGCTCTTCTCTCTCCTCCCCTCTCATCCTCAAACCAGTTCCCCTCTTCCTCCCTCAAGGTTTTCTCCCTCCTCCCCTTTCATTCTTAGACCAATTCCCCACTTCCCCCACAAGCATATCTCTTTCCTTCCCTCTCATCCTCAAACCAATTCCCCCCTTCCCCCTTAAGCATTTCTCTCTCCTCCCCTCTCATCCTCAAACCAATTCCCCTCTTCCCCCCAAGCACCTCTCTCTCCTCCCTTCTCATCCTCCTACCAGCCCCTCCTTCCCCCTCAAGCATTTCTCTCTCATCCTCTCTCATCCTCAAACCAATTCCCCTCTTCCCCCTCAAGTATTTCTCCTCCCCTCGCATCCTCAAACCAGTTCCACCTTCCTCATCTCAAGCATTTCTCTCTCCTCCCCTCTCATCCTCAAACCAATTCCCCTCTTCCTCCCTTAAGCATTTCTCCCTCCTCCCCCTCTCATCCTCCTACCAATCCCCCCCTTCCCCCTTAAGTATTTCCCTCTCCTCCCCTCTCATCCTCAAACCAATTCCCCCCTTCCCCCTTAAGCATTTCCCTCTCCTCCCCTCTCATCCTCAAACCAATTCCCCCTTCCCCCTTAAGCATTTCTCCCTCCTCCCCCTCTCATCCTCCTACCAATTCCCCTCTTCCACCTCCACCCCCCTCAAGCACTACTCTCTCCCCAGTAACCTCCTTTTATCATCTTTACTGTTTCTGGGATCTTAGAGTATTGACATTATTTTTTGTTGTCGGCTTTTAGGTCGTTGTCGTTGTCGTCGTCGTCGTTTTTGTCGTATATGTCATCTTTGTCGCTTTTATCATCGTCATCGTCGTTGTCTTCGTCCATCGTCGACGTCGTTGTCCTCGTTGCCGTTGCGCCGTTGTTGTCGTCATCTTCACCTCGTAGTTTCTCAATTTTCCTTCAAATTCGTTTTTCCTCTTTTCCCCTCCTCATCATTCCACTCATTTTCCCTCCACATTCATCTCTTCTGATCCACCTCTTTTTTCTAAGCCTCATTTCACCCTTCCCTCTCTCTCTTTTTCTCTTTAACTCTCCTCTCTTCTCCCCCTTCCATACATAATTCATATTTTACTCTTATGAATTATCTTTTCTTTGCCCCTCCTGACCCTCATGTACACGCTCTCACGCTCTCACTCACTCGTACTCTCACCCTCTCACGCACAAAAGCCCACATCATTTTACCACTTCAAAACTCACGTCCTCAATGGTCTCACTGTTTCATACCATCACGCTCTCACGCTTTCGTGGTCTCACGTCTCTCCAAAGTCTCACTAACTGTGCTCATCAACCCTTTCATATAAAGTCGCCTGATGTAAGTACTCTCCTCTTTCAACTCCTCCCTCCTCTTCCTCCACGTTACTTCCTCTTCCTCTCCACTCCCTACCTCTTCCTCCCTTTCCTCATCCTTATACTCCCCCTGATCTTCCCTTCCTACCTCTTCTCCCTCCCTGCCTCTCCTCCCCTCCTCCCCCTAGCCACTCTTCTCCTCCCTCCCTCCTCCCTTCCCCATCTTCCTTGCCCTCCTGTACCTCTTCCTCCCTACCTCTTCTATTGGTTCCCCCTCTACCACACCTTTTCCCCCTCCCCTGCCCTTCCCTGTTGGCTCCCTTTCCTCACCCCCCCCGACCCTCTCTCTTTCCCCTCCTTGCCCCTCCCTCCTCCTTTCTTGCCCCCTCCTCCTGCCCCCATCCCTGCCCCTCCCTGCCCCCCCACCTGCCCCTTCCTGCCCCTCCCTACTCCTTTCTTGCCCCTCTACCTGCCCCCTTCCCTGCCCCTTCCTGCCCCTCCCTACTCCTTTCTTGCCCCTCTACCTGCCCCCTCCCTACCCCTTCCTGCCCCTTCCTACTCCTTTCTTGCCCCTCTACCTGCCCCCTTCCCTGCCCCTTCCTGCCCCTTCCTACTCCTTTCTTGCCCCTCTACTTGCCCCCCTCCCTGTACCTTCCTGCCCCTTCCTGTCCCTCCCTACTTCTTTCTTGCCCCTCTACCTTGCCCCTTCCTGCCCCTCCCTACTCCTTTCTTGCCCCTCTACCTGCCCTCCTCCCTGCACCTACCTGCCCCCTCCATGCCCCTTCCTGCCCCTCCCTACTTCTTTCTTGCCCCGCTACCTGCCCCCTCCCTGCCCCTCTATGCCCCTTCCTGCCCCTTCCTACCCCTCCCTACTCCTTTCTTGCCCCTCTACCTGCCCCCCCTCCCTGCCCCTTCCTGCCCCTTCCTACTCCTTTCTTGCCCCGCTACCTGCCCCTCCTTGCCCCTCCCTGCCCCTCCCTACCTATCCCTTTCCCTACCTACACCCTCCCCTAAATAACTCCGCTCCCTCAGTTGGGTTCGGTCTTGCTCCAACACCTCGTCAGGTATCGATCTCGGACCCAACAATCAAACGGCGCGGAGGGATCGAATGAAGAGAGCGAGAGGTCCCAAAAGGAATGAGAACAGAGGAAAGGAAAAAGAAAAAGACATAAAAGGGAGTTTACGGACAAAAGTGGTCGAAAATAACAGGAGAATCTAATCCGTGGGTGGACTAAATTTGTGCACGATGCATGTCTGTTGAGAGATAGAAAGAGAGATAGAGAGAAAGCAAGAGAGAGAGATAGAGAGAGAGAGAGAGAGAGAGAGAGAGAGAGAGAGAGAGAGAGAGATCAAAGCCCACGACATAGAAAAGGTGTTTGAATGGATTAGAGCTTGGATCAGTGACAGAAAACAGCGGGTCACCATAGACATTGTAATATCCAAGTGGGAGATGTTTCTAGTGGAGTTCATATATACTGTATGTATATATATATATATATATATATGTATATATATATATATATCTGTATATATATATATGTATATTTATATATGTTGAAGTATGGAAGACAAATGAGTGGAAGGGCGGTTAGCTAAAGACAGAGAACAGTTGGAGTTTTATTCACTGACGTTTCGTCCTTACCAGGACATTCTCAAAGTACATATATGTGTGTGTGTGTGTGTGTGTGTGTGTGTGTGTGTGTGTAAGTATATATATATATATATATATATATATATATATATATATATATATATATGTATATGTATGTATGTATATTTATCAATGTAATCATTAATATTATCACTATCATTACTAATACCATCATCATCATCACCGTCGTCATCTTCGTCATTGTCATCATCGTCATTATCATCATCGTCATCGTCACTATCGTCGTCACCATCGCCGCAATTACCATCGTCATTGCAGTCACCATCTCACAAACCCAGGGATCCCCATCACCACCATATCCATCACCAATGTCATCGCAATCATCACCATTCCAATCGCTATCATCACTATTACCATCATCACTATCTGTTGCTGTCATTATCGTCATCATCATTAACCTGAACTTTTATGTGGTTCTCCTCCTTTCTTCACCTTCACTGCATTATCAGTTTCCACATTAATTATTTTTTCTTATCGCTATCTCAATTTCCATCCATTTTGATGCCGTGCCTCTCTCTCTCTCTCTCTCTCGCTCTCTCTCTCTCTCTCTCTCTCTCTCTCTCTCTCTCTCTCTCTCTCTCTCTCTCTCTCTCTCTCTCTTTTTTTTTTTTTTTTTTTATATCACACATTTCCTGTCCACTTTAATAAAATTACTGCCTCACGACTCCGCACTCCGCTTGATGACGTGGAACCAAAACCCACTGTGATTGGTTCAGAAAAATCACGATAACCAATCATAGTGATTTTTGGGTCTACGTATGGAGGGCGTGTCTTAACTGACTGAATAATTTGATTACAAAATAGAATTTATCCATACCTAGCCTCAACGATCCATTGATAATTGCCACTTGCCCTAGCTAAGCTGAACGCAGAGGTGCTTTCGGTCATTGCTAAGCTTCTCGTCTTAGTTTGTATTGAGGATGTAGGTTCATAGTTTCTGAAAATTTTAAATTTTAAACCTATACTTTGTAAAATCGTCCAAATTTAACCAGAATAAAGCCTTTAAAGAGCGCCACCATGGTAGATCAATATCTAGTGATGCAAAAAAAAAAAAAAAAAAAAAAAGTTTTATCGGATTTTTTTTTTTTTTTTTTTTTTTTTAAACAATGCCAAAGTTGCTCAGATATTAATATTGAGTATATGAAAACAGGTGCAGCTTTGGCAGTATAAAAAAACGAACCTTTTTTTTTATCACAACCAATACCCACAATGCATAAACCCACAAATCTACAAATCACTATCTGGTTTGCATATGCATTGGTTTCACAATGCCATCAGGCAATTTTATTCATTTAGGAGATATAATCTGTAATCTAAGTGTTGGGAGTTATTCTGATTCTGCTATTTTTACGATTTGTATTTTACTCTTGCCAACGTCGGAATGTTTTATTATTCAAAACTAGGAAACCCACCGTAGGCGTATTGTTAAACAAATGTTCCGAGGTGGAAGGTAAACTATACCGATAACAAGCCTTATGCTCAGAGGAAATAAGAACCAAAGTTGCTTGTCACAGCTTCAAGTCTCAATACTAGGAGATTTTGTTTAAGAGTATTTTGTTAGCATTAATTAGAGCTTCTGTTCTTAATAGCAATATGGTTCTGAAGAAATAGAATCACAGAAATGATGGAGAAGAGATTTAAGTAGGGCAGTAGAACAAAGGACGACGAATGGAATAAACTTAGTCACCATGTAATAAGCACTGAAACTATCTGTTGCTTTAAGAAACGACGAGACAACTTTATGGATGGGGATGACAGGTGCTGATGGATACGGAACTCCCTAGTGTAGGCCTTATGGCCTCTTGCAGTCTCCTTCATTCTTATGTTCTTATGTAAAGATAAAAGTAATCACCTTTCATTTTTAGTAGAGGCTACTTTCCCGTTTAAAAGAATAATGAATAACTCTAGCCCATTAGAATGTTGCTGAAGTTTCTAATGTATGAAATGCATCACATAAGGAGTCACTTCTTCGTACGGGATTTTGCTTGTTTAAGAATACTCCTCTTCAACTCTCGCTTAACACTTTAGTTTCACATATACTCTATTCCGAGTGCCAATTTACAATTTCGCTTAGAAAAAAAAAAAAAAAAAAAAAAAAAAAAAAATATATATATATATATATATATATATATTATATATATATATATATATATATATATATATATATATATATATATATTATGGACCGAAAAGTGTCCTGTCGCCATACTTTATCAGTGTAATTTCTCATAAATCATTGTTGCGAAATAATTTATTAAAAATCATGTTAAGGGTCAAATGGCTTTCTCTAAATATCATCAAACGACTCTGGAGTGTTAACTCATTCAAGACAATGACAATCATTACAGATTTTATTCTGTCTAATGCCAGACTATCTCCATCAACTAAGTTGGAAAATTCGAGATATAATTAGATATCTGTCTACTGCACAGATGTGTTAATTCTGAAGTAACTGTCATTAGCCAAAATGAAAAATATGAAGCAATACTTAAAGGGTTGACTCTATCCCTAAATATGTAAATTAGACTCTTAACCCATTCAACTCCGATGACAAGATGTCTTGTCATTTGGTCAAATAAAACAAAAAATCATAAAACACCAAAATGTTTGATCAAACACCAGAAAAATATGACGTCAGTCCTCGCTTCGCTCGCAGCGAAGCGAGGACTGACGTCATATTTTTCTGGTGTTTGATCAAACATTTTGGTGTTTTATGATTTTTTGTTTTATTTGACCAAATGACAAGACATCTTGTCATCGGAGTTGAATGGGTTAAAGAGGGACAGAGAAAGAGAAAGAGAGGGAGAGAGAGAGACAAAGACAGACAGAGACATACTGTAGACAGAGACAGAGAGATAGAGATGCAGAGAGACAGATATAAAGACAGAGATACTCATAGAAAGAGAGGCAGAAACAGAGGAAGACCAAAAAGAGAGAGAGGTGGAGAGAGAGAAAGAGAGAGGCAGAGACATAGGTAGACAGTGACAGAGACAGAGATAGACAAACAGACAGACAGAGAGAGATAGACAGACAGGCAGACAGACAAACAGACAGAGGCAGAGAGAGAGAGAGAGAGAGAGGGAGAGACAGAGAGAGAGAGAGAAGGAGAGAGAGAGAGAGAGAGAGCACAAGCTTATATGAAGTGGGTTGAACACACATTATAGACAAGACAAACGCAAACTTTGAGCTTGCTGAGCACACACCGAGTAGGGCAAACAGACACTGTGACCGGGGCAGTCCAACATTGCTAAACCGAACACAAACTCTGATGAAGGGGCCTGGAGCGAACAAGCAAGCGCGCACGCACGAGGCCGGCCACCTGTGCACAGATGTACGTTTGCGTGCACACACACAAACACACACATAAACACAGGTATATATATATATGTGTGTGTGTGTGTGTGTGTGTATATTATATATATATATATATATATATATATATATACATATATATAATATGTGTGTTTGTATATATGTGTATATATGTGTGTGTGTGTGATTCACCATGGTCTTTTTTGGATCACGTGTTGGACTCGTGATCGACAGTTATATCCCTCCCGGAACAGAGCTCAGAGCTCGTATGACCGATCTATGGCTAATGCTGTGACCATACACGCACACACACACACCCAACACCTTGCCCACGAGAGTTGGAGTAATGACTCGAAGCGCAGTGATACTGAAATTATTTCAGCCCTGGGCAGGATTCGAGCCCGGACCGCCGTGTTAGTGTGTGTATTATTGATAAGCAAATATTTTACTTTTTTGCATGGCCTATCATTATCTTTATTGTTAATAAAATTATCACAGATGAATGCCCTTCGACTAAGTAGCACTCAAGAAGGCTGCAGGACTATGTTGTGTCAACAAGTTGATAAGATTCAGTGCTATAAGGGGCACAGTGTTCATCTCTCGAACTCGTAGCTCCGTTGTGTGACAAGAGGTCGTTTGGAACCGAGACATTGCTAAGTAACATCCGCTATCTCCATAACCCGTAAGAGAGTGATTGTCTACTGGGATAGAATCGTTGGTAAACTTAATCTTACAACAACAACATAACCCGTAAGATGTGAAATATTACTTGAACTTCTTGCCAATTTCACTGCCTTTGATCTGACTGTCTTCTTCGGCCTATACTGTCTGTTTTGCCTGAATTGGAAGTTTGACGCTTATGAGAAGAACAAAAGAGTTTCGTATTACAAAGTTTTTCTTATTCTTTTTTTTTTTTTTTTTTTTTTTTTTTTTTCTTTTTTTTTTTTTTTTTCTTAAAGACGAGTCAGAATTTCCATTCGCTGACCGTCATCGAGAACACGGAGAGTCTGAAGTCCCTACCGGAGGAACTCCTCTCACTCGAAAATGCTCTTCGTTTTGGCCAACACCCAACGATTTTATCACGCCCAGGGCATAGGATCAAAACCAGACTGGATCCAGTTAAAAATCATTTCCTCATTGACCCAAAAATTTACCTCCCAAAGTGAATAAAATTGTATGACGGCAAGTAGACAAAACGCAAGAGATTTTGCCGAGACTGGAGATGCAATTCTCTAGATTGAATGAAGTTTCCCGCAACTGACTAAAATTGTTTGGCGGCGGTCAATACAAACATAACTCTAATACAACAGCTCTTTAAAACTTCTCCCTGCCCAGACACTCCGAATTCATTAGTCGTTCTGAGGTGCCCGTCCTGAGGTAATTTCCTCACCAACCACCTCAGTTAACTTGTCTTCGTCGTGTTTTAAGTAGCTTTCTCACCAACCACCTTGTCCACGTCGTGTTTTAAGGAAAGACCAATGGTGTTTCATGTGTCACGTGACCATAAAGATGCGCATGTCAGTTTGGATGCAGGTGCGGTTAAGGGTGCGCATTCGGGTTTTTCCTCTCAGGAAGTGTCGCGGCCAAAGAATCAGCGCGGTGCAGCGTGGGGTCGGTGTAAATCCCAGAGACAAGAATCGGTCCTTTTACTTAAAGATTCATCCCGATGCAACAGAACAGTGAGTGACCTGCAACCGGATAAAGGTAAGAAGAAGGAGAAAGTTGAGGAGGAGGAGGAGGAGGAAGAGGAGGAGGAGATTAGAGAAGAGGTTAGAAAGAAGGAAGGGAACAGGAGTAAGAACAAAAGTAGGAACAAGAATGGAAGAAGAAGAATGGAAAAACAAGAGGAATGGAAGGGTTAGTAGGAGGAGAGGAAGACAAGAGGAAAAAAGAAGAGTACAACAAAAGTGGAGTAGCAGAACAAAAGAAGAATATGGAAGAAGAGGATTAGCAATGGAGGAGGAGGAGGTGAAGGAGAGGAGGAGAAGTTGGAGAGAGAAGGAAAAGTAGGACAGTAGGAGAAAGAGGTAGAGAACTAGAAGAGGAGGTTGAGGAGAAGTAAGAGAGGAGGAGGAGAACTAGAAGAGGAACTGGATGAGGAGTAGGAGTGGGAGAGGAGGAGGAGAACTAAAAGAGGAACTGGAGTAGGAGAACTAGAAGAGGAATTGGAGGAGGAGTAGAAGTGGGAGAGGAGGAGGAGAACTAGAAGAGGAACTGGAGGAGGAGTAGGAGTAGGAGACGAGGAGGAGTAGGAGTGGGAGAGGAGGAGGAGGAGAACTAGTAGAGGAGCTGGAGGAGGAGAACTAGAAGAAGAACTGGAGGAGTAGTAGGAGTGGGAGAGGAGGAGGAGAACTAGAAGAGGAACTGGCGGAGGAGTAGGAGTGGGAGAGGAGGAGGAGAACTAGAAGAGGAGCTGGAGGAGGAGTAGGAGTGGGAGAGGAGGAGGAGAATTATAAGAGGAACTGGAGGAGGAGTAGGAGTGGGAGAGGAGGAGGAGAACTAGAAGAGGAACTGGAGGAGGAGTAGGAGTGGGAGAGGAGGAGGAGAACTATAAGAGGAACTGGAGGAGTAGGAGTGGGAGAGGAGGAGGAGAACTAGAAGAGGACCTGGAGGAGGAGTAGGAGTGGGAGAGGAGGAGGAGAACTATAAGAGGAACTGGAGGAGTAGGAGTAGGAGAGGAGGAGGAGAACTAGAAGAGGACCTGGAGGAGGAATAGGAGTGGGAAAGGAGGAGGAGAACTAGGAGAAGAACTGGAGGAGGAGTAGGAGTGGGAGAGGAGGAGGAGAACTATAAGAGGAACTGGAGGAGGAGTAAGAGTGGGAGAGGAGGAGGAGAACTAGAAGAAGAACTGGAGGAGGAGTAGGAGTGGGAGAGGAGGAGGAGGAGAACTAGAAGAGGAGCTGGAGGAGGAGTAGGAAAGGTGGCTGATAAGGAGCATTAGGAGGGGAGGCAGAGGAGGAGGAGGCGGAAGGAGGAGATATAAGAGCCGGAGCAGGAGCTGGAGTGGGAGAGGAGTCAAAGGAGGAGTAGGAGTAGGAAGAAAGGAGGTGGAAGAGAAGAAGGATTAAGAGAGGAGAAGAAAAAAATGAAAGTAAGAAAGGAGGAGGAGAAGGAGAGGAGGGGCAAATAAATAGAAGAGGTGGAGGAGGAGTAAGAGAGGATGAAAAGGAGGAGGAGGAGAAGGAGAGGAGGGGCAGAAGAATAGAAGAGGTGGAGGAGGAGTAAGAGAGGATGAGAAGGAGGAGGAGGAGAAAGGGAAGGAGAGTGGGGGCAGAGGAAAAGAAGAGGTGGAGGAGGAGTAAGAGAGAATGAGAATGAGAAATAACGATAAAAGTTGAGGCGGAGGAGAACTAGGAGTAGGAATAGGATAGGATTCGGAGGAGGAGGAGGAGTAGGGGAAGAGTCGAGGTAGGAGAAGGTGGAGAAATAGGAGTTCGAAAGGAGGTCGGGGAGATAGATTATGGAGTAGGAGAGGAGTCGCAGGAGAAGTAGAAGAAGAAGTGGAAGAGTTGTTGGAAAAGGCGGAGGAGGAGGAATAGGAGAGGAAGCGAAGGAGTAGGAGAAAGAAGAGAAGAAGGAGGAGGGGAGGTATAAAAGAAGTAGAGGAGCACTACGTTAAGAATAAGAAACAGAAAAGGAGGAAAAGGAGTTTATGGAAGCAGTGGAGGAAGCGGAAACACCGTCGGCGGAAGATGTGAAGGACTCGGCGACGGCCCCGAAAGAGAAGAGGGAGATCAGAAACGGGGCCGCATGGTTTCGGGGGTCGGAGGAGGAGGAGGAGGAAGAGGAGGAGGAGGAGGAGAAAGGGAAGGAGAACGAGGAGTGTAAATACGGAGGGCGTAGAAAGTGAGGTCACGAAGTCTCATTACCATCAATAGCAGAGCCGCAAAAATAATGTTTATTTCCAGAATCGCGCCGGATCTTTGGGAGTTTCCAATCCGGTTCAAGTATCGATAGCTCTGATGGAGTGCGGTCGAGTGCTTCGAATGGGAAATTCCGGGTATTGCGTGAACCCTGTTCCCAAGAACGGCCCCAAAGACGCGGCTCTGAGTTCTAAAGCTTCTCTTTCAAGTTAGGCTTCATAAAGTCTTTTGCTGCAGAGGCGTTGTATTAGAAGGGATGAATGGAATGATCTGGGGGAAGAAAGAAGAAAATATGTGGAGTCTGTCACTGATAAGATCATTTAATGTAATGGCATGCTTTATTGGTATTATGATTGCTAGCAAAGACACTGTCATTCAGAATAAAATAAAATAATAATCCAATAAACTACAAACACTTCATCCACACTCATCAGCAAGTAAATCAAAAACGTATCAAATGAATTTAAAAATAAAAAAGTCGCACTATAATAGAAGTGATGGAGGTCAGAAGGTGCTAAACGTTGCCAATATTTTGAAAGTCTTGACCCCAAAATAGTCTTCACATCCAAAAGGAAATGTTCGAGATCAGAGTGTGCTCTTCTGTTAAATCATGCAGGAAACATGGCGCCCCGACAGCACATTCATCGAGGTGCGGGTTCTTCAAAGGCCATTTGTATTCGATGTGGATCGCCTGGGCTCAGAAGCCTTCTTCTTCTTCTTCTTCTTCTTCGGCCCGACACGAGAGGAGCACATGAAGTAAGAGCGTTTTCGACAGCGGAGCTCGTAATACTTGAGAGCCGGTTATCTCTAGCTGCACATAACCATTATCAAATCGTACGCATTTCCCATGCTTTATATGAATACGAATGAATATATATATATATACATACATATATATATATATATATATATATATATATATATATATATGTATATATATATATATATACATGTATATATAATATGCATGTACATATGCATGCACTCATGTATGAATATTTGTATTTTGTATATATATGTATATATATATATATATATATATATATATGTATATATATATATGTTTGTGTGTGTGTGTGTGTGTGTGTGTGTGTGTGTGTGTGTGTGTGTGTGTGTGTGTGTGTGTGTGTGTGTGTGTGTGTGTGTGCGCGTGTGTGTGAAAGAAGGGAACAGCATTTTTGTAGTCGGTCAAAATTTCTTTTAGGCTGATACCTAACTGTTCTGTTTCATAAATCACCCTCTTTACGCCAGAACAAAATGTATAAGGTGCATGGCTGTCTTCAGTGAGTTACGTATTATTGCTAAGAGTTTCTCTGATTGGAAACCCGTAGCCTCGTAGTGGCTGGCAACAGGAACATTATACTTTTGTCTCTGTTGTACGAGTATTAGTGAGGGGCAATTTCTATCTTACAATCGCGGGAGGAGAGCAGTCACCGGTTGTCAGATTTCCCTGTGTGAAAGTGGGTAGGAAATCCAAAGTTAATAGAGAAGTCTTGGTCATGAGACGGAGTGTCAGCACTCGGGGTTGCACCTACTCATGTAGGTGAGGATGAAGTCGGATTTCGATAAACGGGGATAGGATTTTTTTTTTTTTTTTTTCTAATTCATAAAGTATCACTCGAGAATGACAATGATTGAATTACATGAACGAAGCAATTCCGCAACAGAGACGTGATTGAACCATTTCATTATTATAACTTGATTTTTAGATTGATTCGCTCTCCTTCATGACATACATGCATACACACATGTACACACACACACACACACACACACACACACACACACACACACACACACACACACACACACACACACACACACACACACACACACACACACACACACACGCTCACACACAGTCATCTGATGTGCTCGGGTTGGAACAAAAATATGAAAAGAAAAATTATGATATTGAATGGATTGTAATGCAGCTTCTCAAGATTCACAGAATCAGCCATTCCACAAGACCCACAAATTTTGACTACAATGATAATTACGCTAATGTTTTGAAACATTATCTTTCAACTCCCCGAAGGAAAAAAATATCTGAACCAGTTTCAGGGTACGAAAAGGATGATCATGACGTCTGGGTACACAACTCTTAAATTTCTTGAAGAAAAGAATTTGGAGCGATTTTTGGATTCTTCAAGTTCATGGTTATGTTAGTGGCTCGTGTTTCGTTGCTTTTGAATGAGTTCATTGGTCGTAAACCGAAACCTCGAGGGCGGGGGAGCCAATGGCAAGACACGAAAATAACTGACCCTCGGAATCCGCCCACAAAGCAATTAGAGCTCACGCAAACAACGCCCTCTCAAGATATATGTTTGTTGGGAGGGCCTCTTCAGCAAAAGGATGTACATAATCACAAACATACACACACACACACACACACACACACACACACACACACACACACACCTCTCATGGCGCTGTGGTTAGAGCTCTGGCCTGCCACTACGGAGGTCCGGGTTCGACCCTCGCCCGGGGCTGAAATAATATCAGTATCGCAGCGCTGAGGGGTGTTACTCCAACTCTCGTGGGCGGGGAGTTGGAGGTGTGTGTGTGTGCAAGGTCATAGCATTACCCATAGATCGGACCTACGAGCTCTGAGCTCTCTTCCAGGAGGGAAATAGCTGTCGATCACGAGTCCAACACGTGATCCAAAGACCAAGTGAATACACACACACACACACACACACACACACACACACACACACACACACACACACACACACACACACTCACATATATATATATATATATATATATATATATATATATATATATTTATATACACATACACACACACACACACATATATATATATATGTATACACATACACACACACACACACACACACACACACAAACACTTATATACACATACGCACAAACACACATCCACAGGCTCATGTGTAAGGGTGAAAAAGCCTTTGTATATGTATATATATATATACATGTATATATATATATATATATATGTGTGTGTGTGTGTGTGTGTGTGTATTTTCAACCTCTTCCATTATTAAGTAACTATTTTGTTTCGATTTCTATAGCCACTGTTCTTATCTTATGAACAATAATTTCTCAGAACTTTCAAAATATACCTAGAAATGAAATTATTACCTCTAGTCAAGATAAACTGAACATTTTGAAACGATATTCCATGTTGTTCAAAAGCGCCTTAGAGTTATATTCGTTTCCCCTCTGGCATTTTCGGTAACTGTGTCCTTTGCCTAGACAGGAAATTTGAATTGAGTTTGTTATTAGACTCTCGCTGGCAGGCAAGCCGTGCATTTATAACTTCAGTGCATTAAACAATTCACAACAAGGGGGAACACTTCTGCTGGATTCATGCCCCAAACTTTTGTCAGGGAAAAGACAGTGTTTATCTCGCAAAGTTGAAGGAATGTGCATGAATATAGTAGTCAGTTCTTTCAGTTCAGGAGTTCGCTTATTATGGTATCTTTGGTGTTCATGAAGACTGCAAGGTTACTTGTGAGGATGAATTTTGTTTTCGTGTTTTTAACTAGAGGAGGGCTTGGTCACCGAGTAGACGAGGGTGTTGGCTTAAGGAAGAGAGAAGCTTAATGGATGGTTTCCTGAAACTAGAGCGGCGTTTCCCAACCTTTTCTAACCATAGCACTCCTTATTGTCATGTCTAAGCAGTCCAGCACCCCTGTCTTGTTATTAGATGGATAAAAGAAAGTGAAGTGTACTGCTTGATGATTTATTTTCTTGATTCCTTGGAACTGGAATAAATTGACGATATTGTTTGTAGAAGAAATAAGAACACCCTAGAAAAATAAAATAGCATGGAAAAAGTCAAACATGCACAACTAGGTAATCAATGATACATACATCAATTTGTTTTTTGTGTGCATCACTTACCAGCACCCCTTATAATTGATTTTTTTTTCTTCAATTAGAGCACATAATCTTAATTCTTCCTCAACTTAGACAAAAACACTCGTCTGCGTATAGGTCATACGCACTTGACCCACAAACATCTGATGACAAATGAGGCAGAAAGGCAGGTTCTTCTCTGCTCCACACACACACACACACACACACACACACACACACACACACACACACACACACACACACACACACACACACACACACACACACACACACACACACACATGGCGCTGTGGTTAGAGCTCTGGCTTGCCACTACGGAGGTCCGGGTTCGATCCTCGCCCGGGGCTGAAATAATATCAGTATCGCAGCGCTGAGGGGTGTTACTCCAACTCTCGTGGGCGGGGAGTTGGGGGTGTGTGTGTGTGCAAGGTCATAGCATTACCCATAGATCGGACCTACGAGCTCTGAGCTCTCTTCCAGGAGGGAAATAGCTGTCGATCACGAGTCCAACACGTGATCCAAAGACCAAGTGAATACACACACACACACACACACACGCACACACACACACACACACACACACACACACACACACACACATTTTTAAATGTAAACCTTATTTTAATGGAATTCCCCCCCCCCCCCGTTTCTCATAAGAAGGGAGGTCTAACAGATCGAAAACTCTATCACTGTCTGATATTATATGGGTAAGTAGTTCTATTGATAATGTGCTAAAGTTTTTAAAAGACGTTGATCTGTTTTATGATATTTAATTACCATTATGTGTGTGAGAACGAGTGTTGTGAAAGTTAATTTTACTGTAGTTTACGAAATTTTTATCTTTAATAAACTGTACGGATACGTTCAAATGAATGAAAACAAAATCTTATAAATATAACCAATTCATTTAAAAAAAAAGTAGAAAATCGCTGAATGACCTGAAGGCTGGCAATGCAAAAAAATTATAATTCAATTCAGTAATTCAGTTTAACAAAGACTATAATTGCAATGCCCATCTACCTCGTAGATCAGTAGATCAATGGAATCTGGTAGAACACAAAACAAAAGAAAAAATAATACGAACAAGATGGAGACGCAATGATTTCTTAAAGTGTTTGTGTTCGTGAGACAGACTGACAAAAGGTATTTTTTTTTCTTTTTCTTTTTTTAACTTTCCAAAAGGAAAAATCAAACATTTTCTGTCCTTCGGCTCCTGAAGAACGTAATAGTATTCATATTCTGGACAGTTTCCTCCCTAACTCTGTCTATTGAATAAAGTATGCTAAGTTAAGATGTTTTTTCTGTAGTCTAGCAAAAATGAAAATGCTGACCTTAGTAAAGTACGCGCGCATTTATACACACGCACACACACATGCACACACACACACACACACACACATATATATACACAGCCACGCAAACAGACACACACACACAGCCACGCAAACAGACACACACACACACACACACACACACACACACACACACACACACACACACACACACACACACACACACACACACACACACACACACTCTCTCTCTCTCACACACACACACACACACACACACACACACACACACACACACACACACACACACACACACACACACTCACACACGTCACTGTGTATAAGCAGCTCATAAGAACTGCGCAACTATCCATCCATAGCATACTGTCCAATAACTGAAAAGCAAAGAAAGACGAACCAGAAAATAACAAAGACTTATTATTATTAGCTTTCCAGAGAACAACACAAAATATCTTCTCTAAGTGACTTATGGAGGGCTGAACTTCTGACCGTGGCCGGTTTCCTTGGGGCCGCGTGTCTCCTACAAAAGAGGACCGTGGTAACGAATGACTTGACTGATAAAAGTAGACTATGTCAGTGATCTTTAGCTGCATAAAATCGCTTCTCCCGAGGCAGAACAAGCTTGATAGGGTGCGTCACTGTGCTGATGGGTTATGCTTAACTAATACAAAGGCTGAAAGTTTCGTGGCTACTCGTGTACTTTTGTTCGTTTCCTCACGTTAATTCGACTGACAAGTGTCTCCCCTTTCTTGTTCCAGATTGGAGGCAGGAAGGAAACTTCTTCAGCTCTTCTCCGTTGAGGCAAAGAGCACCAAGAGATGGTCCACTGAGCCTGGAAGGTGGGAAAGTTGAACAAGATAGTTTCCTCTCAAGCAGTATTGCCACCTCAGCAAGCAGCTCAGGCAGCACCAACACAGCTGCACCAACTCCCACCAATTCCGTTGCCACCACTACCACCACCACCGCTGGAACCACCACCAACACCGCCGCCGCGACTTCCGCTGCCGCCGCCTTCATCGAGTCCTCTTCTATCTCGACGACAAGAGGTCCTCAACTCATCAGTACCTTCAATGATGTTCTTACCTCCTACAATGCCTCTGGTAACGGCGTCGTCCCCGTCAGTAGTTCCGCAGCTACTCAGTTCTTGAGCACCAGCTTCACCTCCTCGAGCAGTATTAAGGTTACCGCCACCCCTATCCCACCCACAACCACCTCCGACGCTACCACCACCAGCGCCTTCACCACTATCACCACCAAAGCCGCCTCCATGTCCTCTCCTCCACCCCAAGCTTTGCCTCCCCATTCCACCGCCTCTACGCTAGCCACACTCCCCCCGCCGTCTTCTTCCTACAGGTCTCCTAGTCTTCCTCCATTGTCTTCCTCCATAACATCCAGTCTTCCCCCGTCGTCTTCCTCCATACCCTCCACCTTCCTTCCCTCTTCCTCCTCAGAGGCCCTTCGAACGACACCACCGATGAATGTCGGGAGTGAAAACAAACTTGAGGTCCGGGACAAGATTACTTCGAAGAGCATCATGGGGGAGGCGCTGACTGATAGCCACTTCACGGGGGCCACGGGCAGAACGACGTCACGTAGCCCCATCACGAAGACACCACCGGAGGTGACGCCGTCGCCTCCCGGTGTCGCAAGGCATTCCAGTATAAATATAAATAAAGGGGAGCCGGACAGGTCTTCTGCATACAAAGTTCAAACCTCGAAGAGAAAGAAGGGACTGACGGGTTTATCAGCCCCGACCACTGTTGAAACAAGTTCTCCAAACCTACCGTCACCTTCCCCTGATACAGACCTTATTACCGCTACGGTAGATCAAAGGGTAAACGACGAAGGATCCCCTGAAGCCTCGACGGAGAAGAGTACAAAGGTCGCTGCTGCAGGAAATCAACCAGCAATCAGCACCGAAGACCCAAACACCTCCACGGCTTTGATACTTCCGGAAGCTTGGCTGTCGTTGGACCAGGAGGAAGAACTTCGACTTTCAGAGGTGGTGGGAGTGACTTCGAGTGTAGGAATGAGGGCGGACGAGACACAGGTTCCTCGAGATCGTGAAACGGAAGAAAGTGATGGTGGAGGAAAGGGTAACAAGAAAGGAAAAAATCTAGTCCACCAGGTCGCTGGACTGGAAAAGACCCCGGTAATGGAAAACGAGCGTCTGGAGAATAAAGAAAAGTATATTTTCAAATTTCCGAAAGAAAAAGAAGAGAATTCAGGACAACTCGCTTCCTTGCATTTTAATAATGATGAGAGCAGCGCGCAAGCGCAAAATAGAAAAAAGTTAAACCCAGATCGTAACGAACTCTGTAAAGATTGCGGTTCCTCCTCCTCGCCTGAGATGGAGATGTCTATGATTCCTCAAGAGCCTTCCTCTTCAAAAAATGAAATTACTGATTCTTTTCATGACCAAGACTTGACTGCGCCTATTATGAAAGATAACAGTCCAGAGGAGCAGACCTCACGTTCTTCGTCCACGCCAAACGACGAAGAGGAGAAGAAGAAACGTAATGAACTCGAACTACATGCAGACAAGAAGGACACAGAGCCCGAATTAGATCACTCACCGGAAGGGTCCCTTGCCAGCAGCCTGATTTATCAAAGCGAGAAGAAGCCCAGGAATAACGATTTTTCTCCTAGTTCGTGGACAGTTGGTATTTATGACCATCTGAGTGACACTGACCCCAACGACTACATTCATAATGAAATTTATGATAGTGATAGTCTTCTAGGTGGTCATCGGACTAGCCTTTTCTTCGATGACAGAAGAGCTACTAATTCTAAGGCGTATAATTTCAATATATTTGACCGTGACTTATCCCTAACCGCTGGTGGGGACTTACCCGTGGCTTTCGGATCTTTGGAAGGAATGAATCTAAAGCGTGAAGATAAGGAGAGGCTATTTTCGCTCAGTTCTAACTATCCAATGGATTTTCTGAAGACCCCTCCCAAAACTCTGAAGACCTTGAATACAGAAATTTTATTCGGTTCCCCTCCTTTTCCCTCATCCAGTACTTCTTCAGTACAAGATGTCTTCACGTTCCCTTCTTCCTATTCATCGGCATCAACTCCCTTTCAAAAGAGTGATGCCGTTTCCAGCACCAATGATATTCCCACGAGTCAAGACATGTCCGTCGAGAAAGACAAGCCGTCAATGAAATGGGAGTTAACTCGGCCAAATACTCCGGTTCCTGGATCAAGTGAGCAAAAGACAAGGGAAAGGCACAAACAATCTTCCTTTATCGTTGATGCTGACGGTCCCTGGAGTACTATCCCTCCTGATGGCATTTCGGAAACTGTGACAGTGGAGGAGATGACCGAGGAAGGAACGGGGAAGTGGCTGGAGGAGGAAGAGGCCGGTCACACAGCACCAGAGGTCCCTCAGGAGCAAACTTCGAAATCGCTAACGCTTGGTCTCCCCCGGAAAGTTCATCGAGGTCCTGTAATCGCATTATCTCGCATTTCCAAGTCTGAGCCTGATTCGTCCTTGGAGACTAAAAAGTATGATCCATGGAGCACTGAAAGGAACTCGAGCGACCGTGCACCGTACAAGCCCTCTAAAGATACTCAAGTACTGGAAGAGGAGAAGAATTATATGAAGAATCATTATCATAGCGAAATGTTTTCGACTGAGGAGAAACAGAATGGGAAAGAGGGCGCAGACTTGCCTCCCTTCTCGACCCTCACCTCGCCGAATTTCTCCAACTTAGAAGGAATAACAATTGCCAAACGGGACGTGAATGTGGAAATTCCATTCGGGGCGGAGTCGAACACCAGCGTTAAGTTTCTGGACATAAACGATAACTCCACGCACAGATTCCGGAGGTTCAAACTGACGCAAACCGGGTTTTTTAATGGTTTTAGTGTGACGAAAACTGAAGAGGTTGATGGTGAAAACATGGATGGAACAGAAGAAGTGGCCGGGAAGGGTGACGACCCAGCACAAGGGGGTAGGGACCCCACGGAAGGAAGGGCGGGGACATCAGACAAGGAAGCGGTGGTGCCCACGGGAGAAACCAACGCAACGAGAGAGATGGCCGAATTACAAATAACTTTCGAAGAAGGAAGCAAACAAAACGAGAGACAAAATACAATCCCAGGCTTGCTACCGCCGCTACACTTACAATCACAAGACATCACCGGGACTGAAAAACCCGAAATTTTGTCTATAAAGATGAACTTAAGCGCAGCGAGCTTGAAGAGGCCACCCCACCTTGAAGTGACAAGCGACGCTAGAGTGACGAGTGACGCTCGAGGAGAAGAGAACAGTATTATTCCTCAACGGGACTCGAAGGTCAAGGTCTTGAAAGACAACGAAGGGGAACACGTCTTTTCTGTTCCCGAGCCTTCATTATCACTACACCCTGTCTTTGGAACTTCACCAAGACCCCTACAAGTACATGATGACCCGTCACTTTTTCCTGAAGCTTCTAAATTGTTTACATCACCCCAACCTGCCGACATACGCGCTTCATCGATCCATCCCAAGCAGCCGGAGCAGCAGCAGAAGCAGCAGCAGCGTTGGCGGCAGCAGCAACAGCCACAACAGAAGCTGCTGCAACAGGAACTACATAAAGAGCAAGAGGTACCGCAGCAACAAGAAGGCCAACAGAGCCAAATACTGAACAGCCAACAACAGCAAGAACGGATTCCTCAACAAGAGGAGCGTGAACTCCAGGAGGAACTCGCTTCACTCGCACTTCCTCCTCCAGCCGAAGGAGTGAGCCCATCCCGGTCACCCTCACTGCCTCCCCCGCCGCCACCAACACCCCGCACAAGGCCCGAACGGCAGTCTCGTCCGTTCGATGACACCTGGGTTCCTCGCTCGTTAGGCCGCGGTGGAGGCGACATTCTTCATGAGGCGGAGAATCCGACGCAATTGGATAATGTTAAGGTGATTACGGGGGATGCCATCAAGGACACGAACACAACGAAGTATGAAAACCTTGACAGGATTACACTGGGTGCCGTGTCAGATACACAAAATTCTGATTATCCACAAAGGCTAGTGAAGGCAGAGGATCAAAGCGAAGAAGATACAAGAACCGCTGGGAGGAAGGAGAGGGCGTATCTGCAGGAAAGCAAAGTGCAGAACGAAGTCTCTCCTTCGTTGTATTTCCCGAAGGAAAAGGCTCCCGCAGAGTCTGCACCCAGGACTTCCCCTTCGCCGCCCTCTTTTCTTACCTCGATAACAAGACCTTCGCTGAACAATGTACGTGAGGATGCCTCCGGAACGCCCTCCTCCTCCTCTTCCTCCTCCTCCTCCTCCTCCTCCTCCTCCTCCTCCTCCTCCTCCTCCTCCTCCTCTTCCTCGTCCTCTTCTTCATCCCGGAGTTCCGCGCCTATTGAAAAAGTTCCGTCTCACCTCGACGTGGGGGTCAGTTCTACTCTCCCACCTATGTTTGACGAGGATCTCATCCCTCCGCTGCCTTTCCAGTGGCCACGACAGCATGAGAAGTGGGGCCCGGCTGCCCTTCTTGAGTGGGAATGGCATCCAGGTAGTGAGACGAAAAAGGAAGACAGTTCACCCATTGAGAAAGTTGAGGTGACCAAAGAGAGCCAAGGCAAAAAAGAAGACACTCAAATAAATGGGGGTTCACCAAATGTCGGTTCCTCCTCCTCTCGTCGAAGCTATCGAGCCAACGGGGAACAAGGAGGGTCTAAGGGAAGTTCTGCTTTCTTACATAACAAAACCTTCGCTCGAGACCCTTCGACTAATGCAGATACCGAAGCCACCGAGAGACCAGCACCGCCTTCGAGTTCCACCCACAAAACAAACAAAGAACGTCACGAAGACGACAAAAGCCTTGACCTTGTGTCTCCCAAACATGCCAAGACAGACTCGAAGTCGGGCGAGAAGATCGAATTTGTGACCATGGGCTCCGGTGCCCGGTTTGACCTCTGGGGCCGGAAAGTCGACCCCTTCTTTGACGCCTTACGGGAGCGTCGGGACCCGGAGCGTGGTGGACGTGGAGGGGTCTGGGTCATCCGGACGGGAGGTCTTGTGGCCCTCGCCCTCTTCGTCCTGACCTTAGCCAAGCAAGTGACCCAGTCGGATCATACCCAGCGAGCAACCCTCACTGCCAACCTTGCTACGTCGATGGCTGCCGCCCATCTCCTGCTCATATTTGGTATTCAGGTAAGTCTATGTCTCTTTGGTTTATCAATTTAATGGTATTGCGGTCATTACGAGAAAAATTTTCTTTGCAAAGTATGCCCGTCGGGGGCTCGTAGATATAATCATATTTGTGAAGAAAAAATTTAGTCGAGAAACAAAGGAAGGATGCCGTGAATATTATTGTTGTGGTTGAGGACTTACTTTGACAAATGGTCACCACATACAATTATAACACACTCTACCATCCCGCTTCTATTCTCCGAGACGTCTTTCGATCAAAACTGGTCATCCTCAGGGAGGGAGATTTACGAAAATGGAAGAAAACGGGGTATATACATATAGGGGCGTACACTAGGTTAGGACATGTTACAAAATTATTTTTGTAAATGTAAGGCAATGGACCGTGCAATTGTGTGGTAAACAGTGTTAAGGTTGGACAGGAAGGTTAAGTGAGGTGAGTCTTTTATTGTTGAAGAAATCAGTTGGATGTTGATGGAAAGGTGCTCCAGAGAAATATAGACTAGAGACGCGATGGGGACAGTCTTCTCTTAAGAATATTCTGGTGTTCAGTTCTGACATATTTCAAATCAAGGTCATATATAACCACTTGTGTTACGATATATGAATGTTGCCTGAAAGGTATCATCAATATATTGATAAAATCATTGACACCACTACATATTATCTTATCATCAATACCACCATTTATCTATGGTAAGTTATCATCACGTGTGACGTAGATGCTACACCACAACTGCACACCACTAGATTCATCACTTGTACGCGCACAAGACCTCGGCAGAACGAAAAGCAACACCAATCCACTTTGTGAACTCTTTTTTTTTTTTTTTTTGACGTTGATGGATGAGCAAATACATATTTGTCGTCAAGTGGATCGGCCAAATGTTTTTACTTTTTTCTATTCCGTTCTTTTTTTTTTTCTTTTTTTCTTTATCAAATGAATTATTACATCTAGTCCTTCTGGCAATATCGTTCGTTGTCTTTTTTTCATTATTCATTACATTCAGTCTTTCAATCTATTTTACTTCTGTCATACTTCACTTTTTCTCCATTTTCTTTTCTTCTTTCTCCTTAGTGAATATATCATTAAACTCAATCCCTCGATGGACCTTTTTCTCTCTTTCCTTCTCTTTTTTTTTCTCCCTCTCTTATCGTCTCTCTTTCTGACTCCTCCCAACTCTCTCTCTCTCTCTCTCTCTCTCTCTCTCTCTCTCTCTCTCTCTCTCTCTCTCTCTCTCTCTCTCTCTCTCTCTCTCTCTCTCTCTCTCTCTCTCTCTCTTTCTCTCTCTCTCTCTTTCTCTCTCTCTCTCTCTCTTTCTCTATTTCTCCCCATACTCACTCTTCCTGACTCCTCGTACTCAATCTCTTCCTCCTCTCTTTCTTCACCCCTCCATAATCTCGCTTCCTTGGCAAAATTCCTTTCTTGGAGATCTTCCTTACCTATTTATCTTCTTTCTCGCGTTCCCCCTCTCTCTTCCTCCTCACTTTCTATTTCTCAACGTCCCTTCCCCTTCCTGCTTCTATCATTCACTCCTTCACCTCTTCTCCTTTTTATTGTCTTCATTCCATTTATCTTCCTCCTTACCTCCGTACCTTCATCACTCTTCCTTGCTCCCTGGCTAGGTTCCTCTTCCTCTCTTCATTCCCGTGAACTTGCGAGACCGGTGCAGGACCACCGACCTATCCATCGTTCAGCGATGCAGCCTCTGTGCTTCACCACAGTGCCCGTATCTAGTTTTGTAAAGTTGTATGGATGATGTGTCGTATATGTGAATTGCCGAACGTTGGAATATCTGTGGCTGTGAATGGAGTTTGAAAAGTGTAATCATATCGATTAGTTACAAAAATTGAAGTGTGGCACTGGTATGCAGCGTCTCTAATTTCCGCCTTTGCTCAGGGGGGCCAGGGAAACCATAAAGATAGCCAGTATTTCTTGGGGATCGACTCCAGTCTTCCGATATTTGAGGCGGGAACCTAACTATTCCACAAGAGCGAATCCTTCACTAAAATAGTTTATAATTTTATTTTTCCTTTTCTTAGTATTCCTGTCTTTCCCTTCCCTCAACAGTTCTCTGTCTTTAGGTATTTTACTATCATTCTCTTCTTGTCATTTTCCTGCTCCTAAGCATTTTCTTGTGTCTCTCTTTTCTCTCTTTTCCTATACATCTCGTTTCTCATCTCTTCTCTCTCTCTCTTTTCCTATACATCTCGTTCCTCTGCTCTCAGCTTCTTTCTCTCTTTCAACTATCTCGCTGCTCTCTTTAGTCCTACTTCCTCTACTCTACCTCTCACTCTCTTCTCTAACCCTGGCATCCCTCTCTCCTTTTTTTAATTCCTCTTTATTTGTATTCCTTTTGCCCCTCTTTACTATATCTAAGTTCCTAGACTTTACTCTTTATTTCCATCTTTTCATACCTCCATCTGCTCTTTACCATTACTCTCTATTGTCTCCCATTTACCGTATATTTTCATTCTTCTTTTTGCCTCTTTTTATAATATATACATATTTTCAGTTTTAATCAAACTTCTTTCCTTTTTTCTATTTTTTTTTTCTTTTCGTTTCCTTTGCATTTCCATCTGTTCCATTTTTACTATTTTTTCTACCTTTCTTTCTTTTTTCTTGTTCATTTCTCCTCGTTTTGTTCTGACCACTGAACCCACTTTCTTTCCGTTTCCTCGTTTTCCATCCTTCCTTTATTTTGCTTCTTAGTTTCCTGCACTTTTATTTATTTATTTGTTTATTTTTAGTTATTAGTTTTTATTGTTATTTTTTTTGCTTATATTATTTACGCTCATATTTCCTCAATGTCTTTCTTTATTCGTCTTTTCATTCGCATTTCGTTCCTTCCCTTAATTCTTTTTCTTCTTTAATTTTTTTTTCTTCTTTATAGTCCTGTTTTCGTTTACGTTTTCTTTGCAACTTCCTTTTCTTTCCCTAGTTTTTCATCTGCACCATTTGTTCCCTAGCCTTTCTTCTTTCCTCATATTTTTTGTGCGACTTTTTTTTTTTTTTTTTTTCATTTTGTGTGTGCTTCTGCTTCCCTCGTTTTCTACTTTTCGGTCATTTTTCCCTCCATGTTCCCCATATCATATTATATAATTTTTCTCTATTATTTTCATCTTTTCTCCCTTTGTCCTTCTCTACTTCCTTGTCTACACTCCTCCCTTCTTATTGTCATTTTTTGTCCTGTATTTTTCATTGTCCATTTTCCATTTCACCCTAAATATATTTCTTTTGATATTATTATTATTTATTTTTATTCATTTATTTATAATTATTTATTTATTTATTTTATTCATTTATTTATTTGTTTATATTCATTTATTTATTTATTTATTTATTTATTATTATTATTATTTTGTTTTCTCTAAATTGCCTTTCTAAGTTTCCTTCTATGTCCGAAATCCCCTTTGCTCCATTCTCTTGCCTCGCTCCTTCCATTCCTCTGAAAGGAATCGTAGGGAGTAACAAGATCAGACCCTTGCTATGGAACCGTAAGAGGCTACATAGATTCCATCAACCTAAACAAAGAAGCACTTTGCTTCCATTTACAGATAAACCAAAGAAAATGGTCAACTTTGAGATGAAACTCTGTTGTGGGACTTAGAATAATAAATAAACAAATTTCAAGGTACAAGTTCCAATAGTATGATAACGCAGCTCTATCTTTCAAAGACGTATCTATCTTTTTTTTGGACAGTGGAATTTGATTTATGTAACTAGGAGAGCGAACACCAGTAGAAAGAGAGCTTTGAACGATCCAGACCTTTTCCAGGGACCTTTTCTAGGGACATGTAATTGTCTTATTTCAGCCAGAAAAAAAAAATCGAAAATTATGTTTACTGACTTGGAGTGTCTTGTCTCGATCAGAAACAGAACTAATGCTGAAACAAGTTGTAGACAGGTCCTTAGAATGAGAGGAGATTCGGCCAATAAACCCAATTTTAAGCCCTTCAAGGTCATTGACCTGAACTCTCCTGTCCTGTACTCTTTTTGTGAATTCATTATTATAACTTCTTCGATCTTCTGTCTTTAACATTTCCGTTGGTTCCGTTCTTATTCTCTTCTTCTTTTGGAATCGTTTCTCTTCCAAATTAAATCAAACCTTACAGCCCTGATATAGAAGGTACAGAATGGCTTCTGTCGTGATAAAGTTCAGGTCATTTTATTCACTTTAGGCGTGGCTCTACGAAAACTGGCCAAGGTCTTGAATAAGGTACTCTTTAGCTAAACTAGATCATCTGGCGTTTCTCCAGATGGAAAACGTATGGTACGTTTTCGTAATTAGAGCGTTAAACTGTTAAATTTAGGATAACTTGTTGAAATTTTCTTATCTAATGAGGTTGAATGAATAGTTCGTAACTTTTTTTTTTCATCTCGTTTTGGTTTTCGGCCAGGTGGTGTAATATATATATATATATATATATATATATATATATATATATATATATAATTAATATATATATAATTTATATATATATATATATATATATATATATATATATATATACCGTTAGACGATTTTTACCCAAGTGAAGGTGAGAACAATTGGTCCAAATTTCTTTTTGTCTCAAGTTTCTTAGCCTTTCTAGTGGATCAAAATAAGTCATTTCTGTATTTTTGCTTTATTCTTGCTCGGTTCATTTAGCTGATGATATAAATATAAGTTTCAATTCGTCAACACAGATGAAATCAAACATTAAAAGAAAAAAAGACAAAAAAATGAAAAAGAAATTAACACAAAAAATATGAGAATTGTACCATACACGTCTTGGAAAAAAAAAGTTCGAAGTAACAGGAAAAAGAAAATAAGCCGAATAAAACTACTTTGGAAAGTTAGAGGACATGGTTTCTGTTGCCAGAGGCCTTCCGGAGTACGCTGGTGACCTCTTTGTCTTTGTCTTTTTCTTGAAGAGCGGTAAGAAGTGGAGACTCGTTCAGCCAATTTGACTCTCGTGGCATTTTCGGTTTAACACTGCCGAGTACGCTGGCGACCTCTTTATCTTTGTCTTTTTCTTGAAGAGCGGTAAGAAGTGGAGACTCTTGTTCGGCCAATTTGACTCTCGTGGCATTTTCGGGTTAACACTGCCGAGTATGCTGGCGACCTCTTTGTCTTTGTCTTTTTCTTAAAGAACGGTAAGAAGTGGAAACTCGCTCAGCCAACTTGACTCTCGTGGCATTTTCGGCTTAACACTGTACCTTCGTGTCGATAAGCCTTAGATCGATGTGTAGCAGATACATGTGACTGCCACTTGCCCCAGCTGTCTGTTATAGGTAAAGGTGAGGAGCCTACGCCAGGAGGCTTGTAGCTGCGGCCGAAGCCGTCACCTTTGTCCCATGCGCTTGGACCCTTGGGGCAGGTAATAGTCACTGCTGGGATTTGGAGAAAGGTGCGATATTCGAGCCCACGACTAAGCGAATGCGAGACCAGCACGCTGCCGATAACGCTAACAACGTTTCGATATGGTATTGATTAGATCACTGTTTCTTAACCGGGTGTCACATAAAACAAATGAAATATTGTTGACGCGTTATAGTAACGTCCGAGCGACACCAGTTTATCTGTTTGTCTGTTATCTTTTTGTCATACTAGGGATTTTTCAGTACAATTTATAGTTGATTTTGTATAACTGCAAATAATGAAATGACCACTGGGTTGATTCGTAGGTTAGTAATTTGTTGAAAACAGTCTCTTACAAAATAAGCGAAGTGAACATCAAGAGATGGGTGATACTTTTTAACCCAAATTAAACTATTTTATTGAAGTTATACATTACAAGAAAATAGACAAAACGAAAGGAACACATGATAAACACCACAGTAGGAATTTCATTATTCGTAAATTGAATAATTTTTTATTTTTTTATTTTTTTATTTTTATTTTTTTGTATCAGTGGCGAAAAATTCAAATGATCAATCGTTCTGATATTGCATGTTTTCATTGTCAGGACAATAGACAAATCAATAGATAAAAAATATTTAATTACGAAACTTGGTCAAAGGAAATCAAGTGAATTTTGCGCGTCCTCAAACAATGCTTCATTTTGTATGCATTTTTTTTATTGACTAAAAGCTAAGCAGTTTTATTTAGTCAAAATAAAAGTCACAAGAGAAGTTGGTGAAAACAACGTGGCTTATTGCATCCCTTGTTTGTGGTTTTCACGTACATAATATGGAGAGACTAGATGAGGCTTTAACGAAAGACTATGACAATCAGGCTGATATTAAACCACATGGAACATTTAATTAGGCGTGTATTAGAACACATAGAACATCCAATTAAGCGTACACTAGAAAACATACAAACAGATGGTGCCTAAAGTAATGGAGGAAAATGATAAAACGGAGAGACGCAGATGACATCAGTGCAAGAGCGACATGTGATGGAAGGATTTCTCAAACTGGAACATGGTCTGCTTGACTGACCTCAGAAAAATACAAGAAGGTTGAAAGCTTGGATCAAGCGGTGATGACCTAAGTGAAGGACACAACACCGCGAAGATGTATCAGGCAAAAAACGAGAGTAAATAACTGAGCAGAGGATGGGGACTTTGGATTGGGGTACACGAAACGAGGAGGGACGCGCCAGGGGATGTGCAACGACCTCATCTAATTCCGGGCGTATATACAATTCCTTTTTCCAATCTTGTTCGTTTCTTGTACATGACTGTCCAGCCAGGACACGGGAATAAAGTACATTAACTCTCCCTTCAAGCATCACTTCCCATCCTTACCCACTCATGTATATAGCTATACATGTACGAGTATGTTTCTATTATGGGGTCTATGAATTTCCAAATAGTTGCTAAGGACTTGAAAGTACTCAAGCCTGTGGTGGTACAGAGAAATACACAGTAATGGTAAGCTAACAAAAATTAGGGGGAAAAATCACTCTACTGAGAGGATATTTTTCATTCCTTCTTTGTTTTACCACGGCGGTCATCGAGCCCTCGAGCACCCTAAAGGATGTTCAGGGTTAAAACAATTGAGTCAAGAATAAAGTAAACGAAGGGTTGGTGGGTCGTGGGCTCTTAATCTTTAATTAAGAGAAATGAATTGGCGTTGCAGCCATAGACTCCTGCGTGTCTCACTAATTAAGCAACATAGGTCCTAATTAATATATCTCATCTAGTTTTTTTTTTATTTATCATCGCCTATCTTTTTACCTCTGAATGAGAAAAAAGTTAGTTACCACAATAAGCACCTGCATACATCACTTGTTATGCGACAATTGCATTGATATGTATATCAACTCGCATTCTTATGTAATTTATTCTCATACTAGTTTTTTAATTGTATTTCGTATTCTTTCTTCCCTATCTTTACGCTTCTCTCATTTTTAACATCTCATTATATACTTTATCCCTATTCCCCTCTCCTATGTGAAAAGGGATTCCATTTTCCTCTTCTCTCATCTCCCTTTTTCTTTCACTTTTTCATTTCATGTTTGTCTCCTTTCTATCTCTTGTTCCCTCGTCCTCTCTCTTACCGATTTTCTTTTCTTTCATATTTCTCAGTATCTAATTAGAAGAGACAAAAGAGAAATAACAGCTAAGAGTAGCTAATCGGAAGGGTGTTCCTAAACTGAGTAGAATTTCCTGTCTGTAACCAGCATTGAGATACCAACCACCTTCGTCACTGAAAGAACAAGTGCTCTTCTATTTGTTGAGACACTTTAAATAATTTATTCCAAAAAACGCTTTTGTCCTGTTCAAGAAGCCAGAGGCACCGAAAGACTAAAAGACCTTGGGGGCAAATCTCGAAAAAACCGACTTCGATTTTTTACCCTGAGGATGACGAAGGACGTCGTCGAAACGTTGTGAATATTCGCTGTCTTGTTCTGCATCTACAGCGCTATCTGCAGGTCCCCCACTGACAGACCCCAATCCCACTAAACCTTAAAATCGTCTGGGAAACGGTTTTCCAACCGATTTTCTTTCCTGGTGTCAGGCCTCGACTAATGCTTCACTATCTCCCCTCCTCCTCCTCCTCCTCCTCCTCCTCCTCCTCCCCCTCTCTGACCCCTCCAATCTCCTTCCCTTCTCGACGTGTCCTTCCTTCTCGTCTTCCTTCTCTTCCTCCTCCTCTTCTTATTTCTCCTCCTTCTCTTCCTCCTCCTCTCTGACCCCTCCAATCTCCTTCCCTTCTCGACGTGTCCCTCCTTCTCGTCCTCCTTCTCTTCCTCCTCCTCTTCTTCTTCCTCCGCCTTCTCTTCCTCCTCCTCTTCTTTCTCCTCCATCTCTTTCCTCCTCCTCCATCTCCTTCCTCCTTCTTCTTTTTCCTCCTTTCTCCTCCTTCCCCTTTTCTTCTCCTTTTCTCCTCCCTCCTTCTTCCTCCTCACTTCTCCTCCTTTCTTTTTCTTACTCCTCTCTCCTTCCTCCTCCACCTTTCTTTTTCTTTCTCCTCGTCCCTTCTCTTCCCTCCTCCTCCCTCCTCCTCCTTCCACTTCCTTTTTCCTCCTGCTCCCCCGACCTACAACAAGTCTTCACGACATGGTCCTTCTAGGCAATCACTTCTGCATCAGATTTTCAGTTACTTTTTCCAAAGTTGCATGAACACGCACAAACACACACACACACACACACACACACACACACACACACACACACACACACACACACACACACACACACACACACACACACACACACACACACACACACACACACACACACACACACACACCCGCGCGCGCGCGAAACTCCGTTGTATCAAAAGATGTCTTACCACGAGATCGCATATTTGTCATCGCCTCCTTCACTCCAGCTCTTATTTTCACCCTTAACCTTACCCTCACACTCGCTCTCACCCTCAGGGATCACAATTATCCACCTCTAACCTTTACTCTCACCCTCACTTTTACCATTACTCTCACACTCACCTTCACCACGCATTTATCTCAGCCTCATTCTCACTCTCATTATCACTCTCACTTTCACCCTCTCCTTCACCGTCACCCAATCCCTCTCCCTCCTCCTCCTCCTCCTCCTCCTCCTCCTCCTCCTCCTCCCTCTTCCCCCGCCTTCTTCCTTTACTCGACGCCATCAATATATCCAGGCGTCAAGCCTTCCCTCGAGTACATCCTCCTTCTTACAAGATTTCTTTCCCATCACGGTATGGCCTCACAACTCTTCCCATCTCCTTCCTCCCCCTCTCCCCTCTCTCCTCCCCCTCTCTCCTCCCTTCTTCTTCCTCCACCCTCTCTCCTCCCCCTCCCCTCTCTCCTCCCCCTCTCCCCCTCTTCTCCCTCCCCCTCTCTCCTCCCCCTCTCCCCTCCCTTTTTCTTCCTCCCCCTCTCTCCTCCCCCTCCCCCTCTCTTCTCCCCCTCTCCCCTCCCTTCTTCTTCCTCCCCCTCTCTCCTCCCCCTCCCCCACTCTCCTCCCCCTCTCCCGTCCCTTTTTTCTCCTCCTCCCCCTCTCTCCTCCCCCTCTCTCCTCCCCCTCTCCCCTCCCTTCTTCCTCCTCCTCCCCCTCTTCCCTCCCCCTCTCCCCTCCCCTCTTCTCCCTCCCCACTCCCAACCTATCACTGTGTTGTAATCTCCCTTCGCTCCTCCTGGGACACTTATCAACTGCATAAAGTCGTTTGGATTCAGTTATGACAGAACCATAACACAGAACTCTTCATTTTCCACAGGCATATGATATACCAAGTCTTTCGATGCTATTCACGATTTGGGCGTTTGTTTTGGCTCCCACCAAGCGATTTTATTCAGCAGAGGGGAAACCAAGCCATTTGCTGGAAGGATGAAGTCATTTAGACTGAAAGCATAGATAATAGAGTCTGTTCAGGTCTGAAGCTTGTGATTCTTTTCAACTTAGAGGAGAACACAGGATAGCAAAATTGGTGTTCCAGCACATCAACACCTCTTACTTTTCGGAATTAAAAAAAAAAAAAAAAAAAAAAAAAAAAAAAAAAAAAAAAAAAAAAAAAAAAAAAAAAAAAAAAAAAAAAAAGTAATATAATCAATGATAATGATAATAATAATGATAATGAAAATAATAATTTTACAACACGAAAAAATTCTATTTAGATGAATGAAATCGACTGACAGCAGGCGGCACTACTGCACAATTCGCAAATATTCGTGAAAATTCTGATCGAGATTAAATTGCCTGTTGGCTGCCAAAGTGTATGCACAGGTAGTAAGGAGCAGCGAAGGGGTTGATCAAGTCAGATTTCGCACTTTCACTGCACAGGTGACTGATTAAAATCACCTGGCGACAGCAGGAATAGTTACTGAAATCATAAAACGCAGCGGAATGGTTAACTCTCTTGATGTTCGTTTTTTTTTCCTAAGATGAATTAACTTATCTAACCACAACTGAGGGCTGAAATACAAATACAAAGATTTACAAACTCAAAGGATACTGACACGAGATTCTGGTCCACATCGCAAGAGAGAAAAAAAAAAAAAAAAAAAAAAAAAAAAAAAAAAAAAAATAATCTGATCTCATTCAAATGGGATCACGACTCATGAAAGCCTCAACTTTGTCCTAAACCTTTCCCCCTCAGGTGAATAAAACCATCTGGTCAAAGGGTGAAGGAGTTCGAAGCCTCACGAAGTAATCTCGTTGACAAGTCGTCGACGTTTCTTTGATCTTCTCCTGCCTCTTGCCTCTTTCATTATGTCCCGATCCTGAGCCCAGTGGCATACCTCACGGATCCAGTTCCTATCGAGGGCATCTTCCTATTTAATCGGTTGTCGGCCGGATGGCTGAAGCTCGTATTATTCATCAAAAACTCGTTAAGATAGTTACTTTATTTTATAGAAGAAGGCCTCAGAAATTTACCTTACGAGAACAGGCTTAGACACTTCAACTTACTCTCTCTGGAAAGGTGCAGAGTGGTGGGTGATCTAATAGAGGTGTTCAAATGGATCAAAGGCTTTAACAAAGGTGACCTAAACAAGGTTATCATATTAAGACAATGTGGCAGGACCCATAGTTATGGAATGAAATTAGACAATTTTAGATTTAAGAAGGAAATAAGCATTGAATTGATTTACTAATAGAGTAGTTAACGGATGGAATAGACTTAGTAAACATCTAGTGAGGGCTGAAACTATCGGTTGTTTTAATAAACGGTTAGACAACTTTATGGTTGGGGATGACAGGTGGTAATGGACATGAAACTGTCTAGTGTAGGCCTTATGGTCTCTTGCAGTCTCCTTTATTCTTACATTCTTATGTAAGGCCTGCATGCGTGTGGATCGATCAAAGTATTCTTCAGCCTGATGGTCACCTTTCATGTGAAGGAAATTGATTGTCACTGTCTAGAAAATTATGCGAACGAAGTATCAAAGTATATTGAAACGTTTTACCCTTTCGTTGCTGCACTCAAAATTGTCATTAAATTTTCGTCAGGGGAATTTAATCAGCTGAGTGAGCTTCCGTTGTTTTCGTTGTCTAAGGGCTCAACATATCACGATTTATCTTGCTTGCTTGGATGAACGAGACCTTTCACCATGTCCAAAATGTTCTGGTGAAATCCTTAGCTCAGCGCATCGCTGACTACTTCAAGATTTTCCAGGAAATTTGATGTGTACCGGTAAAGGAAAAAAAAATCACTTATTGCACCCCAGAGATTTATAAGATTTCCCAGAAAACCCTTCTAAACGCTCTTAAATGACAGACATGATTTTTTTTTATCTCAGTTTTTCACCAAAATTTTATCTCAAAGTAATTCGCTGATATGTGGTCCTACAAATAGTCTCCCAATATTTTTTTCTTTTATTTATTTATTTATTTATTTGTTTATTTATTTTATTCATTTAATCTTATTTACTTATTTATTTATTTATTTTTGTTTATTCATTTATTTTTATTCATTTATTTATTATCCATGATTTTAGAGAATTCATTCTTAAAGTATGTACATCTAGGCTAAGTCTTGAAGAATTAGCCTTCAATCTCTTAGGTTCAACAAGGGGAGCATTGAAGACATTCTTCATCACAAGAGTATATGATGCTCGCTTAGGCCCGTCCTTCAGTAATGGCTTTTGTTGTCTCTGTTGGTTCACTCAAAAAAGGAAACAAAAGATGCTTGTGTAACCAAGTTGCATTCCGAGTAGAAGTGACACAACCCTGAGGGGGTGACCATTGTTTGAATGTCCCGACATGCAGAGTCATGCTTCTGTAGCCCCTTGTTGACTCGTTTCTCTTGCCTCGGGTTTTCAGAAAGAAGTTACTACACTTCACAAATAATAATAAAAATTATTGTGTCTTTTATCTCTGGCTGCCATCAAATTATTTCATTTACCAGTGAGAAAATTTGGCTAAAGCAATACTGTCATTTGTTAATATCAACGCTTTGACAGGTTCCTCACGGTGACCATATTATTTTTTCTGGCCAATGACAGACGATTTAGTTCGGCTGAAGAGAGTTTAGGACAAAACAATTGAGACCTCCGTACGTCACTTTGTTGATGAGATTAACTGAACTAATCCTCTTTTTTTCCCTTGACAAGCTGAATTTGTATTCAAAATTCAAAAAAGAAAATAACATCTGTCTGGTGATTTATACTAATGTGTGTGTGTGTATGTGCGTGTGTGTGTATGTGTGTATGTGTTTGCGTGCACGCTGCATTAGAATCCAATTTCTTCTAGATAACGACATAAATCGATAATAAAAAATAGACTAAAAATGGACCGCATCTTGAATTGTGATTTCGTAGATTGAGACCTCAAAAAAAAAAAAAAAAAGTGAAGCCACTGTGAGTAAATCCGTAGAACGTGCCACCATAGTGAAAGAATAAAATAATCACATTTCATTATTAGAATTTGTTCTGGTTCACTCCAAGCAATTCTATTCAGCTGATGAGGCAGAACCGGGCAAAATGGGTTCACGGTCTGTTGACGTGATCCTCATGAGTGCAGGATTTATGTGACCAATTTGAAGGATTTCCTAAAATCCAAAGACGAAGCCGACGTCATTTCTTTCTGACGCCCCCCTCTCCTTTTTTTTTTTTTTTTTTTTTTTTTTTTTTTTTTTTTTTTTTGTTTTTTTTTTTTTTTTTTTGTTTTTTTTTTTTTTTTTTTTTTTTTGCACGACGAGGTCATCGAGTTCCATTGGTAGAGATGGAAGAGGAGGAAAAGGAGGTCAAAGAGGAGGTCAAGGTTACGTGACCTAGGACACGGGATCACAGCAACGTTCGAAAACGAATGAATAAAAAAAATGGAATCAGTAGAAGAACTGAATCACTAGAAGAATATATTTACTTGTCTATATATACCAAAGTGCTTCTTCACCCTTAACGAGCCAAGACACGCAACCATAAGGTTGTCAGATCTATTGGTCTACATTATCCGCTATGTATGAAAAAAGATGGTCATCAGTTGGAACATTTGTGAACACGTAGGGGGGACTACACGAAGGATAAGTACTCTTTTTTTTTTCAAACTGATAACTATTATTTTTCAGACACAACTGATAACACGGACCAGTGGACTTGACAGAATTACGAAACATGTGGCAATGTACAGGATGGTCCGAATGTCTTGTTACCCCTACCAATAGAGGTACAAGTATTACAGTAATACAAAAGACATGTCCTGGATTCAGGCTGCTCGTAACTGTATGGGCATATGAGCGCGGGGACATTGCGACATGACGTCACTGAAAGATTCGTCAAACCAGCTCCTCCAAAGATGACAATGCCGCGATGGGAACATTTTATTCCAGTGTTCTTATTTTGTTCTATTGTTCTTAGAGTAAATCAACTGAATCCAGGACATGTATTTTGTATTACTGTAATACTTGTACCTCTATTGGTAGGGGTAACAAGACATTCAGACCACTGTATATTTCTGGAGGAAGACACCTTGTAGTATCATAATCTTTAGGATCATGCTCTGGACACCATCAGGTAATCTTTTTCTCAACTCCGGCTGGAACATGGGACTAAAAACAAGGTCACGTCTGAGTCGACACGATAAAGTGTTAGTGTTAATGAGGTTTCCCACTCTAAGGTCACAGAACACCGGAAACCAGCTCACGGTTCCAGGAAGGTTATATCAGGTGTCAGACCAGGTTAACAAGTTAAATTATAATCATGTTAGATATGGTACGGTGGGGGAATGGGGGGATAGATTAGGGTGGGGGGTGATGGGCTGGCGCAGAACTCAGAAGATCGAAGATGAGACGAGATCAAAGCAGCAAGGGTGGTTATGCAAGAAGGATAAATGTAATATCCGACCTAATGATCGGAAGTAACGGAAGATGATAAGGTCATGAGAACTAATGAAGAACTTACACAAGTCCAAGGGGAAGAGGAGGAGGAGGAAGAGAAGGAGGAGGAGGAGGGTAGGAGGGTGATTTTGGGAAAGGAAAAGGAATAGGAGGTGTAGGAGGAGGAAAGGAGGTAGAAGGAGGAATACAAAGAAAAGGAGAAATCAGACGAGGAGAAAAAGAACCTGACCGAAAAGAGGTCTTATGGGGACTTACGAACCAATTCGTTCATTCGTAATGACCTTATTGTGTTTGTTATGGCAAACTCCTGATACTTTTTTTTTGTGCAGAATGATGCTATTGAAAGTGATTCATTACTCATACATAACGTGGTGAAGAGTATAGATTTTATAACTACAAACTTCAGACTATCCTAAGAAGATGAGATCTAGACCACAACCAAATAGAACCTCGCTAAGAAGATGAGATCTAGACCACAACCAAATAGAACCTCGCTCTAAGGTTCTGTTCAGGCTAGCACTTTGAACCACGCGGTAACAATAATAATAAAAAATATATATATATGCGCGGTTGTGTGTGAACACCTCCAGTGACTTATAATGCAACTGAACCGCACGGTTGAAACCGTTAGTGTGAACAGGACCTAAGAACCCTGCGATTTAAGACCTTTCCTTCAGCTGAATGAAATCGCCTATCACTCGGCACAGCAAACGTTTAAGGGGGAATCCCCTTGTCAACCTGTTTGATCCAGTAACGAAATTGATCTATTTATCTTACTTATTTATATATCTATTTATTTGTTTGTTTATCTATTTAGCCTTAGGCCAAGCGATTTTATTCAATCGAAGGTCCATGAATTTTTTTTTTATGTCGAGTCCTTTTATTCTTAATTCGTTCCTCGGCTAAATATATCATAGAATCTCATTCTATGTTATTCTAGTTTGCTCCATTCTTGTCCTATTCTGCCTAAGTTTTTTTCATGAGCATGATTACTATCGTTATTATTGCAATCATCATCATCATCATCATCATCATCATCATCATCATCATCATCATCATCATCATCATCATCATCATCATCATCATCATCATCATCATCATCATCATCATCATCACCGTCATGATTATCATCATCATCATCACCGTCGTCATCATTATCATCATCACCGTCATCATTATCATCATCACCGTCATCATTATTATCACCACCAGATTCATCATCATCATCATCATCACCATCATCCATCATTATAATTATCATCAACCACCACGGTCATCATTATCATCACCACCAGAGTCATCACCATCACCATCATCATCATCATCATCACCATCACCGTCATCACCGTCATCATCATCATCATCATCATCATCATCATCGTCATCAACATCATCAACATTAACATCATCATCATCATCATTATCACCACAAACGTCATCATCATCATTATCACCACAAACGTCATCATCATTATCACCACAAACGTCATCATCATCATTATCACCACAAACGTCATCATCATTATCACCACAAACGTCATCATCATCATTATCACCACAAACGTCATCATCATCATTATCACCACAAACGTCATCATCATCATTATCACCGCAAACGTCATCATCATTATCACTACCATCACCATCACCATCACCACCGTCATCGTCATTATCATCACCACCACCGTCATCATCATCATCATCATCATCACCACCACCGTCATCATCATCACCACCAACATGTCCATCATCATCATCATCATCATCATCATCATCGCCACCACCACCACCGTCATCATAATTATCATAATCACCACCACCACTGTCATCATCATTATCATCAACACCAACGTCATCATCATCATCATCATCATCATCATCATCATCATCATCATCATCATCATCATCATCATCATCATCATCAACACCATCATCATAATCATCATCATCATCATCATCATCATCATCATCATCATCATCATCATCATCATCATCATCATCATCATCACCACCACCGTCATCATTATCATCACCGTCATCATCATTATCATCACCACCACCGTCGTCATCATTATTATCATCATCATCATCACCGTCATCATTATCATCACCACCGTCATCATCACCACCACCGTCATCATAATTATCATCACCACCACCACCACCGTCATCATAATTATCATCATCACCACCACCACCGTCATCATAATTATCATCATCAACACCACCGTCATCATCGTCATCACCATCATCATCATCACCACCGTCATCATCATCATCACCACCGTCATCATCATTATCATTACCACCACCGTCATCATCATTATCATGAGCACCACCGTCATCATCATCATCATCATCATCATCATCATCATCATCATCATCATCATCATCATCATCATCATCATCATCATCATCATCATCATCATCATCATCATCACCACCGTTATTATCATTATCACCACCACCGTCATTATCGTTATCATCATCCCCACCGTCATCATTATCATCACCACCACCGTCGTCATCATTATCATCACCACCGTCATCATCATCACCACCACCGCCATCATCGTTATCTTCACCACCGTCATCATCATTATCTCCATCATCGTCATCATCATCATCATCATCACCACCGTCATCATCATTATCATTACCACCATCATCATTATCGTCACCAAAACCGTCATCATTGTCATCAACACCGTCATTATCATTATCATCACCACCACCGTCATCATTATCATCACCGTCATCATCATCATCATCATCATCATCATCATCATCATCATCATCATCATCATCATCATCAAAATCATATCATCACCACCACCGTCATCATCATCATCATCATCATCATCATCATCATCATCATCATCATCATCATCATCATCATCATCATTATCACCGTCATCATCAACATCATCATCATCATCATCATCACCGTCATCATCATCAACATCATCATCATCATCACCACCGTCATCATCATCATCATCGCCACCGTCATCATTATCATCACCACCGTCATAATAATTATCATCACCACCACCCACACCGTCATCATAATTATCATCATCATCATCATCATCATCATCATCATCATCATCATCATCATCATCATCATCATCATCATCACTACCGTCATCACCATCACTACCATCATCACCATCATCATCACCACCACCGTCATCACCATCACCACCATTATCACAATCATCACCTCCATCACCATTTTTTACCTTCCCCCCGTCAGTCCTCATTATAAATCAAAAGCCCCGCTTTTTTCTTTTTCCCATCGTGATCACTGAAACCTCTCTCGAGCTGAAACGAGAATGAAAATCTGTAAAACCGTCTCAGTAAAGTTGATTACTTTGTTGGCGTGAAGCCTTGTTCCCTGACCTCCTTGCCTTAATGGCATGCAGGAGGCCAAAAGGCTTTACAAGTCCGAGAGATTTTCAAAATCTACATTCAGCGATCATAAATAAGGATGATTTGCAGGCGCTGATTTTCAGAAGCCACGGGAAGGTAGAAACTCAGACTCATTTCTTAGAGAAAGAAAGAGAAGGAAAATGAGGAAAGTGAATTAGGTGGATATGATAAAGATGAAGGCAAAGAAAAACAAGACGTAAAAGACAGAAAAGGAAGGAATAAAATAAAAATAAAACATTGAAGAAAATACAGATGACATAAAAGTTAACCAATAGATCGCAATAGATTATAATGGATTTAAGTAGATTGCGGTGGATTAAGGGCCACAGTGGGTTTCAGTGCATTACAACAGATTACAATGACTACAAATAGATCACAAATAGATTGAAAATACATTACGAAAAGATTACAAATAGATTAAATTTTATAGTGAATTACAGTGTATTACAACGAATTATATTAAACCATTAGATTAATTACAATAACAATCCCTACCAGGAGGAGACATTGTGGTACATAGATATCAAACACAGAAATTAAATGAACACACAACGAAGTAACAAACACACGCACAGGTAAATACACAAACAAAACGGACAATTAGCAGACATTAAATAAGTTGTTTGTCAAGCTACAATTTATCGCCTCGACTACGCGGTTAAAGAAGTTGTTTCTACCTACGTTTGAGGAGGAAGAACGAAAGAGGAAAAAGAAGGAGGAATAAAGAGAGGAAAAGGAGGAAGAAAGAAAAAGAAAGTGGAGGAATAAAGAGGGAAGGAAGAATAGAGAGAAGGAAAGAGGAGGATGAAGAAAAAAGAAACAATGGGGAAGAACAGGAGGAGGAGGAGGAGGAAATAGAAGAAAAGAGGATGAAGGAGGAAAGAAGAGGATGAAGAAGGAAAAGGAAGAAGGAGGAAGAGCAAGAAGAAAACAGGAAGAAGAAGAAGAAGATGGTGGAGAGGACGAAGCTGGAGGGAGAAGAAGGAAGATGAGGAAGAAGAAGGAAGACGAAGATGGAAGAAGAAGGAAGACGAAGTCTAAAGAAGGAAGACCTTCCTGTGGTCCAGGTCACCGTTCTCTCCTGCAGCCACATTTCGCAATTGCTTTTATCCTGCAAATGCCCTCCCGCCATTGACTTCGCATCGCCTTAGCCACAGAGGAGGACTTCCTCCTCCTCCCCCTCCTCCTCCTCCTCTTCCTTCTCCTCCTCTTCCTTCTCCTCCTTCTCCTCCTCTTCCTCCTCCTCTTCCTCCTCCTCCTCTGCTGTCTTCATTAGCCAGAAGCTCCTGTCCTAGCAAGGTGTCCCCCCCCCCAACCCCTTCCCGTTATTATATCCATCGTCATCATCCCAAGTGGGACTGATCCGTCAGCCTCAAACTGATCTCTCTCTATATAGACCGACGCGACGGCCGCCGCCAAGACCCTCTTCCAGTCGCTCTTTGGGTCTTTATACTCGTACAGGTACAGACACGTCTCTTATGATCATGTCCTCCTTCATTGGAAGCCTTTTCTCTCGCTATCTATATTTCTTTTTCGTTGGTTTCCTCGTGTGTGTATTTGTTTGTTTGTTTGTTTATTTCTCTTTTTTCATATTTCTTTTTTATTTCTTTCTTTCTTTCTATATTTTTCTGTTTATCTACTTCTTTCTTTCTCTCTAAATTTGTCTTTTTTCTTTTTATCGTTTTCTTTTCTCTCATTCTATGACTCCTTCTCTTTTTCCTTTATGTCTTTTTTTCATTTGCTTTCCTCTTTTCTTTTCTTTTTTCTTTATCTCTTTCCTTCCTTTTTCTCTCTCTCTCTCTCTCTCTCTCTCTCTCTCTCTCTCTCTCTCTCTCTCTCTCTCTCTCTCTCTCTCTCTCTCTCTCTCTCTCTCTCTCTCTCTCTGTGTGTGTGTGTGTGTGTGTGTGTCTGTGTGTGTGTGTGTGTGTGTGTGTTTGGTAAGTATAAGAAGACCACGACAGTATCCCTACCTTTATGTTTGAAACGGAAGGTTTACAAGACAATGAAGACAAAACTAAGGATTACACAGAGAAGAATGTAGGGGTCGCTGATGGGAATAACGCTAAAAGACAGAAGGAGAGCAAGTTGGGTGAGATAGTGGAGGTAAAGGAAAGGAAGTGGCATCGGGCTGGTAAGTTAACGCAAAGGAATAATGAGCGATGGAGCAAGTGTGTTACTGAGCTGAAGCTGTGAGACAGGAAACGTGAAAGAGGGAGACCAGACAGAGGGTGGAAAGACGAGGCAGAGAAATTTTCAAGAGTGACGTGGCACGGGTTGCCTTAGTCGTGCGAGTCGTGGAAAGGTGTGAGAGAGGCCTTTCTTCGGCACTGGACTCAAAATGGTTGATAAATATATATATATATATATATATATATATATATATATATATATATATATATATATATATATATATATATATGTGTGTGTGTGTGTGTGTGTGTGTGTGTGTGTGTGTGTGTGTGTGTGTGTGTGTGTGTGTGTGTAAAGATTGACAGATATAGAGGTGAGGTGTCAAAATGAAAAGTTAAGG
>NC_134787.1:12180522-12188022 GCF_046742065.1 Oratosquilla oratoria
AAATAAAGTAAGATGAAATCCATAAGGTGGATCACCAATTCGATAAGGAAAGGGCCTGATTTCTCTCGATGAACACTTCCAATCCAGAAGAATTCTCATGCTTTTATTTTGTCTTAAGTCCCTTTTTTATAGTCGTCTTCATGGTATACTTTCTGTAAAAAAAAAGAAAAATAATAATTACTGTGTTCACAATGGATAAGAAAATATTATAGACATACGCTCTGCAATGATGGACGAAATTAAATTCTGTAAACATTTATACAGTGAGGCGACTGGGTTCTTAGTCATGTGCATATTAGGGTGACTTTTAGTCCATAGTTACATCTGCACCCTGAGATAGGTTACACACCCTTAGACACACACAATAATGAGCAGAATATTCACTTACATCGCCTTTTGCTTACTCTGTAAATATTTGCCGAAAGCTTTCCATTGCAGATGCATCCTACTGTAAAAGTGTACCTTTGTCACAGGCAGCCATTACGTAATTGGCTCTCTGAAATTTGCATTTAAGTCCAGTTGTGCAAACAATCAACTTCCATACTCGAGTCCTCCTCTTATTTTGAGAAGACGGTCTACGCCCTTCTTGCACGGATGTCAGTAGCATTCTTTCCCCTCCCCCTCCCCCTCCCCCGTCCCCTTCCCCCTCCACCTCTCCTTCTCACTCTTCCTCTCCCTTCCCCTCTTTCCTCTCAATTCTTTCCTTCCATTCCTCTTTCCTTTCCATCCCCTTTTCCTCTTACCTCGTTTTCCTCATTCTCCCTCGTATCCTCTTTCCCCTTCCTCCTTTCCTCTCTTTCTCCCTTCCTCCCTTCCTCCCTTTCGCCTCTTCATCAGACTTATCTTCGTCTTCTTCATCCCTGCCTATCTCTTTCTCTTCTCACTCTCTCCCTCTACCATCCCCACTCCTTGTTTCTACTCCCTCCCACTCCCTGTGTCTTAATATTCCCTCCCTTTCCAACTCCCCAGCACCCAAAGAAAAACTTCTGTTCTTTAATGCCTCTTGTCCATCCTTACTCCTTCTCCTCTTCCCTTCAGGCTCTGACGATACCCTGGAATCCCCAATACTCTTCCTCTTCCTAAGATCCTCATACGCGTCCTCTCCTCTTCCTCTTCTTCCTCCTCCCCCTCCTCCTCCTCCTCCTCCTCCTCCTCGTGTTCCTGCTCTCCCTCTTCCAGCTCTTCTTCTCGTATTTCCTCCTCTTTTGTCTTCAACCCCGTCTTATTTTTCCAATTCTTTGTTCCTCTCTTTCCCCTCCTCTTGAATCCTCTTAGTCTTCTTTCTCTCTCTCTCTCTCTCTCTTTTTTCTTTTTTTTTTTTTTTGCTTTCCCCTTTACGATCTTCCTTTTCCCCCTCTTCCTCATTATCCTTCAACTGCACATTTCCGCCTCATCCTCGATTTTTTCCTTCTTCTGTCTTCCTCTTTGTCTTACTCTTTTTGTCCTCCTCCTCCTTGTCCTCCTCTTTGTCATTTTTCCTCAGTTTTTCCTGCTCGTTTTCCGTCTTTTTATTTAGGTTTTCTTCCTCTTTTCCTCTTCCTATTTTTCGTTATTTTCCTTTTTTCTTCATTTATTTCCTCCTCTTTGTTCTACCCAAGCTCTCTTTCCCTTTACTACCTCCTGTTTCTCCTCTTCTTTCTCTCTTTTTTTTTCTTCATTATACAACCCGATTTTCCTCCTCTTTTTTCCTCTTTGTTTTCCTCATTTTTCACCTACTTCCTCTTTCTTGCTTTATTTTCCTTTCCTCCTCCTTCTTTCTCAGAATCTCATTTTCTTCCTCTTAATCCTATTCTATTTCTCTTACTTTTTCCTCTTTGTCCTCCTTTTCCTATTGTTACTACTTTATTTTCCCCTGATTTTCCTCCATTGTTTCTTCTATGTATCCTATTTTTTATTCTTGAATTCTCAATTTTCCTCCTTCTTTTCCTCCTGTGCTCTTTTTTTCTCTTTCTCTTTGTCCTCTTCCTTTTCCTCCTCCTTTTCCTCCTATGCTCTTTTATTTTCTTTCTCTTTGTCCTCTTCCTTTTTCTCCTCCTTTTCCTCCTGTGCTCTTTTTTCTTTCGCTTTGTCCTCTTCCTTTTCTTCCTCCTTTTCCTCCTGTGCTCTTTTTTTTTTCCTTTCTGTTTGTCCTCTTCCTTTTCGTCCTCTTTTTTCCTCCTGTGCTCTTTTTTCTTTTCCTTTGTCCGCTTCCTTTTCCTCCTCTTTTTCCTCCTGTGCTCTTTTTTTTTTCTTCTCTTTGTCCCCTTCCTTTTCCTCCTCTATATCTTTGTATTTTTCTTTCTCGTTTTCTTCCTTATCCTCCTCGTCCAAATTGTCCTTTTTGTCTGCCTCGTCCTCTACGTCCTCCTCGTCCTCCTCGTCCTCCTCGTCCTCCTCATCCTTCTCGTCCTCCTCACTCTCCTCGTCCTCATTGTCCTCCTCGTTTACCTCATCCTCCTTCTCCACCTAATTCACCTCATCTATCTCTTCCTCCTCGTCCCCATCGTTTTCCTCGTCCTCCTCGTTCTCCTCGTCCTCCTCATTCTCCTTGTCCATCTCATCCTCCTTGTCCACCTCATTCTATCATCCACCCCTTCCGCCTCGTCCCCATCGTTTTCCTCTCCCTCCTCGTCCTCCTCGTCTTCCTCGTCCTCCTTATCCTCCTCGTCCTTTCCATTTTCCTATTCTTCCTCTTTGCCCTACCTTCCTTCTCTGTCTCCCTCTATTTCTTACTTTTTTGCCTTTCTCCCCTTCCTCCTCTTCCCTCCCTTACTTGTTACCCTCCCTTTGTTCCCAAATGCGGGGTTGTGGGCCACTCAGATTCCCTTCCCTCCCTTATGCCCTGGACTCCCGGCCCCATTCATTTATTATTCATTATCCTGAGGTTCTCGACTCTGTGGTTGCCTGCTAGTTCCCCGCTTTCCCTTCCCAGGTCCTGATGATTTTCGACTGAGGGGGGAAGGGGAGGAAGGGGGAGGGGGGGTGCAGATCCCGATTGGGTCTAAGGGGTCTTGAGGGCTCTACGAAGCCCTCTGGGGTCCTTTTGAGATTAGTGAACGGCTCTCTCTATATTGTACTCTCTCTCTCTCTCTCTCTCTCTCTCTCTCTCTCTCTCTCTCTCTCTCTCTCTCTCTCTCTCTCTCTCTCTCTCTTTCTCTCTCTCCCTCTCTCTGTCTCTTTCTCTTTCTCTCTCTATTTATCTATCTGTCCATCTATCTATTTCTCTGTCTCTCTCTCTCTCTCTCTATCTGTCTGTCTGTCTGCCTGTCTGTCTATCTACCTATCTCTATCCCTATCTACCTCTGTCTCTATCTCTATCTATCTCTATTTCTGTCTATCTCTGTCTATCTCTATCTATATATCTATCTCTGGTTCTGTCTGTCTGTCTCTCTATTTCATCTATATATCTGTTATCTGTCTATCTTTATTTTTGTCTATCTATCTACCTACCTACCCATCTATCTATGTAAATATATTTCCCTCTATCTGTTTGTCTTTTTTCTATTTGTGTTTTATGTATTTGTTTGTGATATGTCCATTTATATGTTATATATTTTTAATTGTACTTTACCTAATAATGTGTGTTACCTGTTCACTTATATTCAACATTAATCTGTTTCTTTAGTTAACTATTGTGTGACTTTGTGTGTGTTCCTTTCCATGTATGTATTTGATTTGAATTGGCTTACCTTTGCCTTCACCACATTTGGAATTCAATATAGATTCACCATATATTCCACTATCCTCTTGTTGTCAATATAGGCTTAGTTTTCAATAACCTAATCTCTATGTAATTAAATAGTGTTTGTTTCTAAGTGTAAACTAGCCTCCTAGGCAAGATAATTATTTTGCTTGATATAACTTGTTTCTTATGCCTTTCTATATTTATCTATATTTATTTTGCCTCTAGAATTGGGACTCTAGCGTTAAGGAGCGTGTGAGGACTGGTGGATTTAGGGATGAGTTGTAGAGGTTATGTTTTTTATTAATAATGAGATTGAATCTAGTAAAGTCACAAGATTTGTGTAATATGTTCTTAATTATGCCATTTCGCTTAAAACCTGGTACAATCTGACCTAGCTAATTTCCTGTTTTGTTTTTTCCTTCAACATGTAGCGCAGTATCTGGAATTGTCTCTCATTCCCACCATCTGTCACAGCACTCTCTTAGTTACCAGCTCTGGAAAGACGCAGAGTGCGGGGTGATCTAATAGAGGTGTTCAAGTGGATCAAAGGCTTTAACAAGGGTGATGGATGCAAACAAGGTCATCATATTAAAACAACAGAGCAGGACTCGCAGTAATGGTTATAAACTTGACAAATTTAGATTTAAAAAGGAAATAGGCAAGAATTTGTTTACTAATAGGGTGGTCGACGAATGGAATAAATTTAGTAACCATGTAGTGAGCGCTGAAACTATCAGTTGTTTTAAGAAACGATTAGACAACTTTATGGATGGGGATGACAGGTGGTGATGAATACGGAACTGACTAGTGTAGGCCTTATGGTCTCTTGCAGTCTCCTTCATTCTTATCTTATTAGGTATTCAGCACTCCGCGGATACGCTCCACCTGTAACCGCTTTTCCTCATCACCAGCTGGCTTTTATAAATAGTTGGCACTACTTTTAATACTCACCATCTGACATATCAAGGATCTGGGATCGCCTTTTGTCGTCATTACCTGGCGTAGTAGACAGCTGTCACTGTATCCTTCCGTCACCACCTTGGATATTAAGAACTTGGCATTCTCTCTTCGTCACCAGCTTGGCATCGAAACTAACACTTCTTGTGCCGCAGGAGATCCCCTTCTGGTGCCTTTGTTTCCCGAAGCATTTGAATGGTTATTTTTGCCCCGAAGTCTGAAACCCTTTGAGCAAAAATAGAGTTCTTAACTTGTAGGTCCCTTTCCTGGCTTTGGATATTTCTGATCCCCTCCCATTGCCTCCTCAAGTGACTTTTCATGTTACGGTTATTCATACATTCCACACATGCCATAATGGGTTTTGAAAATATGTCCAAAAAGTTTTTTTCTCTAATTCTCTCTCTCTCTCTCTCTCTCTCTCTCTCTCTCTCTCTCTCTCTCTCTCTCTCTCTCTCTCTCTCTCTCTCTCTCTCTCTCTCTCTCTCTCTCTCTCTCTCTCTCTCTCTCTCTCTCTCTCTCTCTCTTTCTCTCTCTCCCCTCTCCCCCTCTCTCTCCCCTCTCTCCCTTTTTCTCTCTCTTCTCTCTCCTCTCCTCTTTCTATTCTCTCTCTCTTTCTCTCTCCTCTCTCTCTCTCTTCTCTCTCTCTCTCTCCCTCTCTTTCTCTCTCTCTCCCTCTCTTTCTCTCTCTCTCCCTCTCTTTCTCTCTCTCTCCCTCTCTTTCTCTCTCCTCTCTCTCTCTCTCTCTCTCTCTCTCTCTCTCTCTCTCTCTCTCTCTCTCTCTCTCTCTCTCTCTCTCTCTCTCTCTCTCTCTCTCTCTCTCTCTCTCTTCTCTCTCTCATCTCCTATCTCTCACTCTCTCTCTCCTCTCTCTCTCTCTCCCCCCTCTCTCTCTCACTCTCTCTCTCCTCTCTCTCTCTCTCTCTCTCTCTCTCTCTCTCTCTCTCTCTCTCTCCCGTTTGCCTACGCGGACACGCACGTGCATGTATGTCTACGGGTGTGCATGCACGTGCATGTGTATGTATACGCATGTTCGTGTGTGCGTGTACGCGCATGTGCACCCTTTGCGTACACGTGTTCCTCCCTGACGTCTTGCTTTCTTTTTCCCATATATTTATGTTATGACAACAAGCGTGACATGGAGGGCCCCGGGGCTTAGCGTCGAGCGGCTTTAGCATGGAAGAACGGGAAAGCCCACACACCTCCTCTGCTCGCTCGCCCGCTCGATCTCCTTTCCAAAATCTGGAACGCCCGCTGTACCCCTTACCTGGTCTTTCGCTGGTCCTTTTTTTTTTTTTTTTTTTTTCTTCTTCTTCTTCTTCTTCTTCTTCTTCTTCTTCTTCTTCTTCTTCTTCTTCTTCTTCTTCTTCTTCTTCTTCTTCTTCTTCTTCTTCTTTCCAGCCGTGTTGACGTTTACGGGTGTTGGTCAAGGCTGGGGTTATGATAAACCTTTTATATCTACATTTTTCTTTAATGTTTGTTTACTATTTGTTAAAAGGGCGGCCATGTTACTTTGGTATACTGGAAAGTCTGGCATATGTAGAAGGCTCTAGGCTCTCTAGGCCCTCGGGTGTGTATATGACAACAAATTGTCCTGTTTCGCCAGCATTTCTCCCATAATGGCCAGCTTCGTACACCATTACAGAAAGTACGAGGTAGCACTTTTGTTGTGGTGTCTACAAAAAAAAAAAAAAAAAAATCTCGACACTGATCGAAAAGATAGTGGAAGACTGTTTTTGAACTGTAAATAACAAATAAGGTAAGCTATCACAATAGGACTTAGTTAAAAAAAATTCTGGATACAAACTTACCACCTTGTCGAATTTCATGCGGCTTAAATATGTCATGATGTGCTTAATCACTTTGCATGACAGTGACGAAGTGGAGGGGGTGAATGAGGTAGGCAAATGATAGATTTTTTTTTTTTTTTTTTTTGCAAAGGGTTACCTACCATCATTGACGTTTGTGAATATGGCAACCCTGAGTTTGTTAACCACCCTTACTCGTGCTCATAACAGTACCATATCGGAGACAGACAGAGATAGACAGAGACAGAGACAGGTAAAGATAGAGACAAACAGACATACAGAAACGAGCAGAAAAAAAAAATAAACCATGCTTATTACTTCTTCGAAAATTCGGTGGCTATATGAAGTCTTGTTCATGGATGTTGGTAGCCCTGGCGTTTACAATTTGATAGTATGTTCTGTTTAAGTTGGTACTTTCAGTTATTCATGTTTATGTTCTTCCTGTTCACTGTCCACTGCAGGGGACAGGATGCAGGGATGACCCGTCATCCAGGAGGTGCCAAGATGGGAGGGAGGGAGGGAGGAGGGTAGAGGGGAGTGGAGTGTGTAGGGGATGCAATGGGTGGGAGTGGTTTCTATGTCTTTATCTTTTGGCTACCCCCCTTGTAAGGGGGAAAAGAGCCATTGGTATATGTATGTATGTATATATGTTCTTACATGAAATGGTTGATGTTGGTAAGCTTGCTATTCAAAACATAACTAAGATATATCCACTTTTGTATGTTGATGATAACTATCTTCATGATTTCTTTAACGTGAAGTTTTCAGTCTGAATGACCTTGAAAACCCTCTCATCAACATTCTCCCTCTCTTTGTCCTCTCTCTAATCCCTCTCCTCTTCTTTGCTGCTCTTCTCTCTCTTCTCTTTCCCAGTCTTTCCGTTTCCTTTTCTCTCTCTCTCTTTCTTTCTTTCCTATATTCTCCTCCTCTTTCCTATTCCCCTTCTGTCGTTCATCATTCTTTTCTTCTCCCTGTTCGGGATGATTTATTCCATATCCTTCTTTTGGTTCCTTCTCATCCCTCCCTTCCCTTCCACTACAATTTTCCTTTCTCTATTGTCTTTTATTTTTGTCT
>NC_134787.1:12190522-12195522 GCF_046742065.1 Oratosquilla oratoria
CTGAGACCAGATTATGGGTCTTTCTTTATAACTTGTCAAAAAAATCAAGGATGAAAATACAAGCAAGTGATTTTTGTTCTTCTTTATGATAGAAGGATAGTGGATGAACATGACAGCAGCGTTTATGACTACAGTAAACCCTCGATATAACGGACGATATGGAGGCAGAGGCCTGTCGTTATATCCGAAGATCCGATATAACAGACAATCCCTCGCTATAACGGACGAAAATCCGTTATAACCGAGGGTTTGTCCGGTCAGATTTTTTGTTCGTTATATCCAATATCCGGTATATCGAGATCCGTTATATTGGTGGTTTACTGTATATTATAACGAAATGTGAAGACAAAATATATGTTAATTAAACAGTTTTTCTTCGTTCTAGATCCAGACAATCCTCGTCAGCTGGCAGGAGTTCGAACGGGAACACACGTGTTGGGATAATTAACACTAATATCTTGAAACGCGCGTAGAACCATCAGCTATTGTAATCTATTCCACAAATCCACATAACCCAGCTGTCAATTAATCTGCATTTCAACCCCCCCCCATCTTCCTCCCTCCTCCTCAATACTCCTTCTCACCCCTCTTGTCACTTCTCGTCTCCCAACCCCCATCCCCCAACCCCCATCCTTGCCTTCCCGTCTTGAAAGAGAACTCAAATAGTGTTAATCCCTACAACAAAGTAAAAAAAAAAAAAAGCTACGCACCGACAATTTTATTCAGTATAGGAACCCCCCCTCACATTCGAACTTATAGGTAAAACCCTCTAGTATTATATAAATAAAAATCTAAAAATAGAAAGTAATTATAGTGCTATAGAAATCAACTAGAATTTTGTTTTTCGGAGAGTAGGTATGCAAAGTTTATTTCTATTATATATATATACATATATATATATATATAGATATATACATATATATGCATATATGCACATATATATATGTGTATATATATATATATGTGTGTGTATATATATATATATATATATATGTATATATATATATATATTTATATATATATATATATATATATCAAATAGAAGTGACTAGACCTATTATCTACCATGCTCACGTACATCTAAGATTTAATAAAGTCGCCTAGTATTGTCTAGAAAAAATAGGAGATAAGATGCCCGCTAATGAAGGGATAACCAAGGAAGGCAATAACGCTAATGTACGTTGATCTAATACTTTTATGAAGTTAACATCATATTAACCTGTTCTAGGTGATATCAGACGACTTCACATTAACTCCTTGGACACGAGGACCTTCTTAACATTCTTTGGAGTGATTGACTTCGAAGGGTTTTATTCACCGAAGAGCAGAACCTCAAAGACAAAGAGTCGGGAGGGAGGTTTCTTATGTATTAAACTCACAGAGTTCAGGTTTTAGCTGGATTTAGTTTTATTTCTTGTATTGCATTGTATTGCATTGCATTGTATTGTATTGCTGCCCATCACAAAAGAAAAATGCTGAGTTTACAGACCCTGTTGGGATTCAAGAACAATAGCATTAGCAACAGCCGAAAAAAGGTCATAAAAAATGTCCGGAAATACAAGAAGCTTCTGAAAGAAATTTTGGGAGCACCCTAAAAAAAGGGGGAGGAGGAGGAGGAGGAGGAGGAAGGAAGAAAGAAATGAAGACTGGGAAAAATAAAGGGACCTGACCTCATAAAGAAGGAAGTAAAGCTGCAAGAACAAGACCTCAAGAGAGAAGAAAGGTTTTGAAAATGTCTGCTAATGAAGGGGAGGGCCATTTCGAGAAGGTCAAGTAGGAGAAGGATGGACGAAGAGGTCGTGGGGTCGGACGAAAAACAACCTTATTGTAGCACTATTTCTTTGGGAAGCTTCTATCAAGAAATGCTTACCTGAGACCAAAGCCTTCTCATTTACTGCGTGCGACTGGAGAGCCGGGGCAAATGACAGTCACTGTTATCTGTCTGGGGATTGTTACGGACCTCTTGAGCCAACGAGACGTGAACAAACTTCACGCCGTTTGAAAGTTTGGAGATCAGATGTCCGATCACTTGGTTGATAGGTGACAGATTCGGCCTCGTGATATTTTTTACTTATTTTTCCTCTAAGGGCAGAGTAGGTGTGACATGTGGTTGATAAGAAAATTATTAAATAATTCCGAAATAATTAAGGTGAGTAGATGGAAGGAAAAAGTCGATAGAATAAAGAAATTAGACAAGTACTGAATCACTCTCTCGCAAACATGGAAAGGAAACTTGAAGACGTAGGAAAAAAAAGTATCTTTCCCACTATGACAATTCACCATTCCTGAATGTCCTCTTTTTCACACTGTATATACAGTATATATATGTGTATATATATATATATATATATATATATACATGTATACATATATATATATATATATATATATGTGTGTGTGTGTGTGTGTGTGTGTGTGTACACAAAACCTTAAAAAAAATCTCCCCATAAATATTTTCATTTTGGCTAACTCAGCCGATATTTTTTTTTTTTTTTTTTTTTTTTTTAACTAAAAGAAGTCCTTCTATGGCTTAATGGGGGGATAGCAGAAATACAAAGGGCTCGTAAAGATAACGGCAGCATGACCCTTGCTGTCGGTAAAAACAGCAAAGCAGCTCCATAAACCACAATGAAATGGCCTCAGAGGATGCTTTAACGGCAGCACAAAGAGTAAAGGGGCCGAGGAAGTGCCATTGAAGTGGGAGAATTGTATCTGAGGGAACAAATAGAACAGGGAGGAAGGGAAGTGGGAGGGGGGAAACACACAATACTTAAAGTAGAGAAATAAGAAGAAGAAGAAGAAGAAGAGGACATGGCCGTGCCAAGGGCTTTTCATTCCTCGCCAGTGGCTGAAGAGCTAACTCTGAGGAGCTACCTCTGGCTGGATCATCGTCACACAGGATTCTAACAACAATCTCATTTGGCTTACGAAACTGCTGCCCATCTCCCTCGCTTAATTACCCTCGGGAGACCTGGTAGCCGCAAGGTACGGCTGGAGGGCTGCCAAGGTCCCTTGGGAGGGGGGAGGGGGGGTTGTGGGGGAGGTGAGAAGGGGAAGGTTGGGAACGGGGAGGAGGTACAGAGGTAATTGGAGGTGCTCAGGAATGGGAATGGAGATGAGAGTTTGAAAGGAGAGGACTCCGAAGAACCTTTAGAGGCGGAAGGAATGTTGTACGGAGATATATTTTACGCAAGACGAAATTGAATTTTACCCCCAAAACATGGCTGGGAAGCTCGTCTTAGGGCTACAAGAGAGGTGGCTTGTTTGACTCTAGAAGACATTGGAAGTACGTGAAAACTACAAAGTTCGGTGGTGCTGTGAGAGACTGAAGACACAGAAAATTTAATTAGTCAAGTGGACGTGGGAGTTTTAGTTTATTTTATTTTCAGCCACAAAAGATGGTGACTGAAACACCATATGAGAGAGAGAGAGAGAGAGAGAGAGAGAGAAAGAGACAGAGAAATAGACTCCAATAGAGTTGCTCTCTTCCCGTATATTAGCATTAGGTAATTACAGCTAAATAAACGCACTCAAGTACACTCACACAAACGCGCGAACACACACACACACACACGACTCGATGGCGCGGTTGTTAGAGCGCTGGACTGCCAGCACGGTGGTGCTCGCAGTACCTGGTTCGAATCCTGCCCAGGGCCGAAATTATTTCGGTATCGCTGCGCTTCGGGTCGTTACTCTGACTCTCGTGGGCGGGGAGTTGGGTGTGTGTGTGTGTGTGTGTAAGGTCATAGCATTACCCATAGATCGGTCATACGAGCTCTGAGCTCTTTTCCGGGAGGGAAATAGCTGTCGATCACGAGTCCAACACGTGATCCAAAGACCAAGGTGAATACACACACACACACACGCACACACACACACACACACACACACACACACACACACACACACACACACACACACACACACACACACACACACACACACACACACATATACGTGGTCCTCCTCGATCGCTCACATACAAAAACAACAACTGGAGAGAATACAGAAGTGGTCGTGCAAGATCATTCTGGGTCCAGCGTACGGCAGCTATGACAACGCCCTAGCCGCCCTGAAACTTCCAAGGCTGTCCGAAAGCCATCAGGAGTTAATGTGGATATTTGGAGAAGAACCATTAACACTTCCTCGTCACCGACACTTCCCTCCACCTGACGCTGCTCCACCATGCCACGCTACAAGACACAACAACAAACTTGTAACCGTCAGAGCATTAAGGACGGACCGCTACAAGAACTGCGCCTTCCGTCCAGAGTGGACATTGTTAACTAAAGCTAGTCTAGTCTGAAAATTAGCAGAAAATGTATATTTTTAGTGTATCACTGTTCACTCAATAAATAAATTATCATTATTTATCTTTATTACAAATGCACACCCTTAGAAACGAGTACACACGCACAAACACACACACACACCTTGTGGCGCAGTGGTAGAGTTCTCGCCTGCCACTACGCCGGTCCGGGATGAAATAATTTCAGTATCTCTGCGCAACGAGCTGTTACTCCAACTCTCGTGGGCAGGGAGTTGGGCGTGTGTGTGCGTGAATGGTCACAGCATTACCCATAGATCGGTAATATACAGTATGAGCTCTGAGCTCTCTTCTGGGAGGGAAATAGTCGATCACGAGTCCAACACGTGATCCAAGACCATGGTGAATCATACACATAGACACACACAAAGACACGCACACACACACACACACACACACACACACGCATAAACACGCAAATACACACAAACGCGCATAAACACATGGGTACAAAAACGCTGATATGGAAGCTGGCAAACGGACCTTAAAGGGAATACGGTGATATAGGTTAAAGACTTTCTAAGTGACAGACGTAGTAAGAGATGAAAACTCGGACTGATAGAAGCTAATAGGAAACATCTACTGGTGATGAATAGATGGAAAGATCACCAGTAGTCAACGAGGAGGGGTGATAAGATAATAAGGTCAGCGGGAAAGGTCAACACATAGTGAG
>NC_134787.1:12200522-12205522 GCF_046742065.1 Oratosquilla oratoria
AATTTTAGCTTTATTGCGTCTTCTGACGGACTAGACTTAAATGTACATAATCATAGTGTCTTGGAATTTTTTTCCTTTAAAATGTGTTGACTTTTTTCTTTGCTGTATAAATCTAAATAAGAATATGGATGCGTTTATATGTAAGACTTTTTTATTTCTATTTTATTTAATTTCTATTTATTTGTTTGTTTATATTTTATTTCATTTATTATTATTATTATTTTTATTTTTTTTTTTTTTTTTTTTTTTTTTTGTAATAGAATCCCATGACAAAATATACCTGTAAGATATGTTCCCTTTTAAGTGTCGACGTGATATCCACTGCAAGCGGCCTTACTGTGGATATCCTGTGTCTTGTTGCCTTGTTTCTGGCCCAGGGCGATAGGCGGTGGGCGAGATGCAGGGATGACCCGTCATCCAGGAGGAGCCAAGAGGAGGGAGGGAGGGAGGGAGGGGTGGTAAATGGGAGTGGAATCGGTGGGGAGTGAAATTATGCCTTTTTGACTTTGGCTACCTCCCTTGTAAGGGGGAAAATCCCTTGATATATGCAAGTGTTGACAAGTTTCTTTGTAATAAAAATAAACAAAATATTCATATAATTGCGTTACTGTTTCTTTAAATAAGACTACACATTTCAGTTTTTATTTTATTTATTTGTTTATCTATTTTGGCTGTCATCACATTATTTGATTCACATTCTCGACACACCTTGCGTAGCTCAGAAATTCTAGGATTATCTAACCCTGCAAGCCACTAATTACTGACTTAGTAAATGTAAAAGAAAAGAGAAATGTATTAGGTGAGGATATTATGCAAGTGTCCATATTTCAGTATAATCTTAATGCCTACATGGACTAGATGCATATTCCGTGTATACTGCAAGGAACAATCATGGAAACGAAAATTAGAAATAGAAGGAATTAGTAATTGTTAAGCAAAGTAGTACAAATAGAAATAACATTTATGAGGTCAACGCTGGAGGAAGAATTCGTACCGAAACGAGACAAGAGTAACTTAATAAAATATATTTACAAGATGATAAAAGAGTAATAATTACTGTCTGTCATGACAAAAATAATGACGATTATGACAATGATGATGATGGTGATGAGAATGAAAACAGTGATGATGATGATAATGATAACAGTGAAGATGAGAATAATGATGACAATTACTTGCTCCTTTGAGTTACTTGTGTAAAGTATCTTGTGTAAAGATATATGAAAAAGATAATGAAAGAGTAATAATAACTGTTATAACGACCACAATAATAACGATAATGACAATGATGATGATGGTGATGAGAATGAAAACAACGAGGATGATGAAGATGATAATGATAAGGGTGAAGATGAAAATGATGATAACAATTCCTCACTCCTTTGACCGTATCATCAAAGTTTACGAAAGACTTTCCCTTGATTTAGCTTATACTAGCACAAAGGGGCAAAAATACTACCTTCTTCAACACTTAAGATCCCGAGACTACTCAAATAACTAAAGTGCTTGAGTTAGAAACCCATTTCTGCATGGATGGGCGATTCAGGATAGAGATTGATCACTTTAGAATTAATCCCAGTCTTCTCTCAATTGCTGTCTATCAACCTGACGAACTGGAAATTCAAACCTTGTACCTCTCCAGCGAACCAATGATTTATATTTGCATTTATGTTTTGCCTCCTTGCAATATAAATGCAATTTGATTCGCAAACGAGTGTCTCCCATAAAACACCAAACACAAAAGAAATAAAGAGAAGAAGAAGGAGAAAGACCTTGGAAGGTAAACCCAGTAAACCATTTTATACCTCGAGTTGGCCCGGACATCCCTAACTTGACTGATTACTTACTTTTACGGTGTCGCTGTGGCCAAGAGCTCACCATGGAAATGCACTTTTTATTAGCACAGCAACAACAGACGCGCGTCGTACACTCGGAACATATATTCGAGACTCGGTTACCACGGCTGCCTTTGTTATCTATTTTTTTTATCTAACCAGTTATCTATTCCATAGTTATATGTATATGTATACGTATATGTGTATATATATATATATATATATTTATATATATATATATTACATATATAAGTATATGTGTATATATATATATATATATATATTTATATGGAGATACACACACACACGCACACACACACACACACACACACACACACACACACACACACACACACACACACATATATATATATATATATATATATATATATATATATATATATATATATATATATATATATATATATGCGGGGGGTGACTGCCTTGTTCTCACCACTAAAAGGTTTACACAATTCTGTGGAAAGATAAGATCAAATAAGGTAGAAAATAAAGAGATACATTTTTACGTAAGAATAAATCAATTCAGAGGCCAACTAATTGATTGGCAAATAAAGTAGATAAATATATAAATAAATAAGTAAAAATAAAGATGAATAAATAAATGAGCAAATAAGTTGAAATGCGACAACCAGAATAAAGTGATTAATGTCCCCAGATAGGGATGGGGTCAATTGAGATAGGCTTAATATGAAAGGCATTACATCCACCATCCCATCCCTCCTCCCCCCCTCATTTTTAAAGCAAAGCCCTGTTGATAATGGATATGAATATATAATACATATCAACAATGAATTTCGCTTTACATATTCCATTATTACACGACTTTTATAGTGAAATAATTGAACTGTTATTACCAATAACGCACATAGTAACTGCCATTGTTGATAGAAAAAAATCGCATGTAGATGCAATACATAATCGTCCGTACAGTTATGCAACATTGGGATCTCAATCTACCTTCGGGGTTCCACGGAGATGAATAGAATAGGCTGGCGCCGACGGTAGAAGGACCACGTGGGACGAAAGGAGGAGTTAATGAATTCACAAAATATGGGAACAGTTAATCAGCGGCAACTCGCATCCAATGTGCAGCTTCATTGAGCTGAAGATCAATACAACGGAATAATCAAAATAATAATGTTGACATATAGGCATGTGCCTGTTTTTATTGTGTGATTGTCTCTCTCAATGGTCCTGGGTCAAGTGGCGGACTCGTGATCGGCAGTTGTTTTCATTCTAATTGTGTGTGTGTGTGTTTGTGTGTGTGATTCACCACGATCTTGGATCACGTGTTGGACTCGTAATCGACAGCTATTTCCCTAAAGGAAGAGAGCTCAGAGCTCACATATGACCGATCTATGAGTAATGCTGTGACCTTACACGCACCCACGCCCACATTCCCCACCCACGACAGTTGGGTTGGAGTAACAACTCGCAGCGCAGTGATACTGAAATTGTTTCAGTCCTGGACGGGGTTCGAACCCGGAGCGCCGTAATGGCGGCCGGAAACTCTATCACTGCGCCACGAGTGTGTGTGTGCGTGTGTGTGTGTGTCTGTGTGAGTGTGTGTGTGTGTATGTGAGTGTGTCTCATATGAGTTTTGATGGGAAAAGAGAAGGGAATGTGGTAGAAAGAGGGACGAAGAGAGATGCGGAGTAGAGTGGGAGGAAGAGTGAAGGAAATAGAGAGAGAGAGGGTTTAGGGAAGAAGAGAAAAGGGAAATGAAAGAAAGCGAGAGGGAGAAAGAGAGAGAGAGAAAGCGTGGCATATAAAGAGAAGGAGGATGAGAAAGAGAGAGATCAAAGAGATAGTGATATGAAAAAAGAGATAGTGGGACAGGAAGAGAGAAAAGAGGGGGTATAGATATGATAAAAGATAATAAAATATATGAAGCAAAAAAAAAAAGGACCCTGAAATTACGGAAAGAATGAGTGGAATGAGGCTTACAAATATATTTTTCAATCTCGTATGTATTTGCTTAGTTGTGTATTGTTTCTAGAACCAGGACTTACATGTACAATTCTTTAGTCACATATTGAGCATTTTGTAGTGACAAATGTTTTCTGTTTCACACCTAAAGATATTGTCTTACATTTCCGATTACTGGAACAAATGTTACCGAGTTCATAGAGCAGGGAGGGGTTCTTAACCTTTTTTCTCCAATTCCCCACTTTTTAGTGAGCCAACTCTCCATTTCCCGCCACAACATCGGTGACAACAAGAAGACACCAGAAACAAACAACGAGAAACAAAAACACATCGATTAAAAAAAAAAAAAAAAACGTGGTTCTTCTGTCCGACCGGTCATTCCCCACTTGGCAACTCCGCCATTCCCCACCAGTGGGGAATTCCCCACAGGTTAAGAACCACTGTCATAGAGTGTCTTTTTCGTTATTTTTTACTGTTTATATTGTGTTTGTTTTGCGATAGTGCGCGTATTTGCTAAAAACATAAAAGATCGTTAGCCTAAGTGTTTATTGCTTTTGTGTTTACTGTTTAATTACTTTTGTATATATTCAGTTACTTAGGGTCTGATGAAGAATGTTCTCCCCGTCTGTCTGTCTGTCTGTCCTTTTTATTTTTTGTAAACTCGTCAAATTATAGAATTATAAAATCATAAAATTGTAAAATCATAAAATCACACCAAGGTGGTTAGCCTCTATAGTAAGTTTAATACAATCTTAACCCTTTCATTAAAATCGCATAGCAATAGCTAGAATAAATGTTTTCTTGCCTAGTGACACTAGACCATATTTAATTTACGGTTAAACCTCATGACTACGAGCCTTATGCTAAGGGAGCATTATGTGATGATTGACAGTACGACACTGCGTTAGCCAGCAGACCGTATGCTCAGAGGAATTAAGATCGTTATCTGCGCGTTCCTCTTAGAATGTTCGACCCCCACCCCCAAGAACGATCGCGAGGGTGATCATCAGTGACCTCTTCTTGCTCACGCACACAGGGCAAAGGTGATGTCTAACAGGGCATTAGGATTTATTACTAGGACAGTTACAAATAAAAGTGCAGGTATAGTTATTAAACTCTGTCGATAGTCAGACGCACCTTTGACTATATAGTGCAGTTATGGTCTTCGTCCTATAGAATGGATTTTAATTTACTAGAATCTGTATAGAGGAAAAT
>NC_134787.1:12213022-12215522 GCF_046742065.1 Oratosquilla oratoria
AACCTGAGTTTACCTCATCTAACCTAATCTAACCTAACCTAACCAAATCCAATCCAAAACAACACAAATCAACCCAATTCAACTCAACCCAACTCAACCCAACACAACACAACCCAACACAAATCAACCCAACACAATCCAAATAAATATATCCCAATCCAACCCAATCCATCCCAACATAACCCAGCCCATCCCAACCCAACTCAACCCTTTCCACCAGCCCAACCCAACACAACCCAACTCATCTCAACCCAACACAACCCAACTCATCTCAACCCAACCCAACCTATCTCAACCCAACAGAACCCAACCTAACCTAATCGAACCTGTCATGTCCTGGCCTGACCTGACCAAAACTAACTCAACCTAATCTAACCAAGCCCAGCACAATCCAATCCAATCCAACCCAACCCAACTTATCTCAACCCAACAGAACCCAACCTAACCTAATCGAACCTGTCCTGTCCTGTCCTGGCCTGACCAAAACTAACTCAGCCTAATCTAACCAAGCCCAGCACAATCCAATTAAATCCAACCCAACATAACGCAAACCGACCCAACCAAACCCAACCCAAATGACCTGGACTGACCCAACCTGATCTGACCTGATCTAACCTGCCCTACCCTGACCTTTGTTATACAGTTTGAAATCTTTGTTACGTGAAATACATGAACAATCAGAACGCAAAGATATCGCGGGAAAAAAAATCCAACGTCAGCTGAAGTGAAGCGAAAACGAAGAATACGAGGTATCCGAGGCCCGAGATTTTTTTTTTTTTTTTTTTTTTTTTTTTCTTCTTCTTCTTCTTTCCGGGGCGACCTCCGGCGCTTCGGCAGTGGCGCGGGCGACAATATCCCGAACTCGATCGTCCGGGCCTTCATGCTGACGTGGTCCGTTCCGGGGACGCCAGAGGAAGAGGGATCTGGAAAGGAAATGCGTGAGAAGAGACACTGGGGTTGACGCGGGACAAAGAAGAAAAGGAAAAGAATGTTAATGTAATAAAAAAAGGAACAGAATATGAAGAAAGTAATCACAGAAAAAGAAAAAAAATAGTCAAAGAAGAATTCGTACGAACTCGAAAGCTTCTAAAAAAATAATAAGATAAATAAATAAGTAAAAAAAAAAAATAAAAAAAAACAGACAAATAGCATATGGAAAGGATGAACGGTACACAAAACGAACCAGAAACAGGTGATAGAAATTAGACACAATATTCCCGTTATTGAAAAAAAAATGGATAACGACGAAACGAAAACAAGAGGAGCTGGAGTAGCCGAAACGAACGAAAGCGAAAAAAAAAATATATAGAATAAGAGATCGAGCGAGGAAATGCTGCGTACGAAATGGCCGAAGGCTTTCATGGTCCCCGAAGGACGCGAGGATCGATGGTCTTCCTCTCCTTCGGTCACTCGTAAGTCATCAAATGGCATTTCAGAAGACGACTTCTAGTGCCGCCCTAGGAATGCCAAACGCCTCGCCCTGGGAGCCATGTTTCCATACATATTCAGGTATAAATTTTTTATACGCATCTTTATATCCATGTGCGCATGCGCAAGCCCGCACTTGGCCACAGGCATGGATACACGCCCACACCCACCCACGTAAACATACATGAACATATACAGTCTTGAGCCCAGTCTCCACCAAGGGCTGAAAAACCATCACAATAATGCAAGTTGGCAAGGTGTTTATAATTGTGTGTGTGTGTGTGTGTGTGTGTGTGTGTGTGTGTGTGTGTGTGTGTGTGTGTGTGTGTGTGTGTGTGTGTGTGTGTGTGTGTGTGCATGTGTATGTACGCATACTATAGGTGTTCAGTTATTATTACTAAGTTAAATGCTTATGTGAGACATTTATTGTTTTGCTTCAGGTCCAAATTGAGGTCATGTGTAAGTTAGCCTGTGTTAGGAAGAATATTAACTAATTGAAAATCCGTTATGTAACCTTTTGGTCCCGGAAACTATCTTAAGGTATATATATATATATATATATATATATATAAATATATATATATATATATATATATATATATATATATATATATATACACACACACAACCGAGAGAACCTTTAGAAGCGGATATTCGACTTTAGATTATTTGCAGGCGATGAACCAACTAATCAAGAAAACGACAAAATACAATATACCTCTTTGTTTTAGCTTTTGTAGATTACGAGAAGGCCTTTGCATCGATAGAACAAATAGCAGTACTAAACTCGCTACGCAATCAGGGTACAAACGAACAGATCATAAGGGTACTAGAAAAGATTTATGCGAAAGGTACCGCTGTAATTCGACTACATGAAGGTACAGAAAAGATTAAGATCGAGAAAGGAGTAAGGCAAGGTAATACAATTTCACCCAAATTATTTACAGCTTGCTTGGAAAAGATTCTCTGAAGGTTGATTTAGGAAGAGAAAGGTTTGAAGATTAATGGCGAATATTTTAACCACCTAAGATTTGTGGATAACATTATTCTTATTTCAAAAAGAGCTGAACAC
>NC_134787.1:12220522-12225522 GCF_046742065.1 Oratosquilla oratoria
CCCACTGAGCAAAGGATCTTCGGAGGGGCAATACGGAAACTCTTCGTGCTGAAGAAATCTCGAAATGAACACGATCTTCTGACACCGAACAAAAGATTTTTTTCTTTTTTTTTCAGTGATCATCTCCTCATTTCATTTTATGTCGTCAGACGATTTTATTCAGAGACCATTGCATGTCTTTGGTGCTACAGTCGACTCGTATGGGGTCGTTAAGTGATTATATTTACCCAGTGGAAGCTTTACACACTTATAGTAGTTTTAGCATATTCTCTACTGGTTAATATCAGATGATTTTGAGCGGCTGAGGGAATAGGGTCAGTACAGATCATAGAATGAGAGTCCATTTTTCCTGGGTCCTTCTTAAGCTGAATAGAGTTCTCTGGTGTCATTCAGAACAGATGCTGTAACGAGTCTTTTCTTCTCTTGTTCGACTTCTCTCTTGGTCTCCAGGTTCATATTTCCTCTCTCTTTTCATCTCTCTCTCTCTCTCTCTCTCTCTCTCTCTCTCTCTCTCTCTCTCTCTCTCTCTCTCTCTCTCTCATTCTCTCTCTCTCTCTCTTTAATGACCTACCGTTTCATCTACTTACCAACCTACCTACCTTCTAGTTTACACATATACACGATAATTTGTGTGCATGTTTGAAGGTACCAAAAAAAAAACACTCACCCTTCATTACCTCCTCCACCTCCGTTCCCCACCTTTGTGATCCCCCCCCCTCTCCGTACCCAAGTTCTAAGTCCTTTTGTCGTCTGTATTCGTGACTGCGTTCTGCCCCAAATAAACAACATTGAGGATGCGAACTGCACCATCGTGTCTGCTGTCGGCGCTGCCGCAAACGCCTTATAGCGCTCCTGATGGTTGTTACCTTCTCCGGTGGTTTTATTTCTTTATTTCGTTTATTCTTATCTATCATTTGTTCATTATATGTCTATTTATTTTCTCGTTAATTAGATTATTCATCTATTTATTCATCTATTTACTTGTTTTTGTTTCTTTAGTTTTATAAGTTTATTTATATAAATTCTATTCTTATTAATTTTCTTATTTATTTGTTTACATATATATATATATATATATATATATATATATATATATATATATATAGATATATATATATATATATATATATATACATATATATATATACATATATATATACATATATATACATATATATATATATATATATATATATATATATGTGTGTGTGTGTGTGTGTGTGTGTGTGTGTGTGTGTGTGTGTGTGTGTGTGTGTGTGTGTGTGTGTGTGTGTGTGTGTGTGTGTATTAATATTTAATTATTTATGTAATTCCTTATTATTCATTTACTTATCTTTATTCACTTATTCGTTTTTCTGTTTATTTGTTTAGTAATTGTACGAGTATATATCTATTTTCTTTTCTTTTTTCTCCTTAACTCAATTTTGTTTTATTTGCCGTAGATTCGGCTGTTTTGTTCTCCTCGTTTTCTTTTGTTCTCCTGTACGTTTCCCCTTTGTCATTCTCTGTGTGCTCTTGTTCACTGTATGTGTCCTGTAACATGTGGTGTTGCAGGTTGACCATTATCTTTGATTTTTATATTTCCCGAATCGCTCGTTTCCTTTCATATATATTCAATTTTGTCTTATCTGTCAGTGATAAGATTTCCTAGTCAGAGTCCGTTTTCATTTAATAAACTCAATCGTTAAGGTTTTTTTTTTTACTGCACAGTATGTGAGACGGTAAAATTTGAGTCTGCGTTTTTATTCACTTATTCATTTATTTATTTATTTATATTTACTAATTTTAGTGTACTTAGGTTACCAGTTTTGCCACTCGCATTGTGTCAGTGTTTTATTACCTCCGGATGTTGCGCCTTCATCTTCGTGTACAATGGTTACAATGGACTGTAGTAGTAAATCATGCCGACAGGAGACCTTTCAGTATGTAACGAGATGGGGTGTAGAAAGAAATAAGAATAGTCTAAAAGATATGAATAAACACCCAGACACAAAGACAAATGAATAAATAAATAAATAACCGAGAAAATACTAGACGTTGTAACACTTGTTTTGTGTTCTTTGATATGCATATTGTTCCATACTCTTTCAACACGTTAAAGTGTTTAACTGTAAAAGTTTACTGCAGGACCATTCGCCTATCCTCTTTGGCCAGATACAGCCTTTGTAGCTCATCGTATTGAATTGATCCGGCTTGGTAAAGCGGTCTCAGTGGTGCAAAGTGTATGAGAAGTGTCGAGCGTGTCGGAATGGCTATGATTGTGATTGAATTCTGAAACCAGTGTATCCAGTTCGATCAAATTAATTAGGGGCCAGCACCGAAATCCGACACTGGTATACTACGCCTCTGATATTCACCGTTGCTTAGGGAGGTTGGGAGCTCCCCCAAAATGCGACTTGATCAATTGATCGCGAGGATAAAGTGGCGTTAAGCTACAGTCTTTAACAATCAATCTGCACATAAACTCGGCCACTTACCCCACCAAACACAACCCTGCGGCCTTCAGAAAAGACCGAACTCTCAATTGCAGTAATTGAGTATATCAACTTCATCACATCAGGAAACTCCTCACATCAAAACATCTTCTCTTTAACCGCACTCTATCATGCGCACCTCGTAATTCGAGGTACGAGCAGAAATTTACTCCACCCAAATGCCAATCACAGATCTGAACACCATCCTAGGCCTCCATAAGCTTCACCAGACCCAAATGGAATAACCTTCGTGCTCAGATTGGCCCCTGTCAACCCTCTCTTCCTGCAGACAATACCCAAATACACCGAAGAAGACCGCCCGACTGCATCGGTCAATAAAATCTTCATCACTTCCCATTCGTAAACAACTGAAGCCAACTGCCATATCTTACCAACCCACATAACAGTGCACTCTATCATACGATGTAATTGCCTAAGATTCATTCCTGTCTCTCTATATATCAAAGAGCCTTTTCCCCCTTGTAAGGGGGTATCCAGCCACCCATCCCACAACTACCCAATACTCATTTGTTTTTCCTTTTATCTTAGCTCCTTGTGGGTGAAGTACCATCCCTGTCTCCCGGCACCTGGGCCAGAAAGAGATAAGGAAATATGAATATCCTTCTCCAGCAATAGAAAACTAACTGGATTTGTTTACATGAAGATATGATATGCTCACGTGCATTACTCAATGGGATGACTCTAGTTCATATCCATCACCAATTTCCTTACTTAAACAAAACGAGGTGGCACAACAATCCTCGTCTGACCTGGCATTTCATCATTCCCACTTCCACTCAACATCCATCTCCAAACCTTTGCAGTCAGACGTTTCCTACACTGACAAGTAACCATCTGCCTTCTATCTCCCCGCATCAGCAAATATAATTTCAGAAACGCTATCGGAACTCCTTACCCAACTAACTCCTCACTTTCTACTGGGAGATTTCAGTGGACGATGTCAATTAAGGATAGACACCACCGTGGAAGGTGTTAGAACTAATACCATACCTATAACTGACTCCCTTTCCGTTAGACGGCACGTGTTTAAAGTGATGTGTGAACGTGTGAACGGGGTATTTGGTTGTCGAACACGTTGGTTAAACCCCAAATACCCCGTTCACACGTTCACACGTGTCTGTCGAACCGCGTTCGACGAACCGTTAAACCGTCTAAACTCCCTCTCACACAACACAGACCAACCTAAAGCTTTCACCTCCTAATAGTTACACACATACCCTAGACTATCAATCAAATCGGCCATCCTGAGTCCACTGCTGAACAAAGGCCTCCTTCATAGCATTCCATGATTCACTCTCCTATCCAAGAGTTGAAACCTTGACGTAGTGGATGGGCTTGAGAATCTTAATGATTACAAAAATTGTGTCGATAGAGAGGAAGTCTCTGCAGGGTCACCATTATCGAACAGGTTTTGTAAGAAAGATTAGACAAAGAACAGTTCACACACACAGTCTCAGGACCCACTACTAACTGGCACGTCGCTGATGGTGAACAAGGATATTCCTCATAGACATCCTAGACTATGAATGATTAGTAATACCAGATCCGCATCAGAGTGACCATTTCCCACTTTTTATGCCCCTTACATCACAACCTTGCTGGACACTTTCCCGTCCAAACTGAAAAAAATCTCTCAAGTAGTATCAAAACATCAAAAACAATTGAACACTACTCAAAAACTGACGCAATGCTAGTCTATCTTTAAAACCACATCCCATCAGCGACACTCCTATCAATTCCATAAACTTCACCATCTACATCATGACACAGGGCCCGATGGAATGTACTGTAGACTGCCACAGTTCACAGAGCAAATGAAATGAACCTCAATAGCTTTTAACCCATTCAACTCCGATGACAAGATGTCTTGTCATTTGGTCAAATAAAACAAAAAATCATAATAAAACAACAAAATGTTTGATGATCAAACAGCACCAGAAAAATATGACGTCGTCAGTCCTCCTCGCTCGAGGAGCGAGGACTGACGTCATATTTTTCTGGTGTTTGATCAAACATTTTGGTGTTTTATGATTTTTTGTTTTATTTGACCAAATGACAAGACATCTTGTCATCGGAGTTGAATGGGTTAAAGACGCCAAAACCTGGAGATTTCTATACATTTTAATAAAGCAAGAGTTCAAGCACGACTTCCCCTTCTGCCAGTGTGGGACTTCCGTCACAATACAGGAATGCTTGATTTACACAATCACCAGCAACAACCACCTACCATCTACTCCTTTAAATCATACTACACTAAATTTAGGGGCGATAGAATACCAGTACTTCAGTCATCCCTTCACAAACTTCTGCAAGAAATAAGACTTCTAACCAAACAAACACCAGTGACTAAGAAGGTGTTAGTCAATTTTTTTTTATCTACAGTCGAAGTCAAAGTTTTGATTCACTCGTGAGTTTTGCTTAAGTAAATATAATGTTTGCTGATTTATTTATCGAATGCATTTCTGTAAAGAAAACATCCAATACTGTTAAGTATCTTATGGAAAA
>NC_134787.1:12230522-12248022 GCF_046742065.1 Oratosquilla oratoria
CCCCTGAGGTTGCACCTCCAGATGGTGATGACGTCGTTTATGATTTTTGAAAGATGGGCAAAGGGAGATGGTTCTCTTTCATGTCCATCTAGCAGGACTAACACATCCAGGTACTCGTTATTGGCCTCACGAGGTTTCTATATTTACTAAAGTTAGTCCTCAACTTTACACAAAGTTAGATTGCATGAGAGGCCATCACGGAAGCTGATATCACTCTAAAATTGCATTTTTCTTTTCCAAAAGATTTATGTATTGCCTTTTAATTGGTTTAATTTCTAATGGCTCCAAATAGCTGCCACTTACCTTTGCCCAGTAGGAGTTGCTGACTGTTTTCCTACTACGTTTTCTATGTTTTCAGTTTATATTCTTTCCCGCTATATGTTCTATTTTCTTCAATTTGTTCCCCTTTTCCGTTATTTCGATATTGTTTACCTGAAGATGAATATTTCTTCATGATAGTGAATCTCATGGAAGATGAGCTTACCTTCCCAGAATTAACTGTTGACTTTAGCAAACTCTTAGTAATGCTTTCTTGCAGCACCGTAGTTTGCTCTCATCTCATAAGTACCTGGTCCTGAGTTCGATCCCCGTTTGTGATCCACGAGACGTAAGTGAAAGTTTCCACCTCAACCGAAGAGCACCAGCCATAGGGTTCTGGCCTTATTCTTTAAGAAAACCTTCTTGTCGAACCATCAGGGATGTTGTCGCGACCTCCAGTTCGTAATCATCTTCCGATACGAAGAAACGCCTTCAGGGTGTCGTAGTTTCTTTCAAAAATCACCATGGCTTCCGGGAACTCATTGCGCCCTCCAGATTCCAAGAAGTCATCTTGCCCTGTAAGAAGCTATTACGTCTTTTATGAACTTTTCATATCTGCCTGGATTTTATCGGAAGCCATATATTCCAGGAATTCTTCGAGGTCTTCAAGAGCGATTCCTGTTTTTGAATAATAATTTTGTCGTTCCACGCTTTTCATTACGACCCCTGAAGGTAAGAAGTTATGTCTTTTAATCTCCAGATGCTCTTTACTTAGTCTTCGACTTTCTCAAAATTGTGGAATACTTTTTCGAAATTTTTCATACCCAAGACAAAGGTTTGGTTTCACAAATATTTGCAACCGTTTGGGTCTAGCGACCTTGCCAGCTATGGGGGATTCGGTGAGAGGTGTCGGGGAATTTCTGGAAAAACATCTTGTTTGGGTCGAGTCGTCCTGTTTTCGAAAACCTGTTGTTTATGGTCCTTGCAGTCACTTCCCCGTCTTCCCTCTTTTTTTTTTTTTCTTTCTTCTTCTTTCAAAACAAGATCAATCCACTTTGAGTAACTCCTCTATACTACACGCCTACACAAAGTTTTGATTTCTCTTACTTGTGAATTATCCCTGGTTCATATGGATACATATGTATGTATAATATGTATATATATATATATATATATATATATATATATATATATTTATATATATACATATGAATATATATATATATATATATATATATATATATATATATATATTCTTTTTTCTTGAAGTGGACTTCCCGTGAGAAGGGATTTGCTTATGTACCATTACCCATTTTGCCCACGGTTGCTGGCTGAACATAAGACAGTAATTGCAGAAAGAGCGTGAAAATGAAAGATTTGTATATAACCTCGTACAAGTGTATCTAACCTGATCTGATCCGATACCCGATGCAAATCCATCTCAACCCAATGCAAGCCAAGTCCATCCCAATGCAAGTCAAGCTCAACCTAATGCAAGTCTATTTCAGTCCTAATAAACCAAATTCCACTCATACTGTACAATATGACTAAACCAAACGCACTTCCAACCCAACCCAACCAAACGCACTTCCAACCCAACCCAACACACTTCCAACCCAACCCAACCAAACGCACTTCCAACCCAACCAAACACACTTCCAACCCAACCCAACCAAACGCACTTCCAACCCAACCCAACCAAACGCACTTCCAACCCAACCCAACCAAACGCACTTCCAACCCAACCCAACCCAATCCAACACAACCAAACGCACTTCCAACCCAACCCAACCAAACGCACTTCCAACCCAACCCAACCTAACCCAATCCAGTCCAACACACTTCCAACCCAACCCAACTAAACATACTTCCAACCCAACCCAACCAGACGCACTTCCAACCCAACCCAACACAACTCACTCCGACCCAACTCATTTCAGTGCAAACCCAACCTAGCCTAACCCAACCCAGCCCATGGTTTAGACTGATCGGGTCTCCATTTTGTCTAAACTTTTCCTTTCTGGGCAGATGGTATCGGCTGGATTTGTGGATCTCCCTGCTCCAAAAAGGTTAACCATTTCTTTCCGACAACTACCCCCATTAGCCAAAAAAAAAAAAAAAAAAAAAAAAAAAAAAAATCCTGAATAATTCCATTTCTTATAACGGAATTGCTACTATTATGGTGATTTAAAATCCGCGACAACCTCTATTTCGAACCAATTTCGAATAGATAATCAGACCCTAAATTGGCTGCCACAGGATTATTTTTCTTTCTCTTTCCGAATTTCGAAAAAGTCACTCCGAAAATTGGGACTGCAAATTCATTGGAAAACTTTAGATATTTGTAGGCAAGACGCTGCTGATACGAAAAATGATATGATCAAAGAGTTGGAATGAAAGACAAGGAATTGTTCGAGAGGAAGAGGGAGGGGAGGAGGAAGAGGAGGGGTGGAAGAACTCTGAAGAGGAGATAAAGAGAACCAAAGAAGAAGAAGAGATTTTGAGAACGAAGAACTCAAGAGTCCTTGAAAAGGAAAACTTTTGCAATTTTTGCTAAAGAAGTGGTTTGCATTAGCGGCAGATGAATGAGTTTAATTCCGAACTAAGATGTATTCAGGGAACCTTCTTATCCATTTGGGGAAAAGAGACTCGAGAAGCTGAATGGAATCGCCTCGTGAAGTAAATAGGTAATGAGGAATATTTTCAACTGTTTAAAAGAAATTGTTATTTTTTGGGGCAACTTATTCTAATAAAAGTTATTTCTGCGGAAATGTATATATATATATATGTATATATATATATATATATATATATATATATATATACATTTATATAGTATATATGTATATATATATATATATATATATATACATTTATATAGTATATTATATATGTATATGTATATATATATATATATATATGTATATATATATATATATATATATATATATATATACACAGACATGACAGAATTGAATAGACACCAAAAAATGCATTTCTCCTCTTATTTAATGCTTGATGTTATCCAAATATTCCTAATATGTTATATTTACCTAGATATATATTTCAGATTACATACAAGATTAATCAAGCATGCCATGAACCAAAGGAGCAGTAGACATACCTGAATTTCAGCGAGGTAGTATTGTGGGTCATAATGAATGTGGACTTAATCAACGCAAAATATCTGAAAATCTGTCAATACCCCTTTCTACTGTTAATAGAGTGATTGTGCAGTTCACCAGAGAGGGAAAGAAGGGCACAAAACCTCATTCAGCTCGTCCCGGGCCCTCAGAAAAAACCTTGCGTCTTGTCAAAAGAAATATCGAAGAGGATCCACGTTGCAAGGCCTCTGACATAGCAACACAAGCTGATGTCAGTCCCAGAACAGCTGCCAGGTATCTCCACAAGCTGGTTTACTATAGCAGAGCTGCAAGGAGGAAACCACTCCTTCGTCCAGCCAATTTCAAGCGCAGAAAGGATTGGGCTGTTATTATCCCAATTGTGTTGGATCTTTGTTATCATAAGAACTCTTCCCAAACAAAGACCCAACACAATTGGGATAATAACTAAATCAAAATTCAGTACAATCAATCATTGTAAGAAGTATCTAAAATGTTACCACAAGACAAAATCAAATAATTCTTTAATTGCCCTAATAAAAAATTTCATAAAGTAGTAAACATACACCATAGACCCAAAGTAGCTAGTAACCCTGGAGTGTACAAAATAACATGTAAAGATTGTAATGAGGTTTATTGGGGCCAAACTGGTAGGGACTTCAATACCAGAGTAAAAGAACACCAAAACTCTGTAAGATACGCACAAAACAATTAAGCGGTCTTCCTCCATACATCCACAAAGGTTCACCGCATAGGTTGGAACAACACAAAATTATTTATAAATCCAATTGTAGTTTTAGGAGAAAGATTGGTGAATCTTTTCTCATCAAACACCTGCCAAATTTTAATATATATATATACAAGCACCTGGCTTTGCCAGCCACGGCTGCGCCGTGGGTGCTTGGCCTGCGGCGCTCCTCGCTTCGCGCCCGGGCTACGCCCAGTTTTACTCGACAAAGTAATGCTTCATAAAACCTTCAGAAACACTGTCTTCAATTTGTCCATCAAAAAAGTTCAAGACAGTCAAACATTTCATCGGAATATTGAAAATCTTTGTTGTTTCGTAGAGAATCATTGAACTTAATCACCTTTCGATGAAATTCCGCACATATTCCTTAAAAAAAAAAAAAAAAAAAAAAAAAAAAAATTACAGCCTGGTATAAGCTTGGAAAAGTTTGGGCATGTTTATTCCGTAGTCGGCAACTCAAACTCTTATCATTTTGTAAAGCGGCTTTTGAATTTTTCCGAGTACCTGTAACCCACTTCCAAAAATGTCTTTGACGCTTCTTTTTGTCGGCTTCGGTTTCTAAAGGCATTGTTCCTTGTCATCTAATCGTAAGATTTGCTGCCCTCCTTTTTTAACGGTTTAAACTTATTACACACGTGTCCCTTTTTGCCGGTTCAGTGGGGGACAAACATACACCCGGGTTCATTAAAAGACAGCCGGGCACCCGGGTTCATTAAAAGACAGCCGGGAGTCATTTTTTTTATAGTTATTATATATATATATATATATATATATATATATATATACACACACATATATACATATATATATATATATGTATATGTATATAATATATATATATATACATATAAACATATATATGTATATATATATATATTGAACATTCGTGATTATTTACGAACATGTCAGGGTTCGAATCCCTTGGCAGAGCTTCTAAAAATGTTCAATCTGTCTTTAACACACACACACACACACACACACACACACACACACACACACACACACACATATATATATATATATATATATATATATATATATATATATATATGCAAAGTAGACCACTTGGAAAAAAGAAACTAACGAAGCAGAGCGCTTTCGTATATTACATCTTCAGTGCAACAAGTACATAGTGATAGGAATACATAGAAAATATATACATGATACAAAGGAACAAGGACAGTTTGAATAAGCGTAGCGACCAATTACCCCCTGGAGAGCGGAAGGTCATTGTCAATTATCTTAAGATGGTGGGGCGACATCAGGTCACAGTGACCCTGGCGACTATGACCTGATGTCGCCCCACCATCTTAAGATAATTGACAATGACCTTCCGCTCTCCAGGGGGTAATTGGTCGCTACGCTTATTCAAACTGTCCTTGTTCCTTTGTATCATGTATATATTTTCTATGTATTCCTATCACTATGTACTTGTTGCACTGAAGATGTAATATACGAAAGCGCTCTGCTTCGTTAGTTTCTTTTTTCCAAGTGGTCTACTTTGCATAAGTGAACACACGTACCCGTGTTCTTATTAGCATATATATATATATATATATATATATATATATATATATATATATATACACATATATATATATATATATATATATACCGTTTATATATATATATGTATTCACTTGGTCTTTGGATCACGTGTTGGACTCGTGATCGACAGCTATTTCCCTCCTGGAAGAGAGCTCAGAGCTCGTAGGTCCGATCTATGGGTAATGCTATGACCTTGCACACACACACACACCCAACTCCCCGCCCACGAGAGTCAGTGTAACGACCCGAGGCACAGCGATACCGAAATAATTTCGGCCCTGGGCAGGATTCGAACTGGGTGCTGGGAGCAATTCTGCTTCCCAGTTCAGCGCTCTACCAATTATGCACCGAGTGTGTGTGTGTGTGTGTGTGTGTGTGTGTGTGTGTGTGTGTGTGTGTGTGTGTGTGTGTGTGTGTGTGTGTGTGTGTGTGTGTGTGTATACATATAAATACACAACATAAGAGTTTATTTCGCATTGACCATGTATTTTTCTTTTTATTACATTGCGGCATTTTGTATGGCTCCTTGTCCGAAACCCCGCTGAGACCTCTTGAGACAGTTGGGAGACTCCCGCAAAGGTTTCTGTCTTGTGAATCGAGCAAGTTTGTTTCCACTTGGAGCCCCCTGTAGTGTTTTGTGTCTTCGTGTGACGTTAAAAGTTTTGCGCCTGTTCGGGATGCTGACATTAGTACTTGGGAAATTTATGAAGAAAATGTTGTCTGTAGTGCAGTGACAACCGTGAGCACGCAATTCTGTGGCAAAGATTTTGAAGGCTACATGAGCTTCAGTTCTCTCTCTCTCTCTCTCTCTATATATATATATATATATATATATATATATGTTTCTACCTACCCTTTCTTCTCCGTCTCTGTCTCTCATTTTCTCTCTCTCCTCTCTATCTCCTTCTCCCTCTCTCTCTCTCTCTCTCTCTCTCTCTCTCTCTCTCTCTCTCTCTCTCTCTCTCTCTCTCTCTCTCTCTCTCTCTCTCTCTCTCTACCTATATATCTATTTACATTATCTGTCTTTATATCTATTTTATCTACCTGTTGAAAAAACAATAGAAAGGCAAACAAAACAAAACTAAAATAAAGATGGAGGAAAAATTGTCTCGTGCTTATCGTAATGGATTATATTCAAAGCGTTTTAAGAATATTTGATTTTTTTTTAATGATTCATTGAATTATTTTTCAGTTACATTAGTTAGCTTCAAAATATTTAATAGATATTTTTTGAACCCTGAAGTTCTGATAGATACTTTATTGATCCCTACATTGATTTAGTGGTTTGCGAGTGAACTGAGAACAACCTAAAGTATAATGTTTATTACCCATTCTATTTGATTTGCCTTGTTTAGCGATGATAATGATGATGATGATAATGACGACGACGATGATGATAATGACTACGATGATTGTTATCATCATCTCCGATACTCACCTTCGCTGGTATCATCATTTCCAATATTCAGCGTAGCTGCCATCTCCCTTCGATGCCTAGCGTGCACACGCGCGCACGCACACATAGGCTACAACTTGGTACTCCGACATCATCGCCGATCTCTCAAGGGAAGGATTCATTGTTCAAGTGACCCAGCTCACCAACTTTCCCGACAACGCCCTATTTGCGAAGAACAGATTCTCTGTATCTCAGGTCAAGCCTCTACTTGTACAAAGGAACACCTGCGCGAACAAAAGTCTCACCCGTCGTCTCTTGTCGCGTCGGCAACCGACGCGACCCAATCTTCCCAATTCCCTCATAACCAATATAGCAACAGCCTACTATTCCTACTATTACCATGTTTGACAACCTTTGTACATATGTAGATAGAATATGTTTCTGGCAACCCTCCGAGTTTTGATTGGAGCTTGCCGTGTATTTGTAAAGGAGAACGCTGTCAAAGAAGACCTCCCCAGTTTATTTCAACACTTAACAAATGTAGTGTTAAAAAACAACCTACATGATGACGATGATGATGACGACGACGAGGATGGCGACGATGACAATGATGACGATGACAAAGGTAACCAGATGTGAGGATGATAATGATGATGATCATAATGTCCTTCTTCTTAACAACATCAAACGATTGTATCCATCTCGAAGAGAACCCTTAGTCTTCCGCTTATTGAATATAAAATTTATCTTAAATCTGATTTCCATCAGCTTTTCACGCCAACACAGCGGTAGTTTGTCTCCTTTGCAGCGTCGTGCCAAGTATTCTAGCCCTCTTGTAAATCTTCGGGTTACAGATTTCAAAACGGAATACAAAACGGAAAGCATGTGGACCCAAAAGCTTTCGTTTTGTAACAAGGTCGACTGATTTATGATGATGATGGTCATGGTTATATTCATATTCATGGTGATGGTCATATTTATGGTCATGGTCGTGGTCATATGGTGATGGTCATATGGTGATGGTCATATTCATGGCCATAGTCATATTTATGGTGATGGTCATATTCATGATGATGGTCATGGCCGTGGTAATGGTTATGGTCATATTCATCGTGATATTCATATTCATGGTGATGGTCATATTCATAGTGATGGTCATATTCATGGTGATGGTCATATTCATAGTGATGGTCATATTCATGGTCATAGTTATATTCATAGTGATGTCATACTCATGGTGATGGTCATATTCATGATGATGGTCATGGCCGTGGTAATGGTTATGGTCATATTCATCGTGATATTCATATTCATGGTGATGGTCATATTCATGGTGATGGTCATATTCATGGTGATGGTTATATTCATAGTGATGGTCATAGTTATATCCATAGTGATGTCATACTCATGGTGATGGTCATATCCATGGCGATGATCATGGTCATCGTCATCTACATGGTTCTGGTCATATTCATGTTCGTGGTCATATTCAAAGTCATAGCCTCTCTCTCTCTCTCTCTCTCTCTCTCTCTCTCTCTCTCTCTCTCTCTCTCTCTCTCTCTCTCTCTCTCTCTCTCTCTCTCTCTCTCTCTCTCTCTCTCTCTCTCTCTCTCTTATGGTCATGGTCATGCTGACAATGATGGTGATAATGATGGTGATGATGATATTGAGGTTGATCAACACTAACATTTAAGTAATCAAGCAATCAAAACGACCAATTAAGAGGCATTACAGCAATTCACTTAAATGTTTATCCAACTAAATCCTTAAATTTTCAGATTCCATCTCTACAAAAAGAAAACTCAATTGGCAAAATGGTTTTCTAGCTGTTTTTAGACGAAGTCTACGTCCTGGCAGTTTGAGTATGAAAATAATCTCTATTCTAATAGTTCTTGAAGAACTAGGGTACGCGTGCCAATGGAGACGCATTTGACACAAAAAACTTCTACCTGCCGATGGTGAATAGATAGGGACATAAATATAGGCTCAAAAAATCACATTATGGGGGAATAGTCAAGTGATTTTTTGAGTCTATAATTATGCTCTTATCTATTCACCATCGGCAGGTAGAAGTTTTTTTTTTTTTTGTGTGTCAAATGCGTCTGCATAGGGCAAGTGCGTCTCCATTGGTACGCGTACCCTACACTAATGTATTTGGGCGTTGTTTCTGCACCAGTAATAATTGTCGGGAGTTATAAACGATGTCTTCACTTGGCTGAATAGAATAGTCTCATTTTAACAAAGAAAAATAATATAAGTAGAACGATAAGACTAAAGGGATTATAGTTACTTCGTAGTTGCTCTTGAACTAAAGATTTTTTTTTTTTTCAATTTTCATCACCAACTCTCACAATTTAGAAATGAACTCACCCTGACCAAGACTCCACCAGCGCGTCAAGGGTGCTTATGTTTCAGTTTTTGTCACTCACTCTCATAATTTAGAAATTAACTCCTTGAACACAACTCCACCAGCGCGTCAAGGGTGCTGGTGTTTCAGTTTTCATCACTCACTCTCACAATTTAGAAATGAATTCACCCTGAGCAAGACTCTATCAGCATGTTTCAATTTTCATCTTCCACTCTCGCAATTTAGAAATGGACTCACCCTGGGCATGGCGCGTCAAGAGTGTTGGTGTTTCAGTTTTCATCACTCACTCCAACAATTTAGAAAGTAATACAACCTGAGCACGACACCACCAGCGCGTCAAGGGTGCTGATGTTTCAGTTTTCTTCACCCACTCTCACAATTTAGAAATGAACTCACCCTGAGCAAGACTCCACCAGCGCGTCAAGGGTGCTGCTGTTTCAGTTTTCATCACTCATTCCAACAATTTAGAAATTAATTCAACCTGAGCACGACACCACCAGCGCGTCAAGGGTGCTGATGTTTCAGTTTTCATCACTCACTCTCACAATTTAGAAATGAACTCACCCTGAGCAAGACTCCACCAGCGCGTCAAAGGTGCTGGTGTTTCAGTTTTCATCACCCACTCTCACAATTTAGAAATGGACTCACCCTGAGCAAGCGCGTCAAGGGTGCTGGTGTTTCAGTTTTCATCACCCACTCTCACAATTTAGAAATGGACTCAACCTGAGCAAACGCGTCAAGGGTGCTGGTGTTTCAGATTTCATCACCCACTCTCACAATTTAGAAATGGACTCACCCTGAGCAAGCGCGTCAAGGGTGTTGGTGTTTCAGTTTTCATCACCAACTCTCACAATTTAGAAATTGACTCACCCTGAGCAAGACTCCCCCAGTGCGTCAAGGGTGCTGGTGTTTCAATTTTCATCACCCACTCTCACAATTTAGAAATGGACTCACCTTGAACAAGAGCGTCAAGGGTGCTGGTGTTTCAGTTTTCATCACCCACTCTCACAATTTAGAAATGAACTCGCCCTGAGCAAGACTCCACAAGCGCTTCAAGAGTGCTGGTGTTTCAGTTTTCATCACTCACTTTCACAATTTAGAAATGGACTCACCCTGAGCAAGACTCCACAAGCGCGTCAAGGGTGCTGGTGTTTCAGTTTTCATCACTCACTCTCACAATTTAGAAATGGACTCACCCTGAGCAAGACTCCACCAGCGCGTCAAGGGTGCTGGTGTTTCAGTTTTCATCACTCTCACAATTTAGAAATGGACTCACCCTGAGCAAGACTCCACCAGCGCGTCAAGGGAACAGACCTACAAAACTGGAAAGATAAGTGAATAAGGAAAAAATAGGAGAAATGTAAAGAATGGGGTTGAAGAATTGGTAAATGGTGTTTCATTAAATGAGGTAATTGACAGCCGAGGTGTGAACCAGTATGGCTTTGATATTAGGAACAGCAGACGAAATAATTGTTTGAGGAAAAATATACAAAACAACTGAAGAATTAAGAGGCGGTAGGAGATAGAGCAAAAGAAAGAAAAAATAAGATCAAGAAATTAAAGTTAGCCAAAAGGCATATGCGAGAGAATTCAATATAACGAAAAAAGGAGAAAAGAAAAAAGATGGAAAAAGAAAATACAGAGGAAAGGAAAAAAAATATCAAAGTGGAAAGGAGTCTCAAAAAACTTTGGGGACAAACGACAGATATTTTTCCCAAAGGATGAAGCAGCGTTAAGAAATGGGCACCGAGCTAGATGTAAAATTACTCGCGCAGAGATCCTGCGGGGAAAAAAGAAGAAGAAAAAAACATATATTTCTTTTTAATAAATAAACGAGTATGTGGCGTCTTTATGACACAAAAGATGAGCTGTCAGGACTCTAAACTGCAAAAGCCTCAGCACTGTTGAAGGTGTATTACAGAAAAGTCTGATCACCAGATAAAATAATCACTTCTCGAAAAACCATATGGTCTCCCCTGAACGGTGAGCCTGACCTCTTTTTGGCAGCTTTCCAGAAGCCAACCCCCCCCTTACCTCCCTCTCCCCCACCTCCACCTCCTCCTCCTCCCCCCACCTCCTCTTCTTCCTCCTCTCCCGTCTTATATTACATTTTCCCAAATCTGTGAACCTTCTTCGTTTTCTTGCCCGTGTTTTGGCTGTTGCCGCTGCCTGGGCTTCGGTCAGCAATTTCTAAATTTCATTCCTGTGTTTGTTTTACCTTCTCTGATCTTTTGGAGTTCTGGGATACTTGTCGGGTACATTGTTCAAGGACATTGCCTCCTTGGCTCACTTTCTCGTTTGTTTGTTCACGACACTGTCCTCACTGTTTAAACTATGTTCATCTTCACTCGCCTGCAAATGTCCAGAGGAATTATTAGTTTCTGGTATAGCACTAATGCAGACACATAAAACTGACCCACGAAACATCAGTATGCAATAATTTCCTCATAGCTAGATATAATTTTGGCAACATCATTGCATTATTACAGCAAGTATTAGAAATGCATTTGCTTAGTTCTAATATATCAAGGGTCAGGTCAGGGTTTTTGCAATAGCAAACCCACGGACAAAATAACCTGATCCAGAAGGGTGAATTGTGGTTATGATCGTTACTCGTTAGTGGCACCTCTATTTTTTTAACTCGATAAATGTTTTCTGTGCCAATGACACTTGGCTTTTATTCCATGTGCCGTAAAGCGATTTGATTAATTTCCATGTTCCAGTCTCCGTAGCAGAGGGGGTCATGTTTTAAGGTCGTGGGCTTGTCTGTACTTAAGATTACAAATGCGCAACCCCAAGCAAAGTTGTGCAAGGTGTCTTTTATGAAATTAGCAGTTCCTGATAGGTCTGTTACAATAAACAACGCATGTGAGGAAGGAGTCTATATTAGGTCGACGTTTTGCTTTTTACAACTTTATTGATTACTTGATCAAACGTACAAATACAATGAAGGCTCCGTCCTCACATTGTGTATATAGACGGTAACCTAAACTACTAACATTTATGACTTTACAATTAGTAACTTGTGTACAAAGAAAGACAAAAAAAAACGTAATTTCCGAAATCTCCAATCACCGTACTAAAAGAATTTTAGTGACACAATAGTAGAAATCAAATTTACAACTTTATTGATTACTTGACCAAACGTCGTACTAATACAATGAAGGCTCCGTCCTCACATTGTGTATATAGACGGTAACATATACTACTAACATTTATGACTTTACAAAAAAAGACGAAAAAAATGCAATGTCATAAATCTCCAATCACCGTACTAAAAGAATTTTAGTGACATGATAGTAAAAATGAAATTTGAAAGAAAAAAAAATCTGCGGAAGCAACTACGTAAAGACAATGAAATAAGACTAATACTTGATATGAGTTTTGCAATTTACTCGCACCTTCGTTTGCAATCACTGAATATAAATATTGCACAGTGCCTGTGTCTATATCTTCAAACTCTTCATGATTTATTGCAGCCTGCTCGTATCTTCGTTAGCAAATATTGCATGTAAATGTTGCAGTATTGATATACCTTTATCATCAAGCACTGATACCCATGGCAGTAAATGGTATCTTAGCAAATATTGAATAGATTACTGTACTTTTTTGAAGGCATTTCAGAATCTACTCTCATATACTCACTGCATTGGCAGTATACAAAAAAATTAATTTAAAGTATTCGAACCCTGTTGGTAAGTACTACATAAAATATTACAATATAATTCCATTCTTTTTATCAAGTAATACAAACAAATATTGCATTTATATAGTCCCATTCTATCATCATTGATAGCTGCATAGAATAGAAATATTGGAGTATAAAATCCGACATATCCCATTGTTATAAACTTTCAATTCATTTTCCTTGCTGTAATCGCAAATATAATTTAGGTGATAAATTTCGTAAATTTGAGGGGCGATGAGAGATGATGGCATCAAGGGGACATGAACAGAGGAAATATAATGAAAGGGTCAGACAAAAGCAATGAAAGGAGAGTCGGAGGTGACAATGGAGAAGAATTCTTACTCAGGCGGAAGAGGAGGAGGAAGAAGAAGAAGACAAGAGAAGGAGGAGGAGGAAGAGGAGAAGATTTTGGCGCCAAAGAGCAGGCTGTTGGAGGGCCGGGCCGTGAGGAAGGAGGTAGAAAAAGACTAAGTGAATTCAAGGAGGCAGTGCATTAGGCCCTGCACAATGGGGGAAAGAAAAATTAGGGCAACAGATTACTTAGGAACCAAGAAAAACATCTCCTGAGTTATGCTCATCCAGAGAGAGAGAATGAGCGTACTTAGGTGATGTCTGATTTTCCTCTGAGTAATTGATCGAAAGAGAGGGTGTGCACAGTCATGCCGGGTCAGGAAACCTTGAGGACAATTCTGAATGTTGAGGTCTATGTTGAAAGGCCACTAGGCAAACGGGAGTTTCTTAATACGAGTTTAGGCTTATTTGTCTGCTGTAAGACTTAGGAGAATGATGCAGCTTTTGTGCCTCACCATGTCCCTGGGTTAGTACGGTTATCAGGCTTGTAGGGTGATTCCCAAATAGGGGGGGAATTGTCCCACTGGGGGTAATTTCGCTTTAAGAGGCGATAAAGACTGTCATTAAGGGCAGGAACAAAGGCCAGAAAGTCACGACCGAAGTAGTCACCTTTGCCCTATGTGCTCGGACTGTTGGGGCAGGTAACCATTATTACTAAAAATCCGAGAGAAGTGCGGGACTCGAACCTGTGATTAGGAGGATTTGAGTTTTGAACTCCCGATTACGCTACCGAGAGTCAATATATTCCTACGATTCATGATTGATTCATTAAAAAAAAACTCTAATTATAGTATTTGTTTCACAGCTCTTTTATAAAAGGATACAGAAAACTCCAAATTAACACAATTATATTTACAGAATATTAGCATGTAAATAACACCAAATTGTTGTGTGGTAATGAGCTCGTTGCTGAGAATGAGTCTGGAAAATTTTGGGTAATTGTCAAAAATAATTTGTCACCACAGATCTGGCGCAAAGGGGGGACGGGTGGGGGGAGGGGGTAAGGGAAGAAGTAGGAGGGGGGACGAAGGGGGAGCAGAAGGATTAAAGGGAGAGGAGAAGGATAAAGGAAGAAAAATAGAGAATAAAGAGTAGGGGTCACTGCCCCCAAGCTTTTGTCGTGTTTCGTCAGGTAATACAGTGGGTCCTCCTTATACAGTAATTCTTTATCCTGTAAATTCACATACATATACCAAGGCTTTTTCCCCCTTATAAGTGAGGTAGCCTTTTTCTTTTTGGCTACCTCCCTTGTAAGGGGGAAAAGCCTTGGTATATACCCTCCTCCCTCCCTCTTATCTTGGCACCTCCTGGATGAAGGGATGACCCGTCATCCAGGAGGTGCCAAGATAAGAGGGAGGGTGGAGGGGAGTGGAATATATAGAAAATGCAATGGGTGGGAGTGGTTTCTATGCCTTTTTCTTTTTGGCTGCCCCCCATGTAGGGGGAAAAAGCCTTTGGTATATGTATGTATGTGAATTTACCGGATAAAGAATTACTTTATAAGGAGGACTCACGGTATAACAAATAACAACAGTCTTTAAGAAGATTTTTTTTTTTTTTTTTCGAAAGTGAATGAGGCATCGCAAATTTCACTGCCACTCCGAAGTAGGGATGGAAAATCTACTTCGCGTAAAGGTTCCTCTTTCTTTACTGTAAATGAAGACTTCGGCATCAAGAAATAATAATCAAGTCAATCTACTGATAAGATAAAAGAAGGGGCAAAACAAAATTAACAGGAATCATGGAACAAGTAAAAGGGTATATCTTATAACAGGTATAGTTACATCCACTAATAATTACTACAGTGGCTAATGTCCTCAAGGGAACTGTGTACAATATATGTATCACTTTAGGTCGTATATTTACGATGCAGGTCATTCTCTTACGACCTCGTTAAGTTAACTAACGCGTATCGAAAATTTGCTCATTGTGTAAATACTCTTACTTCAGCTTAGTAGATGACGTCAGCCCTTGTAGTACTTAGAAGTGATGCCAGCTGTGCAAATTTATCAGGAAATGGTATAATGGAGTCAGTGAGTTGCGGTATGCAGGTGCACAAGGATAGATACCTTTTAATACAGCTAATGTAGATGGAAAGTGATACTACATTTGATCCCTACTTTGCATAAGAGTAATTCATTATTTATTCAGAACCAGACAACTTTGCTCATCTCTGTGACAGCCCTTCGGCAAGCAAAAGGAGCTTACTTCACCTTTCCCATTCCAGGCTGAAGGGAACTATGCTTGTTTTTTAGCAACCACTGGTACCTCTTCAGTTAAAAAAAAAAAAAAAAAAAAAAGCCTCGCCTATTTCCTTGCATTTATATATATATATATATATATACATATATATATATATATATATATATATATATATATATATATATATATATATATATAAATATATCTGTATTTATATATATAATCATCTTATCAATTACATGAACTTATTTTCATTTTAATTCCTTACAAACACGATTGAGACTAACAGGAGTATTTATCTCGATGGAAGCATGTTCAGAAACTAAGACGCTGTCAAGCTGAGGACTTGAACCTAGCCGATACTTAACAAATTAACCGTGACTTTATATATATGTGTATACATATATATATATATATATATATATATATATATATATATATATATATATATATACACATATATATATATATATATATATGTATATACAGTATATATTTATATATATATGTATATGTATATATATATATATATATATATATATATATATATATACTTTTTTGGTGGGGGGAGACTAAGGAGAATGTCTATTGGTCAGAATCGGTTCTTCGCGTCTGAAACTTCCAACCCCGTCCCTGATAATTCCCCTGAGCTTAATACAAGGAACAGTGAGCTGTTAACTGCCCTATTGATTATCATCAACCAATTAGTTCCCCCTAGCTAGACCCTGACCCTAGCCTCACGTCTCCTCTCCTCACCACCCTCCTCCTCCCTCCTCCTCTCTTCCTCCTTTCCTTTCTCTTCCTCCCTCAAAGCTATTTATCGCATTCTTCTTCCTTCCAGATTTCTTTTTCCTTCCACTTCCGGGAATTCCTTTCCGGGCCATTACGTCGTCTGTCCCCAATCTGCTCTTCTTATCACCTCCTTCCCATCTCTCCTTTGTTACCGGTCCCCCCTTCGCCTCCCTCACTACCTTTCTTATCGTCACATTTATCCAGTTCTCTTTTGTTTTTTACTATGTAACAATTACAGGCCACTAAAATTGTCTTTTTACTTCCGAACTTCTTTTATTCCTTTCTTTTCTTCCTCCCCTTACTCCTTACGTCCTCCCTTCGATATCTCGCCTACTTTCTCGTTCGCTCATTAGGTCAACCGCTACTTCACTCCCCTACTCATTTGTGCACACATGCACATACACACGCACGCACGCACGCACACACACACACACACACACACACACACACACACACACACACACACACACACACGCATATATATATATATATATATGTATACATATGTATGTATATATATATATATATATATATATATATATATATATATATATATTTGTGATCAAGACCCTCTAGGTCAAAACGTAGACACATTAAAATCTTCCCATTAATCCTCGTCCACTTCCTCTACATTCAATATATATATATATATATATATATATATATATATATATATATATATATATATATATATATATATATATATATATTAAAACAAAGGTATACATATTTCTGTGCAGGGGGCTGGTCCATCCATCCCATGCAGGAGCCGAACAAAAACACGTTCTCGCCCTGCGCCTATCAAAACAGATCCGGACTCGTACAAAAGCAGACGAATAACAAGCCCGTAATATATCGTCACAAATGTCAAAACACATCGTTCAGAATTAGACCTAGTTCCTTCAGTGCCATAGTTATTTTTATGAACCAGAGGATTTCTGTATACACACGGCCTTACTTTGATTTCAAAGGAATTACGATCGATTAAGACATTCTTAATTTGATGAACAGACTCTTATTTACATTA
>NC_134787.1:12258022-12260522 GCF_046742065.1 Oratosquilla oratoria
TGAGAAAGCTATAGGAAAGGGGAAGGATGTTTTTTGGGCTTTTATGGATCTGAAAAAGGCTTATGATAGGGTAGACAGAAAGGCACTGTGGGAGGTTATGCAGATTTATGGGATAGGAGGAAAGCTTTTGGGAGCTGTCAAGAGTTTTTATGTGAGTAGTAGAGCATGTGTTAGGATTGGAAATGGAGAGAGTGAGTGGTTTGAAGTAAAGGTGGGACTTCGTCAAGGATGTGTTATGTCGCCCTGGCTGTTCAACTTATACATGGATGGGGTGGTGCGAGAGGTGAATGCTAGGGTAGTGAGTCAGGGATTGGAGATGGTTAAAGAAAATGGAGAAAAGTGGGAGGTGAGCCAGCTGTTGTTTGCAGACGACACTGCGCTGCTTGTGGCAGGGTCAGAGGAGGGATTGAGGAAGCTGGTGGCAGAGTTTGGGAGAGTATGTGATAGAAGAAAGCTAAAGATAAATGTGGGTAAAAGTAAGGTGATGAGATGTACAAGGGGTGAAAGTGGCAGTAGACTGGAAGTGAACATTAAGGGAGAGCGACTGGAGGAAGTGGATAGTTTTAGATACTTGGGTGCAAGTGTAGCAGGAAAAGGTGGAGTGAAGGTGGAGGTAGAATGTAGATTGAGAGAAGCGAGTAAATGCCTTGGTGGTTTAAAGAGTGTAATGAGAAATAGACATTTGGGAATGGATGCGAAGAGGAGACTGTATGAAGGAGTGATTGTGCCAACAGCATTGTATGGGGCAGAAACGTGGAACATAAGAGAAGAAGAGAGAAGGAGTTTGAATGTGTTTGAGATGAGGTGTCTGAGAAGTATGGTGGGGGTTACTAGGCTAGATAGAGTGAGAAATGAGGAGGTGAGGAGGAGAACAGGGGTGAAAAAGGATTTGGGAGATAGGGTTGATGAAAGAATATTAGGATGGTTTGGACACATGGAAAGAATGAGTGAAGAAAGACTAGTAAAAGAGGTATGGAAGGCAGATGTGGAGGGAGTGAACATGAGGGGACGTCCTAGGATGAGGTGGATGGATGGGGTGAAGGGGGCTTTGGGGAAGAGGGGAATGTCTGTTGAGGAAGGAAGGGAGAGGACGGAAGACAGAGGTGAGTGGAGAATGGTTGTATATGGATGATGTTTTGACTGCATGAGGAGGAATGGGCGGGGGGGTGGGGGGTGGGGTAGTATGTGTGAGTAAATTTTGACGCAGCCCGAAGGGATTTCTCCCCGTCCTCTCCTTATATGCAAAGGGGGACGGAGAGGGGGGGTCGCCGATTAAATGAAGCGGCCTTGCTGTGGATGTGCTGTGTCTTGCGACACTGCTTCTGACCCAGGGCGGTGGGCAGGGTGCAGGGATGACCCGTCATCCAGGAGGTGCTCAGATGAGAGGAAGGGTGGGAGGGGTGTGGAGTGTATTTAGGGATGAAATGGGTGGGAGTGTTTTTATGCCTTTCCCTTTTTGGCTACCTCCCTTGGAAGGGGGAAAAAGCCTTGGTATATGTATGTATGTATGTACTAGATAATAAATACCAGATACTAGTGACTAGTTGCTAGATACTGGACACTAAACACAATAGACAGTGGGCACTAGATATTATATACCAGTAACTAATTACAAGATATTAAATGCTAGATAATAGTAGCTAGCTTCTAGATTATTTATACTAGATACTAGGCACTAGATATCAGATACTATCAAATAGTTACTAGATAATAGTAACGTTACTAGATATTGGATACTAGCTATAAGATACTAGATACTTGATACCAAATACTAAATACTAGACTAGATATTAGATACAAGATACCAGATACTAAAAGCTTGATACCAGACACTATACACTAGATACTGGAAAACAGGTACCAGATACTAGATACTACTAGTTAGTTACTAGATACTAGATACCAGACACTAGGTACTACATACTAGTTACTGAATCATTGACACCGGATACCAGATACTAGAAACTAGATATTAAATACTAGACACTGGATAATAGCCAGTGGATGCTACTAGACACAGTTACTAGTTACTTGATTTGCAATACCGGATACTAGATACTAGATATTTTATATCAGATACCAGGTACTAGAAAATAGATAATAAGCATAAAATACTAGATATTAGATACTAGACACTAGGTACTAGATACTAAATATAGGATAACAGATAATAAATACTAGATACTAGATATAAGATATTAGATACTAGATACTTGATATATATATATTTGATACCATATACCAGATACCATATACCAGATATTAGATAATACATACTAGATATCAGATACTAGACACCAGATACTAGATTCTCAATACTAGAAATTAGATACTAGATACTAGATATTTGATTCTAGACACTATATACTCGATACTAAGTATAAGAAACTAGATATTAGATGCTAAATGCTAGATACTAGATACTTGATATCAGATACTAGATGCTTGATATCAAACACTAGATACATGATATCAGATACCGGAAACTAGGTAATAAGTA
>NC_134787.1:12263022-12278022 GCF_046742065.1 Oratosquilla oratoria
CCGTGAAGTCGTGTGTGTGTGTGTTGATGTGTGTACGCCCGTTTGTGTGTTATTTAGTCATATAGTGATATATATTGATATGTTTTCTGTCTTCCTTATTAGGACGTTCATTTTACCATCGCCAAGATTGCTCGCCTTGGTTGTAATTATGAATTCAAGTACTGCAAATGATTATCACAAGATAAATATTCCACGTAATTATTATGAAAATGTTTATCCGCAAACATTTGCCTAAGCTGGAAAGGTAAATGAGTTGATCAACACTGCTTAGGTTTAAACATCACGCTTGTGTTTTGCGCGCGTTATTACAACGCGATATTGAGAGAAACGCAATGTCAAAAAACATGGAAATGGATAAATATGTAAATAAACAGGCAAAATAAACATGCATGTTCATTGCAACTATATGCTGCCAATGTTAATAGAAACATTTTGTTTTGTGTGTTTTTTCATTTACTTTTTTATTCATTCCATCACTTTGTTTATCTGTCTACGCATTTAATTAGTTAATTCTGGTTTGGACACTAGTTGAAAACACGTCTGGATGCACTATACCGACGATCTATTCTTGTATTTGTTTTCGTTCTAGCTTATACTATATATTCTTCATAACAAAAAAGAAAAAAAAATCCCTGAAATAGTCGAATACTCACAACTGAAACAATATAAAAAACCCAATAACTCATTATTCTGAAAAAAAGTGAATAATTTCGAAAAGGAACCAGAGAAAAACGAATTTGGAAGACTGACCATGAATAGCTTCTCAGACAATCTCATCCGGGAACAGAACTCGATCCCAATCCGACTCGGAGTCGCCCTCGGGTCAAGGAAGAAAACGGGATCAGTTGCTTTTGTCGCTACTGTGCGGTCAGTGAACTCACGGTTTATCGCTCTCACGGTATAAAATGCTCACAGTCTCACACACTCACGGATTTATACTCTCAAGCTCTAGCACGTCTACAAGCCCGAGGGTAGACGCAGACAGAGATACAGGGACAGAAACACTGACACGTGCAAACGTGTATACACACATACACACATGAATATACATTTACAAACGTACATGCATGCACACATGTACACACACACACATACATATATACATACGTACATACATACGTACATACATGAATATATACTTACAAACATACATGCACGCACACATGTACACGCACACATGTACATACATACATACATACCCATACATACATACTCGGATACAGATGCCCATACATAAATACATACATACGTCCGTACATACATACATACATAAACATATACACATAACATACAAACATACATTTATATATATATACATATCTTCAGACATGCATACGTAAATGCATCATACATACATCATACAACTTACATATATACATTTATACATACATGCACACATACATACAAATACATGTACACGTGCGCACCTTGGTAGTGAAGGCTATATCCCGTCTCAATAATCTCCTGTCTATCCTGTCTGTTTCCAGGCAACACCTGTATCTTGTCCGTTTATTTTTTATCCCGTCTGTCTGATCTTGTGAGCTCTCCAGCCTTCCTCTTTTTCCTTTTATTTGTGTATTTTTGTGCCACCTCTCCATCCCTCCCGCCCTGCCCGCTCACCAGCTGCAAACTCCGATACGCTTCTCTTTATTAATTTGGTTTTAACCAATTGCTTGCTTGCTTGCTTGCTTCCTGCGCTCTCGTCGACCATTTCCTCCAGTTCTCTCGTTCTGAATGAGTTTCGTTTTGTTCTTGTTCTTTTTCTTTTTCGTTCGTCGTCGGGCGACGGAAGTGTTAGACCTTTGATCGAAAAAAATGCGTAGGAAGTTTAGTCCTAAATTTGTTGTTGACTGGAGAGGGGAGGGTGTCCCTACCCGTTGGGGATCAGCCAAGGATTTTTTTTTTCTTTTTTTTTCCAGAAGCAAGGCAATTCCCTGGCACTGAATGATACCGTTAGAGATGTAGATCTTCGCTTTCCTCCTCTTTTTATATTTTCTTCCTCTTTTCTTCTTTGTATATATTTTCTTTTCATACTCCTTATTTTCTTGTTTCTTGTCCTTTCATTCTAATCTTTAATCTAATCTTCCTCCTGCTCCTTTGTTCCTTTCTTTTTTCTTCCTTTCCTTTTTCTTCCTTTCCTTCTCTTAATATTTTCCTTGCTCTCTCTTTTCTCATTGTCATTATCATTCTCACTCTCATTCTCCCTCTCCTCCTCCTTCATCTTACCCTGACGTTTACCTTTCTTTTTACTTTCCCCTTTTCTTTTCCCTTTTCCCATCCCCTTCCTTTTCCCTCCTTGACCTTCCCTTCCCCCTTACCTTCCTCTATCCCCTCCCCTTCCCTTTCCCCTTGCCCTTACCCTTGCTCTTCTCCTTCTATCCCCTCCTATTTCCCTTCCCTTCCTCTTTCCCTTCCCTTCCTCTTTCCCTTCCTCTTCCCTTTCCCCTTCCCCTTCCCCTTCCCCTTCCTCTTCCCTTTCCCTTCCCCTTCCCTTCCCCTTCCTCTTCCCCTTCCTCTTCCCGTCCCCCTTCCACCCCCTCCCCTTTCTCTTTCCAACTTCCCTTTCCTCTTCCCTTCAACTTCCTCCTCCCCTTTTCCCTTCTCCCTCCCTTTCCCCTTCCCTCTCCCCTTCCACTTCCCCTTCCCCGTCCGTCTCCACTTCCCCCTCACTTTCCCCTCCGTCTCCACTTCCCCTTCCCCTTCCCCTCCGTCTCCACTTCCCCTTCCACTTCCACTTCCCTTTCCCCTCCGTCTCCACTTCCCCGTCCACTTCCCCTTCTCCTCCGTCTCCACTTCCCTTTCCACTTCCCCTTCCAGTTCCACTTCCTCTCCGTCTCCACTTCCCCTTCCCCTTCGTCTCAACTTCCCCTCCGTCTCCACTTCCCCTCCCCTCCCTTTCCCCTCCCCTCCCTTTCCCCTCCCCTTCCCCTTCCCACTGCCTTTCCCCCCTTTCCGTCCCTTTCTCCTTCCCCTATCCCTTCTCATCCTTATTCTCTTCTTGCTCCTCTCTCAGCTCCTCTCCTTTGTTCCCTCATTATTCCTCTTCCTTTTCCTCTTCCTGCTCCTCCTCCTTTTCCCTTTTTATCTTTTGTTACTTTCCTTCTTCCACCTATTCTCTCCACTTGCTTCCACCTATTCTCTCCACTTGCTTCTGCTTTTCCTTTCCCCATTTCTCATCTTGTTCCACTAATTCGTCAGTTCCTCTCCTTCTCCCTTTTCTATTCCTTTATTTATTCTAAAATCTTACTATTTTTAATTTTCCTCTCTTTTTCCTCGTTGTTACTTTTTGGTTTTTTCTTTATATTTATTTTCTTTAGCTTAAATAATTTAATTAGGTACTTTGCCTATGCATATACACACACATGGAAACATACAAAAGTTTACACACATGCACATATACATACTAAAACACACACACTAATACACACATTTACACACACACACACACACACACACACACACACACACACACACACACACACACACACACACACACACACACACACACACACACACACATAGATACACATACACACACACACACGTGTGTGCGTGTTCGTTTGTCTGTATGTATATGTGTATTTTTGTATGTCTGCATACTTGAGTGTATGTGTACGTGTTTGTGTATGGCTGCATACATTCACTCATACACTTGCATATCAAATAAAGGAGACTCGTTTTATTCCTTTATGGTCAATTTCCCTCCTTGGAAATACTGAATATATAATTGTTTATTTCCTCTTTTACCTCTTTCCGTGACTTTCCATGACTTTCCATGACTTTTGGGTATTTGAAATTCTCTTAACCATAGAAACAATTTCATTATATGTAAAGGATTGTTTTTTGTCTTTACAAGTCTTAATCTACTCAGGTGCTATGAATCGGAACTTCATATCTGACAGAGCGTCCAGCTCTCTCTCTCTCTCTCTCTCTCTCTCTCTCTCTCTCTCTCTCTCTCTCTCTCTCTCTCTCTCTCTCTCTCTCTCTCTCTCTCACTCCCTCACTCCCTTTCTTCCTCTCCCCCTCTCCATCTCTCCCTCTCCATCTCTCCCTCTCCCTCTCCCTTTCCCTCTCTCTCGCTCTCTCTTTCTCTCTACCTCCCTCCCCCCTCTCTCTCTCTCTCCATCTCTCTCTGGCTCTCTATCTCTGTCTCTCTATCTCCCTCCCTCTGTCTCTATCTCTCTGTCTCTATCTCTCTGTCTCTATTTCTCTCTCTGTCTCTCTCTCTCTCTCTGTCTCTCTATCTCTCTCTCTCTCTCTCTCTCTCTCTCTCTCTCTCTCTCTCTCTCTCTCTCTCTCTCTCTCTCTCTCTCTCTCTCTCTCTCTCTCTCTCTCTCCCTCCCTCCCCCTCTCTCTCTTCCTCTTTTCCTTCCTCCCTTCTCCCCTTCCCCTTCTATTAGGTGACTTCAGAAGACAGTTTCGTTACCGGAACCGAGAAATAGCCTTGACACTTTACAATTCTCGAGTTCGTCCCCATCTGGAATACGCCGTCCAGTTCAGGTCGCCGAACTTGAGGATGGACGTGCAGAGGCCAGAACGAGTTCAGGCACGAGCAACGAAACTTGTTCCCGCCATCAGACACGTGGGCTACCTGAGGCGTCGCAAGGCTTTGGGGCTCTTTTATCTAGAAACAGGAGATTGCGAAGACAATTGATAGAGGTTTTCGAAATATTTTGTTACTTCAATGGTTTCATAACTTTGTAATATTTCTAGCTTGAACTTGAATGCCACTCGCAATCATGGTTGGAAGCTCAATCTCCGTCATTACTTTTATGACGAGGTTAGTGACTTTTTTACTTCTAAAATCTGCAACGCTTGGATTGTTTTTATCTTTACAAGTCTTAATCCACTCAGGTGCTATGAATGGGAACTTCATATCTGACAGAGCGTCCAGCTCTCTCTCTCTCTCTCTCTCTCTCTCTCTCTCTCTCTCTCTCTCTCTCTCTCTCTCTCTCTCTCTCTCTCTCTCTCTCTCTCTCTCTCTCTCTCTCTCTTTTTCTTCCTCTCCCCCTCTCTCTCTCCCAAAAGACGTGGTATACAGTTCCTCAATTGAGCAGTTCAAAAATCGGTTAGACAAGGTGTTACGCGCGTTAGTGTAACTATTAATGTGAATCTCCGGTAACCTTGTAACAGTATCTCCTCGATATGGGCTGCGAAACCTTTTGAGGTTCTGAGATTCCTTGTAACTTGTAACTCTTTCTAGCTCTCTCTTCCTTCCTCTCTAGCTATATCTCTATATCTATCCCTATCTCTTTCTCTTCAGATGTATGTTAGCCTCTACAGTGGTAGAGTGCGCGCGTGGCTGCGCCAAGACACACCACACGCACACACACACACACACACACACACACACACACACACACACACACACACACACACACACACACACACACACACACACACTCACACTCGGTGGCGCGGTTGGTAGAGTCCCAAACTGTCAGTATGGCTGTACCGGCAGTACCTGGTTCTAATCCTGCCCAGGGCTGAAATTATATCAGTATCGCAGCGCTCCGATTCGTTACTCCAACTCTCGTGGGCGGGGAGTTGGGTGTGTGTGCACTTGTAAGGTCATAGCATTACCCATAGATCGGTCATATGAGCTCTGAGCTCTCTTCCGGGAGGGAAATAGCTGTTGATCACGAGTCCAACACGTGATCCAAAGACCAAGGTGAATCTCACACACACACACACACACACACACACACACAGTTTTGCCAAGAAAATCTTTCACAGAGGAGAGGAGGCTCATGTTGGCCTCCCATTTCGTAAGATCTTTAGACTTTTATTTATTTTGTTTAATTACTTATATGTTTGTGTGTTTACTTGTTTGTTAGGCTTTTTCCTTTCTCCGTCCCGTTCCCACTGCACTTCAGGTGACATCATGTTTTTCCCGAGAAAATTTTGGTGTATTGATTGGCCATTCATTACATGTGACATGATGGTTTTTGACAGAAGGTCAAAGAAGGTCATGTTAGGTTAGGTCAGGTCAGGTCAGGTAAGGTTAGGTCATGTTAGGCTAAGTCAGTCTAAGTCCGGTTAGGTCAGGTCAGTTTAGGTTAGGCTAGGCTATATTAGGTTCGGTCAGGTTAGGTTAGGATAGTGCAATGAAGTGATTTCGAAGGTGGACAGGACCCATTGGAAAAGAATTTCATTATTTTAAGAGAAAAATATCATCTTACATGGAAATTAAATATTAAGTTAAAAATAAATGTGATCTTTAGTACATATTGTGCCAAAATAGTTAAGTTATGCAGATGAAAGCGTTGTCTTTTTGCATTGATATTTGCCGTTTATCTATTTCTAAAATTGGACTGAATATCATGGAAAGCACAGTACAAAATTCCTGGACAGCGTACTATGTCTAAATAGCAAAAAATTATCTTCTTTTTTTTTATCTGAAATTCCAATTTTGCATAATTTATGTTTACTCAAGAAAATCACAGTACCGCAAATTGAATGGGACTTTTTATTCAAAGGGATACGAATTTTCATTATTTAAAAACAATAAAAATAATTCATATTCGAATGTGTTTTTGTTTATGTCTGAGAAGTTTCTCTCCTGTGTGACTTTCATTGGCACGTTTAATTACGATGGTGTTACAGATACGCTTATGGTAAACGACATATCTTATTCACCTGAGAGAAGAGGTTCTCTGAATGAGGTCTTGGTCAGAGGGGTTGTTTCATATAGGGGTCCATTCTTCGGGTAAAAAAAAATATATATATATAATATATATACATATATAATATATATATATATATATATATATATATATATATATATATACTGTATATATATATCTGTGGGAATGCTATAATGACAAAGGCGTCTTTCCCCCGCAAATACACGCGTATGTTAGACGTCAGGTAAGACATGGCTGCGACCGAAGCTGTCATTGTATCCTATGAGTTTAGATAGTCAAGACAAGTGGAAGAAGTCATTGGTAGCACATATAGCCCATCTTGTCTGAGAAGTCTGAAACCTCGGTATTTTCCTTTCACTCGGAGTTGTTAAAAGCTCTTCTTCCTTCGAAAATTTTGTGCATGAAGTTTGTAAATATTGAATACCGGTAATTAATTCTAATGTTTTCGACCTAGTAGGTCGTTGCTCCTCAAAGGTTCTGACTAGCTGACCAGTAATCCTCGAATATTTTACTACTTTGATAACACTTGAGTATGATATAACACCAAAGAGGTAGTCATTGGTGGATCATACAGATATTTGAAGAAGGCAATAGAAAGAAGGCAGTAGATAAAAGTGATGAGCTTTTTTTGATTAGAGATTAGACTGGAATCTTAAGAAAATGTTGCGTGTCTCTGGTCCATAGGGGCGCCACTAAAGTTTCTAAAATATCAAATGTATAAAACTGACCCTGTCAGTACCCCGTGCGGAGTTTCCGTCACTGGCCATTCTAACTGGTTCTCAGTATTGTACTGGTCCCCCTTCTGAATCGTAATTTCCCTTTGTTTCTTTTCATAGCCATTATTAGCTCAAACACATATTCTACCCATTCTGTCTATTTGAAAATACACAGGAACTGATAATGTTTTATATAAAACAAAACTCTTGGTACGAGCTTACAAGAATGATCAGTTAAATTGGATTGGATCCATTAAGATACTTCTGTGGCTTCCCAAATCCCATTTCTTTCATGCGAACTCCCCCCGTTGAGATGCTCATTTGTCTTTGGACAGAAAGGCCTCTTGGTGGCAGACCCGACTATTCCATTACCATGTAACAGGTTCCATATCCTCTCCTCTTTGGAGGTGTTATAAATGCGTTTTTTCTTTTTTAATACCATAATACATTGTATAAGTCTAACCACCCTCTTCTGTCAGCATTTTTGCCTGAAGTAGAAAAGATCGTAGATTTAAGTTAGGCTAGAATCCTAACAAACGCTTTATTTATTCTTTCAGGTAAGATCAATTTATTTCGGGTAATTCTGTCAAGAGGGTTTTTGAACCCCTTGCTGTCTATGTCTGCCTGTAAGCTGAAAAAATCATCTGACGCTATCCAGGATAAAAAAAATCGTCACCAAATTCGTCCTTTTGTGCGTGTGCGTGTGCGTGTGCGTGTGCGTGTGCGTGTGTGTGTGTGTGTGTGTGTGTGTGTGTGTGTGTGTGTGTGTGTGTGTGTGTGTGCTTGTGTTTGCAATTGTGTGGGTGGGTGTTTTTATAATTGTGTGTGCACGCTTACATAAGTGTATATATGTATTTATCTCTTGACAGATACAATTTACACTATCATCAGGCAATATTCCATATTATCTTTCTCCTTTCTTTTCTATCATCTATTCCCCATCTCTGCCATCTCTCTACATCCTCATCTCTCCCGTCTCCTATCTGTCTTCGATTCCATTCGCTCGGGTGTGTTTTGGTGAGCAACCTTTTACTTTGGGGCTTCGATGGCTCAAGTCAAAGATTGTGGCGGAAGAGGAAGAGGAGGAGGAGGAGGAGGAGGAGGAGTAGGAGGAGGAGGAGGAGGAGGAAGGAGAGCAGCACTTCTTGGCTTAATATTGCAAGAAGCAATAAAGACTCTCAGAGTGCATGATGGTGTAAAATTTTGATCAGTCTCCTCTGTTTCTTCGTCCTGTTTCACCCGTTAGTCTATGTTGCTTATTTTCTGTTATACTTTTATTCATTCTTTATTACTTGAATATCATTACAATTTATCGTTTCTATTTTCGTTCGTATCTCTCTTGTTTCATATGCTATTAATGTGTTTTTTTTTTCTAATTACGAGTGTAGGTGTGTAATTACTAATTATTGATAGTGGAGTCAATATGTATCTGTGTCGAGTACAATACGAGTTTATTCTACGTTTGTGTAAGAACCATTAGGACTTGGCGTGGATAACGCACCCACAGAGGGGTTTTCGTTGGTTACGTTGTACAAATAGCGTTGGCCCCTGATAGCCCACGCTCGGTAAACACTTGCCCTAGAGTTCATAGGTAGTGAGGGCTCTTTATGACAATAGAACCTCCTGTCTGAGAGAGGGAAGGGTAGACACAAGTATCAGGACAAGAATAGAATGAGACATATATGCAAACATATTAACATAATTATCATTATCGTTATTCTTATCATCGATATCATCGTTAGCATTAAACTGTTATCACTTATCACTATCATCACAGCATTATCATACCAGTATCATTATATTTTGTTATCATTATCGTAATGTTATTACGATGGTTATTATTTCCGTTACTGCCAATATCGTTATCGTCTTAGTTATGATTGTCCCTACCTTAACTATTACCACCATCACTGTCTTCACTGATTGTCGCTATTACCTTCAGTATGATTATCACTTATCATTTTTAGTATAATTAATCATCATCATCATCATCATCATCATCATCACTGTCATCATCATCATCACTGTCATCATCATCATCACTGTCATCATCGTTAACGTTATCATTGTCATCGTGAACATCGTCATCGTCAACATCGTCATTGTCAACATCATCATCGTCATCGTCAACATCATCATCGTCATCGTCAACATCATCATCATCCCCGTCAACGTCACCTTCACCGTCAACGTCAGCGTTAACGTCAAAGCCATTGTCCAGACAGATGAGTATATATAGCACCAGGTGCCTTGGGGACCACCATACACGGACACCTCGCCGTGTAACTTGGGCCGCGTTGTTGATATTCCGGACCCGGCCGCGAGTATTGGCTCTTCCTCGTCGTCGTCGTCGGCGGCGGCAGCTGCGGCGGCGTCCCAGCCTCATATGTTGTTACCGCGGCGAGCTCAATCTCTTACTTCGGGGACGGGGCGCGGGGGTCGTTCCTCCTCCTTCAGTCCTCCTGAGTGACAGCCTCCTCTCATTCCGGAGACGCTTCCACCGACGTGGGCTCTGAGCTCTTAGTCTTGGCAGCTTTTCTATTTCCTTCTTCGTTCCTCCTTTTTTCCCCTTCTTTTCCTTTATTTCCTTCTTTCTTTCTTTTTTATTTTCTCTCATTGTTTTCTTTCTTTTTGTTCTTTCCTTCTACCTCTTTCTTCCTTTTCTTAAAATTCCTTCTATCCTTTCTTTTTTCCGTCTTTCCTCTTTTCTATTTTATTCTATTTCCTTTTCTCGCTCTTGCTCTTAATTTTATTTTCTGGCTGGTTTCTTTAGTCTCTCTCTCTCTCTCTCTCTCTCTCTCTCTCTCTCTCTCTCTCTCTCTCTCTCTCTCTCTCTCTCTCTCTCTCTCTCTCTCTCTCTCTCTCTCTCTCTCCTCTCTCTCTCTCCTCTCTCCCTCCTCTCTCTCTCTCTCTCTCTCCTCTCTCTCTCTCTCTCTCTACTCTCTCTCTCTCTCCTCTCTCTCTCTCTCCTCTCTCTCTCTCTCTCCTCTCTCTCTCTCTCTCTCCTCTCTCTCTCTCTCTCTCTCTCTCTCTCTCTCTCTCTCTCTCTCTCTCTCCTCTCTCTCTCTCTCTCTCTCTCCTCTCTCTCTCCTCTCTCTCTCTCTCTCTCTCTCTCTCTCTCTCTCTCTCTCTCTCTCTCTCTCCTCTCTCTCTCTCTCTCTCTCTCTCTCTCTCTCTCTCTCTCTCTCTCTCTCTCTCTCTCTCTCTCTCTCTCTCTCTCTCTCTCTCTCTCTCTCTCTCTCTCTCTCTCTCTCTCTCTCTCTCTCCTCTCTCTCTCTCTCTCTCTCTCTCTCTCTCTCTCTCTCTCTCTCTCTCTCTCTCTCTCACTCTCTCTCTCTCTCTCACTCTCTCTCTCTCTCTCTCTCTCTCTCTCTCTCTCTCTCACTCTCTCACTCTCTCACTCTCTCTCTCTCTCTCACTCTCTCTCTCTCTCTCTCTCTCTCTCTCTCTCTCTCTGTCACACAAACATACACTCTCTTCCCCTCTTTCTCTTCCTTTGGCCAATACTTCGAAATCATCATCAGCTTTTTTTTTTTTTTGTCACTGATATTATTTAGAGACTGAAATACAATAAATATAACTCATTTATGTTGAACTTTCCTCGATCTGTCAAACAATGATGTCGCATTGAGTCCTTGCAATTACCTTTTCTTTTGGGGAACAAATTGGTTATTAATTTCAAAAGTTAAATGGCTCGATATTTTATTGAAGACCTGATGTGGATCCTCTCTGTCTAGCCTCTCTCGAAAGAAGTCCTTGGTTATGACGTAATTTAAAGTGTGACGTCATGATGTAATTTCAAGTGTGACGTCATTACGACGTAATTTGAAGTGTGACGTCATTATGACGTAATTTCAAATGTGACGTCATTATGACGTAATTTCAAATGTGACGTCATTATGCCGTAATTTTTCAAATGTGACGTCATGATGACGTCATTATCAAAATTGACATATAGGTGATGTCATTCTTCAATTATGATATTATTGAGGTGATGTAATCTCCTAGTGTGATGTCACTCCAAGCGTGACCTCAGAGAATTGATGTTATTCTAAAAGTTGACGTCATTGTCAGAATGTGACATAATTTCAGCGATGTCACCCGAAATGACGTTATGATCCTCCATTATAACCCAAGCGTGACGTCATGTTGACGTCATACTCTTAAAGTGACGTCATTGTATCCTCCAAGCGTGACGTCATAGTCTCGTCGTACTCCGAGTGTGACGTCATATGACCTCATGCTCCAGTGGGGACGTCAAAAGCCTCTTTCTGGAACGAAATGCAGATGACCTTGATTGACATTGGGCGGTTAATTGAAAAGAAACCCTCCATTGATAAGCGATCAAGGAGACTGTCGTTTATATGGACGAAAGCGAAAAGAGGTGGAGTAGAGGACATGAGGAGCCATTTACATGCGACAGAAGACCTCACCATAGCCCATTGTGCTCGAATAGCTAGGGCTATTAGTGTGTACTTCGTTGTCCGTGTGTTTATTTACTTATTTATTTGTTTGCTTATTTATTCATCTCTTCATTTTTTTTATCTATTTATCTATTGATATAATTGTTTATTTTTACTATGATTTATTTGATTAAAGTTACAAAACGTTAACGAAACGAAGGTTTTATTTGCCCTCAAACACACACGCGCACACACACACGCGCGCACACACACACACACACACACACACACACACACACACACACACACACACACACACACACACACACACACACACACACACACACACACACACACACAAATATTTTTGCTGGTTTGAAAAATATTTCCCGCACGGATCAAGAGATTATCCTTTTGTCGACGATAATGAACCCTGGGTAGTCTATTTGAACTTCTACAGGTGATTTTATACAATCGAGGAAACTTGATAAAATTGGTGAACAGTAACCGATTTTTTTTTTTTTTTTTTTTTTTTTTTTTTTTGTAATCGCTCCTGGTAGTTAGTCACTTTTTTTTTTTCTTTTTTTTTTTTAAGGTGATCGCTCCTGGTAGTTAGTGTCACGCAAGCCGATGATTTGTTTCATTGCTTGATGGTGGTGCTACATTGGCGGCCATTTATCATGAGCAATATGCACCGCCGTGAGAATTAGCAGGGCTTAAATGTGATGTGACTTAATGAGCAATTTCCGTGATTCGCGCGCGGAAATAGATTTGACCAATCATTAAAAAAAGAAAAAAAAAGTCACTTTTAACTGCCATAGTGAGAGTCTGTTACCGTGCCTAATGCTCCCAGTCATGTTACTGTGACGAAACTTGTGCATTTATTTCTAAATGTGGACATAAGACAAGTCGTTTGTCCATTTATCAGCAATTAGATCAGACTGTCGGCTACTTGTTCGCATTCTAAGAACCCCATCCAAGCGTAGCTCTTTTGATTGTCAGATATATTATTTTCATTGGATGATTTAAATGTATATGGCCCTGTTTAGTGTGAATTAAACGTGTAGTTTCATTATTATTCTTTGTTCCAAGCTTTAAGAGTTCATAGATTTATGCACACACACACACGCGCACACACACACACACACACACACACACACACACACACACACACACACACACACACACACACACACACACACACACACACACACACACACACACAAATAAAATAAATTAATCAATCAATCATGAGTTGCGTCACCTTGAATCCTGTATGTCTAACATTTTGAAGTGAATGTGTTTTCTTTTGCTAAATTCTTTGTATTTCACGTATTGATACGTTTATACGTGATGGTGTGTCCATGCCATTGTGGTAGCTTGACAAATAGTCGTTTATTGCTCAATGATTTAAAGAAACAGGTATTCCTCCAAATATTTTTTTTCTGTTGAAAAAACGTAATAATTTGTGCTTGCATACTTGGGGAATTGTATCTCGTTAGAGGTCTACTTGAGTCGAGAAAATGTTCATTCGAGTAATAGAAGTCAAACCAAATGGGAATGTGTATTAAAGGTATCAGCAGTGTATAAGTTTTCAGTGGTCTGGTTTGGCAGTCAAATTTTGAGTAATTAATATCTCTACTACTCGAAGAGGCTACCCTGCCTATATTCTGTTCTTTTATTTTTTTCTTTATACTTCTACTCATCAATTTTAAAAGCGTAATTACAAACTAGGTTCGGTAATCATTTAGATAGGAGTGATCGAGAAATTACTAGATCTAAAGATATATACTTGTGTAGCGAACTAGAATGGTCATTCCAAGTATTTGATACATAATGATGATAATGCTGTTGTGTCATCTATGCCACTTGTGTTCCTTGTTTCAGTCTTTTTATTTTTTATCGTTCCTACAGATGGGTAGACACAGCCAAACCATATATCACGAAGACCGTCCTAAAATTTCTTGTATGATAATGTGTTATCTAAGAAGCTAATATAGCACATCTTTTAATGTGTGAGCTTTTAGCTTTATTCCAAGTCAATATTGACTTCATTATTTTCACATCTAATTATGCGCGCTTCTTGAAGGATTCACGCGAGGATTTGAGTCGTGAAGATTGGCCCTATTCTTGTCTTTGTGTAAGAATATCTTCAAATGTATGATGTCTATCACGACTTTCACAATTGTACTTTATATATATATATATATATATATATATATGATACACGCATATAAATATATACAGTATATATATATGTATATATATGCTATATATGTGTATATATGTATATATATGTATATTTGTGTATATATGCATATATATGTATATTTGTGTATATATGTATTTGTACATGTGTATATATGTGTATATATATATATATGTATATATATATGTATATATGTATATATGTTTATGTATATATAATTATATATATATCTATATATATATATATAATATATGTATATATATATGTATATATATATATATGTATATATATGTATATATATATTTATATATATGTATATGTATATATATGTATATGTATATATATATATATATATGTATGTATATATACTGTATATATGTATATATATGTATATATATGTATGTATGTGTATGTATATATGTATATATATATATGTATGTATATATGTATGTATATATGTATATATATATATATGTATATATGTTATATATGTATATATATGTATATATATGTATATATGTATATATATGTATATATATGTATATATATGTATATATGTATATATTATATGTATATATATTATATGTATATATATATGTATGTATATATGTATGTATATATGTGTGTATATATGTATATATGTATATATATGTATATATATATGTCTATATATGTATATATATGTATTTTATATATGTATGTAAATATGTATATATATGTATATGTATATATATGTATATATATGTATATGTATATATATGTATATGTATATATATGTATGTATATATATATATGTATATGTATATATATTATAATGTATGTATATATATGTATATGTATATATGTATGTATATATAAATATCATATGTATATATATATGTATATATGTATATATATATGTATATATAAATATCTATATGTATATATGTATATATATATGAATATGTATATTATGTATATATATGTATATATACATACATGTATGTATATATATATATTTTTTTTTATCATTTGACAATTTTTGG
>NC_134787.1:12285522-12290522 GCF_046742065.1 Oratosquilla oratoria
TTGTTTCTCCTCCTCCTCCTCCTCCTCCTCCTCCTCCTCCTCCTCCTCCTCCTCCTCCTCCTCCTCCTCCTCCTCCTCCTCTTCCTTCTGTTTCTGCTGTTGTTGTTGCTGGGCCTTCTCCTTTCTCTCCTTCTCCTTCTTTTCCTTCTTCTCCCCCTTCTAATTCTCGTATTTCCTCCTCCATATTTCCTCTACCTCTAAATCCTCTAAATCCTCTTACTCAGACTCCTCTTACTCCTCCTTCCTTCCCGTCCAGTACCTCCTCATTTGTCCTCCTCCTCCACTTTTTCTTCTTCTTCTGTGTCTTCCTCAAATGCTGTCTTTCCATTTCACACTTGACAGTTGACCAGCTCTGGTCAGTCTCTTTACATCCATTCCCTTTAGTCTCCTTCTCCACCACCTCCTCCTCCTCCCCTCCTCCTCCTCCTCCCCCTCCTCCTCCTCCTCCTCCCCCTCCTCCTTCCCCTCCTCCTCCCCTCCTCTTTCCCCTCCTCCTCCTCCTCCTCTCCCTCCTCCTCCTCCTCTCCCTCCTCCTCCTCCCCCTCCTCCCCTCCTCTTCCTCCCCCTCCTCCTCCTCCTCCTTTTCTCCTCCTCCTCCTCCCCCTCCTCATCGTCCTTCTCCTCCCCTCCTCCTTCTCCTCCCCTCCTCCTTCTCCTCCCCTCCTCCTTCTCCTCCTGCTCCTCCCCCTCCCCCTCCTCCTCCTCCTCCCCTCCTCCTCCTCCTCCTCCTCCTCCTCCTCCTCCTTCTCCTCCTCCTCCTTCTCCTCCTCCTCCTCCTCCTCTTTTTCCTTTTCCTTCTCTTGCTTTCCCTCCTCTTCTTCCTATTTATCTCCTCTCACTCTGCCTGTTTTTTCTCTTCACGTTCCTCCTCCTCTTCCTGCACCTCCTCTACCTCTTCCTCCTTCTGCTCTTCCGCCTTCTCCTTCTACTCTTCCACCTCCTTCCTTCTCTTACAATTCCTCCTCTTCCAACTCCTACTCGAATTCCTCCTTCTTCGTCTTCATCATCGTCCCCCACCTCCTCCCCTCATCCTCGCCCTCTCGCCCTCTTTCACCTCCCCCTCTCCTCCTCTATCTCCTCCTCCCTCTCATCTTCCCTCTCATCTTCCCTCTCCTCCTCTCTTCCTCCTCCCCTTTCCTTCTCTCCTCTCTTCCTCCCCTCTTCCCATCACCCTTCGTCCCATCCCGTTATCTCACCCCGTCATCTCACCCCCTCATCTCACCCCATCACTTCACCCCGTCATCTCACCCCCTCATCTCACCCCCTCATCTCACCCCCTCATCTCACCCCGTCACCTCACCCCGTCGCCTCACCCCCTCATCTCACCCCCTCATCTCACCCCGTCATCTCACCCCGTCATCTCACCTCCTCACCTCGCCCCGTCATCTCACCCCCTCACCTCACCCCGTCATCTCACCCCGTCATCTCACCCCCTCACCTCGCCCCGTCATCTCACCCCGTCATCTCACCCCCTCACCTCGCCCCGTCATCTCACCACGTCATCTCACCCCGTCATCTCACCCCGTTATCTCACCCCGTCGTCTCACCCCCGTCATCTCATCCCGTCATCTCACTACCACATCCTCCCCCTTCATCCTCTCGTTCTCTCTCCCCCTACCTCATCCTTCAATTTGTATCGCCCCACTTATCCTCCCCCTTCTCCCCCCCCCTCTCTCTCTCTCTCTCTCTCTCTCTCTCTCTCTCTCTCTCTCTCTCTCTCTCTCTCTCTCTCTCTCTCTCTCTCTCTCTCTCTTTCCTGCTCACTTCCTCGCTAGATCCCCCTCTTTCCTCTCTCTCTCTCTCTCTCTCTCTCTCTCTCTCTCTCTCTCTCTCTCTCTCTCTCTCTCTCTCTCTCTCTTTCGTGCTCACTTCCTCGATATAACCCCCTCTTCTCTCTCTCTCTCTCTCTCTCTCTCTCTCTCTCTCTTGCTCAGTTACTCTATAGACCCCCCCCTCTCTCTCTCTCTCTCTCTCTCTCTCTCTCTCTCTCTCTCTCTCTCTCTCTCTCTCTCTCTCTCTCTCTCTCTCTCTCTCTCTCTCTCTCTCTTTCTTTCTCTTTCTCTCTATCTCTGTGTTTCTCTCACTCTCTCTCTTTCTCTTTTTCTCTCTTGCTCATTTACTCGCTAGACCCCCCCCTCTCTCTCTCTCTCTCTCCTCTCTCTCTCTCTCTCTCTCTCTCTCTCTCTCTCTCTCTCTCTCTCTCTCTCTCTCTCTCTCTCTCTATGTATCTATCTATATCTCTCTGTCTCTTTCTCTCTCTCTCTCTCTATGTATCTATCTATATCTCTCTGTGGTTCTCTCTCTCTCTCGCTCTCTCTATGTATCTATCTATATCTCTGTGGTTCTCTCTCTCTCTTTCTCTTTCTCTCTTGCTCACTTACTCGTTAGACCTCCCCCCTCTCTCTCTCTCTCTTTCTCTCTCTCTCTCTCTCTCTCTCTCTCTCTCTCTCTCTCTCTCTCTCTCTCTCTCTCTCTCTCTCTCTCTCTCTCTCTCTCTCTCTCTCTCTCTCTCTTTCTCTTCCTCTCTCTCCTTCTCTCTCCTTCTTCCTCTCTTTCTCCCTTTCCCTCCTTCCACTTTTCATTTTGGCTCGATTTGTTGAATTGGCCTCGTCTGCCCTATTCCCTCTTGGCCCGTCTCTCCTCTTGTCACTTTACTTGCCCCTCTCCTACTCCACTTCCTACCCCTCCTTTTCCTCCTCAATCTCATCTTCTTCTTCTTCTTCTTCCCCTTCTTCCTCCTCTCCTTCTTCTTCTTCTTCCCCTTCTTCCTCCTCTCCTTCTTCTTCTTCCTCTTCATCGTCGTCCCCCCTCATCGTCCCCCCATCCCCTCCCAATCCCTCTCCTTTGCCTAATCTCACTCCTCTTTGCCTTCCAATCCTCCTATTCATCTTCCTCCTCCTCTTTCTCTTCCCCTTCCGGATTTTCCTCTTCATCTCCCTCCTCCTCCTCCTCCGCCCCCTCTTCCTCCTCCTTTTCCTCCTCCTCCTCTTCCTCCTTCTTTTCCTCCTCCTCCTCTTCCTTCTCCTCTACTTCTTTCCCCTCCTCCTCATCCTCTTCTTTTCCCTCATCTTCCTCCTTCTCCTCCTCTTCTTTTCCCTCCCTCCTTCCTCCTCCTCTTCTTTTTCCCCTCCTCCTCCTGCTCTTCCTTCTCCTCCTCTTCCTTCTCCTCCTCATCTTTCTCCTTTTCTTCCCTCTTTTCCTTCTCCTCCCCCTCCTCATTTTTCTCCTCTTCTTCCTCCTCTTCGTTCTCCTCCTTCTCTTCTTTCTTTTCTTCCTCCTCCTTCTTCAGCTTCTCCTCCTTCTGCTCCCCCTCCTTCTGCTCCCCCTCCTCCTCTTCTCCCTTCTCTTCCTCCTCCTGTTCCTCCTCCTCCATTTTCTCCTCCCATTCTCTTCCTCCTGTTTCTGTCGGTCATTTCTCCCGTTCCCCTTTCTCCTCTTCCTCCACCTCTTTCCTGATCCTGGTTCTCCTTTTCTTCTTCGTTTCCTCCTGTTCCTCTTTTTTCTTTTCCCTGCCTTTCGTCTTTCTTTACTTTGTTTCCCTTTTCACTTTCTTTTAAATTTATCTTTCTCCCCTTCTTCGCCTTACCTTACATACGCATTTTTCCTTCCTTCTTCTTTGCGGTGTCCTTCTCTTCTTTGTTGTTGCATTTCTTTACCCTCTTTTCTTCCTCTCTCTCTCTCTCTCTCTCTCTCTCTCTCTCTCTCTCTCTCTCTCTCTCTCTCTCTCTCTCTCTTTCTCTTTCTCTTTCTCTTTCTCTTTCTCTCTTATTTTTCCTCTATTCGCCGCTCCTTCTGTTATTCATTCCTCTTTCTGTTTTTCTTTTTCAATTCAGGAGTTGATTACCTCTCATACATACCCCCCCCCCATCCACCTCCACCACCAGCTTGTTGGAACATTTCTTTTATGTTTGTTTTAAACAACTGAAGACTAATCACCATTCGTGAAAAAAAATATATAATTTTTAACTTCTGTTGGTTCTCCGTTTCTCTTGGCTTCCTTAAATATCTCCCTTTAACATCCCTACGACTCTGCTTCGTGATGGTTTTCCTTCAAGGATAGAGGCGCTGGTGAAATGCTGTTTGTTCCGGCAAGTGATAGGAGGTTTTATGTAGGTGTAGATGGGATAGAGTCTAAAGACGATGAAAGATCGATCAGTTGAAGATTTTGCTACGCATGTAAAGAATTGCCCGCTGCTCGCTATGAAGAATTTGTCAAGAGGAAAAAGGAAAAAATATTCTCGTACGACTTCTCAATTATTTATTTATTTATTATTTATTTATTTATCTTTATTTATTATTTATTCATCTATTTGTTTATTTATTCATTTATTCATTTATTTATTTTTAGTCTGTTCATTTGATTATTATTTACCCGTTGATCGCTATGAAGAGTCTGCCAAGAGCAAAGAAAAAAAAAAAATATTCTTGTACGTCCTCTCGTTTATTTATTTATTTTTTCGGTCTATCAATTTATTTGATTATCATTTAACCCTTACCGCCATCTTTCTTTTCCTCTCATCGATTCTTTCCTTTTTTTTTTTTCTTCTTTCTTCCGTTTCGCCTTTCTTCCTTTCAATGTCTTCTTCTATATTTCTTTCCTCTTCCTCGTCACCCTTTATATTGCACCATTTCTCCTTTTCCATCTTTCTTCTTTAGTTCTTCTTTTTACACTTTTCTTTCTCTGTGTTCCTCTTTGTTTCCATTTCCTTCTTTGTTTCCACTTTCTTTTACCTTCCGTATTTTTTCTTCCGCTTTTCTCCTTTCCTTGTTCTCCTCTTCTATTTCTCTTCCTCCTCCTCCTCCTCCTCCTCCTCCTCCTCCTCCTCCTCCTCCTCCCCCTTCATCACGTATTCTTTTAGTACTTCTTCTTCCTCAGTCTTGCTATGTCTCCATTTTCTCCTACGACTTTCTCCCCTGCCTCTTGCCCCTGATATGCCCCTTAAAGCTTTCCTTCCTCTCCCTCCCTTTCCCTCCCTTTTCCTCCCTTTCCCTCCCTTTTA
>NC_134787.1:12298022-12303022 GCF_046742065.1 Oratosquilla oratoria
CTACAGACGGAGAGTTGATATTTTGAGCCTCTGGGCCGTGGAAACGTTTCCAATTCTTCAACGTTCACTTTCCATTTACCTGGGGAAACCACCATCGCCAAAGGGGAAGACAAGGAACATTTGAAATGCGAAATGCGCAACAAAACAGTATTTAGGTCGACGTAAATTGTGTTAACAAGAAAACTTAACTGAGGGAAATGAGGTCAGGGGAGGAGGCGACGTGAGGTTATCTACAAGAAATGAGGTGAAGCCAAGAGAAAATAGGTCACGTGAGGAGAATGAGGTCAGAGGCCGGAGTTGGAGGTTGACATCGGACATTTGAAATTAGGGTCAAACTAAGGAAAACGAGGTCAGACGGACAAATTAGTCAAGAGAGGGAACAAGTGAAGAAAGTTAAAACGAAGAAAATGCCAGAGGCTATAATGTGGGTGAACAGTGAACAGACAAAAAAAAAAAAAAAAAAAAAAAAAAAAAAAAAAAAAAAAAAAAAAAAAAAACGAAAAAAAATGGAAACAAAAGGTAAAGTAGAAAAATAAAGAATAAAATGAAAAATAATATGAAATTATATGACCTAAGGTCACTGAGGTATCTGGGAACATCTGACCTGAGGCGAAACAAATCCTTTTAAGTACTTTCTGAATACGAAGAATTAGTCGGTGTAGTCAACAAATATTATTATTATTTTTTTTAACTGATAAAAACTAAGTTACACGTCAGATGAGAATAGGAAAAGGAAATTATTTTTTTAACACGAAGTCGTACTTTATGTACATGATAATGACTGACATCAGATTGATTCATTTAACTTATCTTCAGATCCTTCCTCCCCATTTGCTACTGAAAGCGTCACAAGTCCCCATATGCCATCAACTTGGTGACACTTTATACTTTATTCTACCCAGAAACAAAAGATTTTCTTCCTTACAGAAAATAAGAAACCCAATAAGATAAGAGGTAGACGAACTCAGTATCTGTAAAGGTTATTTCGAATCTAGAGGCGATTTTGTTCAATTCAAGGAATTTTGTCATACTTCACAAATTAATGTAAATTTAAAAAGTTAAAAAGAAAACTTGGAGTACCTTAAAAAAATGTCACCCCAGAACGGCCACATGAAGAATCGTCACCCCATGAAATCCCACCTGAAGATTTGTCACCCCCAGTACACCGAATATCAACAGTGGATTAAAGATTAGGTTAGGTTAGGTTTAGGCAGGTTAGGTTTAATGAAGGTTATGTTTATTGTCATGAACTTATACAACCGAAGAATCGTGAACCCAGGATGGGCCACATGAAATATTATCACCCTAGGATAGCCCACAACAACAGTTATCACCCTGTCGAAGTCTAGGATGACGATTCTTCGTGTGAGCCAAAAACAGAAAACGGAAATGATGGAGGAGGAGCCGCAGGCAAAACTAAGGAAAGACGAACAATCAAAAGTAAACGACGAAAAAATCGCGAGGCGACATCCAAAATATATACTAATCAACTCTGGTACTCAAAAGATTTTCCTGACTGTATGTATCACCACGCGTAATGGAAATGTTTCTTCGAACTTGATAATATCGACCTACGACCGACAGAATCAAATACAAAAATCCTTCGTAACCAAATATTAATGTGGATTTAACCTGAATACTATGCTTTTCAGCTGAATTAGATTACTTAGCATCAGGTAGAAGTAACACATACTTTTACATTCAAAATTTAATGTATAGAGGCATGAAGGACTGGAGGAGACGGGGAGGGATGTGGTTCGGGAAGGGGACCCCGGGGTGGGGGGAGGGAGATGATGACAGACGGGGAAGAATTGGGTAAACAAGAACTTGACATGGGGGAATACGAGGGTAGGAGAAAAGGTAACAAAGACCAGGAAGTGGAGACAAGGAGAGAGAAAACAGGGAGAAGAAAAGAGGAAAAATGAAGAAGGGAGGGAGAGAACACAAGAGAACATTGATGAGTGATGACAAAGCGTGATAAGTCATAGGAGAGAGAGAGAGAGAGAGAGAGAGAGAGAGAGAGAGAGAGAGAGAGAGAGAGAGAGAGAGGAGATGAAAGAGGGAAAGAAGACACCAGAAGCGTAGGAGAGGAAGAGAACTTTGGAGGCTGCAGGAAATGTTTGATAATGCGTTGTAAAAAACAAAAAAACAAAACAAAGGAGAATTAAAAAGTCGAGAGACCGTGAGAAGTATAATTAGAAACTATGAGTGGCAGAAGAAAATAATGATGGAAGTGTAATGAAAAAAAAGAAAGGAAAGACTCGGGGATGACAAGGCAAATGAAAACAAAGTGATGCAGTGGAAGAAGAACTCGGAGCTTTGCAAAGGTACAGGCAGTCAGGAGGAGAGAGGTGGGAAGAGGAGGGAGGTGGAAAGAGGAGGGGAAGAGAAGGAAAGAGGAGTAAGAGGAAGAAAGGGGAAAAGGAGGAGAAGGAGAATGGAAAACTAGGAAGGGGTGGAGTAGAAAAAGGAAAAGAAAGAAGAGAAGAAAGAAATTTATGTAACGGAGGAGGTAAAACAGGAAAGAGGAGATAGAGAAAAAGGGAAAAGAGGGTAAAAGTAAGAGATAAAGAAGAAAGAGGACAAGAAACATTTTGAGAATGACAAACAAAACACGAACAAAAAAGAGAGGGTTATAAGAAAGAGGAGAAGGAAGAGGAAGAGGAGAAAGAGTGGAGAGAGGAATAGAAAAAGGAAGAATAGAAGATGAACGATAAAAAGAAAGAGTTAGGAAGGTTAAGGTAAGAGAGGAAAGGAAACGAGTAAGAGGAAGAGGAGGAGGAGGAAGAGTTGGCTTGTATGAGGTTTCTGCAAGTCACAGCAGGACAAGGATCGTTTAAACTTGAAGTGCTTCGCAAACTGGAGATCCAGGAGTCCGCTAGAGGTCCTTGTAGGTCTGTCATTGGGTCACCACAAGTTAAAAACAGGAATTAGCGAGATCCACATAATTTTGTTCAGTAATGAAGAGGTTTCCAGGAAGAAGGGAAACAGAATTCCATAAATAGTGAATTGGTGAAGAACCTGAGTTTTTTTTTCATATTATTCTTACAGGAGATTTTCCTCAGCTGAATGGAATATCCTGATGAAATGTAGTTTATACATAAAAAGTCTCTTCTGGTTAAAATGTTAATCGAGACAGTTTTTAACCCTTTGCGGTTAACGAAGATAGTCTTTAGACGTTTGACTGCGTGGAGGGTGTTTCTTCAGATGAATGAAATTGCTTGGCGAAAGTCAGAGTAAAAATTACGAGAGAAGGGGTTAAAGAACGTGATAGTTAAAGATGTGACGCCACACCCTCGTTAGTTCAAACCTGTCGGAGGTTTTCACTGAGACAAATAAATAAGAATGTCTATTGCTAAACAGAACAAACACTTTAAGGCATACCGCTGTATATAAGGTGCAAGTAATTGCAATGTATCAATAAAGAAAAATCAAAATAGGAAAAGGATGGGGTAGGTAAGCGGGGAAGAGAGAACTGCGGAGAGCAGGGGACAAGGAGAAGGATGAGAGGAAGAGGGAGAGGATGAAGGGAATGGATGGGGGTTGGGATTAGAGAAGAGGTAAGGAGGAAGGTAGAGACTGGGGGAGAAAGATAGACCAGGAAGGAGAGCAGGAACTAGGAAAAGAGAGGGAAAGAGTGTAGGGGGAGATTGGGAGGGAGAGGGAGGTGGGTGGATGGGTGTATTTTTTTTTTTTTTTTTCCAAAATTTGGGAGTGAAGTATCATTCCCACGGGCTTTGTTGGGAGTGATACCTCACCCCCCCCCCCAAAAAAAAAAAAAAAAAATGTGTAGGTGGAGCGTGGCAAACAGAAGAACCGCTGAAAGCGCTCGAAGCTCTAGCGTTGATAAGACGCTCGGAGAAGCGAGGAAGTACGAGGAACTGTGTTAAGGCGAGAGTTGGACGTATTGGAAAGCGATGCAGGGTTCAGAAATTTCGAAAATTGGGGAAATGGACACGGAGACGTGTACAGGAGGCCAAGGCCAAAGAAAGACACAGGAGGGAGGCGATTAGACCAACTAAGAAACACGGGGTAAGGCTTACGGACATGTGATCTTTACTGAAGGGAATGTATTTGGAAATAAAGGAGGTTATAGAAAGGATATAGACATAGAATATAGGAAGACATAAAGAGAAACGTAATTTTTTTTTTTTTTTTTTTTTTACTCACTGGGACCCTGCAACTATGTATTAACAAATAATGGCCCTCAGGTTCTCCATAAATCTCTCTGAGAAGAAACGTTGGTCTGTTTTGTACGAGTATGGATCTGCTTGTGTCACCGACTAGAAAGAAGAGGATTTTCACATGAAAAAGTGGAGGGATATATTATCAAATTTGACTGACTTTTTGAGTCTTGTCGAAAGACCATATGCTGCACCTAAAGAGCTTGAGGGTGTTAATGGGAGTTTAAAACGAATAGTGGGGTGATGATTCTTTCCGACTGCTTTCTTGGTGACCTACCACAAGCTGATTCGAAAGAGAAACGCGATAGATATACGTCAGGATGATTGAGGAAGGTAATGATATAGATTTAGATAAGAAACATAAGTCAGTTGATTGTAAAAGATAAGTGAGGACAGCTTGATATAACAACGTGAAGATAGCCGTAATGTTTAGTACAATATAGAACGATAAGGATGCGTGTAGAGATAGACAAAAGGTACAGGTCAGTATAGAATGGTGGGGAGACGGAGATAGTATAGATTGATGCATGAAGGTTAGAAAAAAGGATAGAGAAGAAATAAGGAGAAAGTTGATGAATATCCAAAGAATAAATTAATAAATAAAGTGAGGAGCTTATTCCAAGAGACGTGCAAATGCGACAAAAGTCCTCGACTTTGTCCCAGAGGGCAAAGAACCCAATCAACTTGTATAAAAATCGAAGAGGAATAGTTAAAGCACATAAAAATGAGGAAGAAGAGACATAGAAAATACAAATCACTGTTTGATCCTGGGGTTTATATACCATGATTTATAAATGAGCTGCGGTCATTTTAGAT
>NC_134787.1:12323022-12328022 GCF_046742065.1 Oratosquilla oratoria
ACTTGACCAAGGGTTATTTCATTCAGCTATGTGTGACCCCTGGCCCCGAGTTTGGTAGTGAAGTGTCTGCGTTTCACACAAATATTACCTAGATAATTAAACCCCTTTTATGCCAGGGGGTACTCAGACATATAGTCTACTTGACCAAGGGTTATTTTATTCAGCAAAGTGTGACCCCCGGCCCTGAGTTTGGTAGTGAAGTGTCTGCGTTTCTGTGGACGCGTGGTGCCCTTGGATTGTGCTTCCGCTACTGTTGCATCTCCTCTATTGATCTCCTACAGTCGGATGCTGCAGCCCCCGTGTTTTTGTTCTCACCCTTTTCCTGCTGCCGCCGCCGCCTTCACAGCCGCTAATGTCACCATCGCCGTGGAAATAGCATAAACAACAATACCTACAGCAACAGCAGGGATAAATATTAGCAGGAATACAGTGATAATAGTGCCGGTAGAAATGTTGTCTGGGCCAGACTATCGGCTCTTGTGGAGCCCAGTAACATGAACAGCTGCAGTAAGAAAAAGAGGAACAGCAGCAGAGAGTGTCACATGCAGAAGCAGGAGCGAGAGGAGTAACCGGGTCAGCTGCAGACTTTGGTACTGCTGTGGGAACCGCTGGCTCTCTGGATGCAGCTCCCCCCTTTTGTCGCATTTGTTTTTCTCACTCTCTTCGCCGTAGTTCTTCCCTCTGTGCCCCGCTTCTGCCTTCCCAACAGAAATAAATACAGCTGTCAGTACCTTCTCTGCAGCTGGTGACGCAACAGCTGCGCCCCCTCGGGTGTGTACTCGTCAGCAGCACTGTCGGAGAGGCACAACTCTCTCGGCCGAGCAATTGGTGCCTCGTCTACCTCTTCGCGAAGTCGTGGCAGAAGCTTCCTCAGCTTCTCGAGATGATTTGCGGTCCAGAGGCTCCTTCACTTGGTCTCTTCAAATGTCGTCATTCTTTGGCTTTGGGTCTCACGTTCACCCGCGTTTTCGACCTTGCCCTTCCTGTTCTTGATGTTGTCTTCGCATAGTCCCTGAACCAGTCTATTTTTTTTTTTAAAGAAGAGTCATATTAATGTTACTTGATGGGCTTATGAGAACTAACTAAAGAACAGGAGAGTTATTGGCTAGGCTGGCCTTCACCCGTTTTAATAATCTTCCAACGTCTTTTCTCGGTGTTATCTGATTAATCTCGGTAATTATATAAATCACTGTTCATTTGTTCTTCATGCAGAAGGTTCACTGTAACGTGAATTGAACAGACCTAAGAGACTCGGTAGTAATGACCACATCTTGAATTCAGGAGCCTAATAAAGAGGATATGCAGTCAAAACGTGCTCCAGGCTTTTCAGTAGTGATTTTTATGTTCCTCAAAGGAAAGAACGACTGACAAAGTGACAAAGTGACAAAGTGATAAAAAAAAAATAAAAAAAATCTCAGTCCTTTAATTACGATGAGGCACAGTCGCATGGAAAAGTTGTGACCTACGTTACGGTTTTCGCGAAGTCAATAGGATTTTTTTTTCACCGAGTACGTGATATTTTTCCTATGTATTGTTTGTTAACTTTCACGAATAGCTAGATAAAGTTGATAGACAAAGAATTTGAATTTTGTACCATGAAAAATTCTGGGCGGGTCCAAACTTTTGCTCGTAGCTGTATTTCATTCCATCGGGAGGTTTGTCCTTAGGCCGAATGAAATCGTCTCATATTCGAAAGATAGACCTTTTTAAATGCGTGTATTATAGCATAGAACATAATGACGATAACCTTACTTAACATTGAGTATTCTTTCCTGACCTGAATAAAGTCGTCTCGCCCTAGCTAGAATAGAATTGGTAAATTTATAATTTGAGCAAAGGAAGATCTTTGTTCTTGCTGGTTTCAAACAATTTCATTCATTGGCGTTGACCTCAAGATGAAGTAAGATTTTGGTCTTGTTCAGTTCAGATCCTAACTGATCCTTCAAATGAATCAAATCGCCCGGTGGTATACTACCTAATAAACATACAAGTCATGTTAAGTACTCAGAGGGTTAAAGTGCTCATTGATAACTCAAAGGTTTTTAACCAATTTATTCCTTTCATTATGATAACGATATATATATATGTGTGTGTGTGTATATATATATATGTGTGTGTATACATATATATATATATATGTATAATATATATATATATGTATATATATATGTATGTATACAAATATATACGTGTGTGTGTGTGTGTGTGTGTGTGTGTGTGTGTGTGTGTGTGTGTGTGTGTGTGTGTGTGTGTGTGTGTGCGCGTGTGCGTGTTTGTTACAAGCGCACCGTAATTCCATGGAGCCCATCACAGAACCAAGACCTAAACAGCACCTTAACAGATTGTAACATAACCATCCTTTAGCTGAAGAAAATCGTTTGTCCTTTGTCACATTAGTACCTGTACAATTTAATAATTAGGTATAACCTTTTCTCAGAGGTCAAGGCTCTTCTTGAAGCTCAAAGTCAAAACTAATCTTTACCACACGAGACACCGCTCGATTGGGTTTGGTCCCCTACTCCCCCATCCTTCCCACTCTCGACACATTCTTGCCGCGGGTATATAGAGAAATTGCATTAAGGTACTGTACATGAGATAACTGTAACTAAGCATAGGCCGCTTACAAAAGCGAGAGGTTTAGAATTTTACTTTTGTATTTAAAGGTGACGAGATAGAAAGGTTTATACCATTCCTATATATCATTTTTTGTGAAAGTTATTGTTCATATATCATCAGTATTTGACCTCGCCTAACCTTATGCAACCTAACGTGACCTTACTTGATCTAATGTAACATACTCTTACCTAACGAAATCTAACGTGACCTAAAAGAAAACTAACGAAGCCTAACGTAACCTAACCTAACCTAAACTAGCCTGATGTAACGTAATGTAACATTACATAACATAATAAAAACGAACCCAACTTAACCCAACCTAACCTGACCTAACCTAACCTATTATAGCTTAACATACTTGAGCCTGACCTAGCCTAGTTTAGAATAGTCTAACTTGACCTAACTTAATCTAACCTAACCAACTTAATCAAACTTTATCGTACCAAATATTTTCTAACTTAACCTAAACTAGCCTAAACTAAACTAACCTATCTTTACTTAATCTTTTTTAACCTAACCTAACCTAACCTAACCTAACCTAACCATACTTGACCAACTCCTTTTCAGCCAATAACCGTACAAACGTTTCCCCTATGTAGCGTTGTGCCTCTATACATCAAGTCCCTTTACGGCCCAACACGACAGGAAGCTCAGCTCGATTCCCAACGCACCCCCCCTCCCCCTTTTGTATGATTCTCCAAATCACCGAAGTCACGCCTGCTTTGCTTTTGTCCTGCTGGATGTGTGGGATGTCAGCTCCAACATAGACATTCTGACGCCGCTTCCATTCAATGCAGAGTGAGAAAGGGCTCACACGAGTGTGTAGATATGGGTATGGCTTTGTAAGACTTTGGGATAGAGCATTTCCAAAATAGAAAGAAAAAAAATAGGAATGGAATATTTTTATTTTCAAAACTTCACTTATATTTACAAAAATATATTCTCTCGAAATACTTTCAAAATAGAATAAATGATAAAAAATAGCAAACACATCCATGTATTCACGAAGAATATCATGGAATACAGGAATACATTAACGCAAGCATGTAAGTTCACACACGCGCGCACGAACACACACACACACACACACACACACACACACACACACACACACACACACATATATATATATATATATATATATATATATATATATATGTATATATATATATATATATATATATGCTAATAAGAACACGGGTACGTGTTTTCACTTATGCAAAGTAGACCACTTGGAAAAAGAAACTAACGAAGCAGAGCGCTTTCGTATATTACATCTTCAGTGCTTCATTAGTTTCTTTTTCCAAGTGGTCTACTTTGCATATATATATATATATATATATATATATATATATATATATACATACACATATACTGTAAAGAAATATATTGCCATATTCTTTAGGATATGTAGGTAGTCACTGCATTGAGTTCAATGAGGAATCGTCGCAATGGTATGTTCTCAAGAGAATTTGCAACTGCGATGACGAGAGGAGAATATGATTAAAAATGCTATTTGGCAGAATTTTTTTTTAAATATTCGTGTGTTGATGATAGTAATTTATATTTTTAGTATGGCAAGCGGAAAATTTTAAGGATTCTCAGAATGCCACATTATAAACAACTCTCATGAAACTAGAGTTATGTGATTTACAATGTAGATATTCAATGGAAAAAAGGAAGAAATATATGGGATAAGCGAGACAGTGTATTCTTAAAGAGGAGAGAGTACCACAGAGAAAGACAGTCTAGTGGACAGGTAACGAAAATAGGCCTCTAAATCATCATCTTTGGAAGACAAAAACCATTTCTCTTTCACCATCAGTACCTAAAATGTCAAAAGATTAGAGGTTCTGCATCTTTGCTAAGAAATATTTGAGTAAAGTACCTGGCGAGTGGTATAGAAAACGAAAAGACAACATGTGAGTAAGGAAGCATGAGTGTAAGGAAAAGAAAACGTGATCAAGAAAAGCGGCGTCGAACAAATGCTGCAAAAAACCTCGAGGAAGGAGGAGCAGTGACAAGCGAAGACCCACAGAGAAAGAGGAGACACCGAGGACAAGAACCTGATTAGGGTAGTTTGAAGATTAAAGATTTGTCCCATCCTCTTGGATATGTCAAGGACCTCACCAGAGTCTTCAAAGGAAAATAACCACGAATAGGAGAGGGAATCAGAACCAACAGCAGCAGCAGCAATAGACCGTCTTTTGCGGAGTTCCAACTGACCGTCAGAGGGTAATGAGATGAAATGTGCTTTGCAATCTTCCCTTTCAGAAAAGATTCAAAAGCTTCAGACAGGCAAGAGATTAGAGCTGCAGGCGGCCAGATAGGGACTGAATGTGATGACGCTCCTTTGGGACAGGTTGAACGTTGGCATACGATCT
>NC_134787.1:12333022-12335522 GCF_046742065.1 Oratosquilla oratoria
ATCACGTGATCGACAGCTTTTTCCCTCCCGGAAGAGAGCTCAGAGCTCGTATGACCGATCTATGGGTAATGCTTTGATCTTCCACGCACATACACCCCCAGCTCCCCGCCCACGAGAGTTGAAGTAACAACTCGAAGCGCAGCGATACCGAAATTATTTCAGCCCTGGACAGGATTCGAACCTGGACCGCCGTAATGACAGTCGGAGACTCTACCAACTGCGCCACCGAGGTGTGCGTGTGTTTGTGTGTGTGTGTGTGTGTGTGTATGTGTATGTGTATGTGTGTGTTCCATCAGATCTACAAAGCTAATGCGCTGAAGGGCCATTAAAATGAACATCATAATAAGCTTTGTTTCATTAAATCTTCACAAAACAAAATTCCAAGGCTTTAGGATAGTATCCGAGTCAGGTTGTACAGTTTTCATGAGTTCGTAACAGGTAAAAGCTATCCCTCTTATTAGGTGGAAGATTTCAAAATTGTGTGATATGATGATAAAGATAATGCATAGTACCGCAAAGGAAACATCTTTATCTTTGCCCAGCTAAGAAAGTGATTCAATGATTTTATTTTGGTTAACATACGACTATTCTCTTCAGGTTCAAAAGAGCCTCCTAGTCCAAAAAGGTTTAAGACAGTTAACCCAGAAGGCTGATGGAAAATTCTTAAAGAAAAACGAAATTATCTTTGACGCTTAATGATGAAGACGTGGAACGGTTAATGATCGTCCTGGGGTTGAGAAATTGATGCTGCAAGACGCTAGCGTAGGAGCAGAGGATTTTTACTGTCGGAAGCTGTTTTCCTAGAAATATGGATGGAGGAAATTATTCTGTTTAAGATTTTGTGTTTAGTAATTGTGTGTATTGTTGTTGTTGTTGTTTTTTATTTTGTTTTTGTTGTGGATTCTAGTTTGCTGGCGCTTCTGTCCTTGTGACCAACCTCGCCCTTGTATGTGTGTGTGTGTGTGCGCGCGCGCGTGTTTGTGTGCTTGTTTGTCCGTGTGCGTATGTGTGCCTGTCTGTGTGCGTGTATGTGTGCTTGTTTTTTTTGTGTGTGTGTGTGTGTGTGTGTGTGTGTGTGTGTGTGTGTGTGTGGTGTGCATTTATTATAAGTGTGTGTGTGTGTGTGTGTGTGTGTGTGTGTGTGTGTGTGTGTGTGTGTGTGTGTGTGTGTGTGCGTGTTTGTGTGTGTGTGTGTGGTGTGCATTTATTATGAGTGAGTGTGTGTGTCTGTGTGTGTGTTTGTGTGTGTATGTGTGTTTATCATATATCTTTGTATGTACAGTATGTGTCTGTGTGTGTATGTTAATGGGTGTGTGCGTTTACTAAGGATATAAATTAGATTTTCTCTGATACAAACTTTACTATAACTGATGTCTAATTAAGGCATCTCCTCTACACCTTGGTATATACGAGTACAGATTTTTTTACCATGATTTGCCCATGCCTAGTAATTTTTGCTAGATGGCAGTTTTGAGTCCTAGATATTTCTCTAGTATTTTTTTTTTCTAACTTCGGTCTTTGGGGACTGAATGATTCTGGTTGGTAGTGATCAAGAAATCATACCATACTTTACCTCGCATCATTGGCAGAAACCTCCCTAAGTCGTAATCTGAGACAATATTTACACACAATAAGAACACAAGAATGAACGAGACTGCAAGAGACCATAAGGCCTGCACTAGGTAGTTTCATGCCCGTTACCACATGTCATCGCCATCTATAAAGTTGTCTAACCTTTTCTTAAGACAACCGACAACTTAAGCGCTTACTACGTGGTTACTTAGTCTATTCCCTTCGTTGACCACTCTCTTAGTAAACCATTTATCGCCTATTTCCTTCTTAAATCTTGTTTCGTGGTATTCCTAACCATCATTTATTACTTGGATTTCCCTTCTGCTGATAAAGTTATTTGTAGTAAGCCAGAATGAAGTGTAAAAAAAAACTCCCCGATATGACTTGGAGGTTGATAGCATAGTACCCAAAACAAATTTTGTAAATTGACATTTGATTAAAGTACCCAAGATTCAGTGCCAAGCAATATAAAGCAAACTTGGATTATTGAGAGAAAATAGAAAGTGTGAAATTCTTTTGAAGAGGTAGAATAGGTGTAGAAGATGATTAATTTGTTTAGGAAAATATATATGAAATGAAGATGAAAGTAAGACCAAACCAATGTAACACAAGTTTAAGACTCAAATGAAATGATATAAAACTTAGTGAATAACTTGTACTAAAAATAATTTGTGAATATCTTTTACTGAGAAATAACTTGGTAAATAATTTATACTATGGAATTCAAATTATCAGACAAATTACAGAGTAAGAACAGAGAAATACATATTTATGAAAAGCCTTTAAAATCGAATAGTAAGTCTAAGATTGGATTAACGTTTGGGTCATAAGCTTTGGATAAAACTGACCAAGTGATCAGAATTTATGTACAGAAGTCATCCCAAAGGAATTCGGACAATAGAAGCTGTGGTCAGTGAGGTATTGTTTG
>NC_134787.1:12343022-12345522 GCF_046742065.1 Oratosquilla oratoria
CATCGACCCGTACCTCCATTGACCTGACACAGAATACAAAATGGTAATACCTTTTATATTAGGACTAATTAAATGTATAAAGATACCGCAATGGATATAAAATTATTCAAATTGTAATGGTCTTATTCATCAATTAAGCATTGGCATGAAAAAAAATCTACAATCTTCTCTCTCTGAAGATTCAAATGTTTAATCTTTCCCAATTCATCTAAGTAGTCCTGTAAACCGTTCGCACTTCCTGACTGGCAAGACCCTTGAATTTAGTAACATCTCCTTCACACTCCTCACGCCTCCCTCATCCTTGACCTCCTTACTTCCTCCTCAGTCCCCCTGCCTTCTCCTCGATCTCTACCCCCATTACCCTATACCTCTCTACCTCCTTCACTTCTCTTCGACCTCCCTCCCTCCTCTTCTTCCTCCCTCCCTCCTTGACCTGTTTTCTTCCGCCTCAACCTCTCTGCCTCGTCCCCATCCAACAACCCTCCTCCCACCCGCAAACAGCGACCCCTACCGACAACCGGGGACTCCCTCTCACCTTCTTTTTGCCAGCGCCAATCGCCGGTTGTGCCTTATCGGCTGCAAACGACCAATGGGAAGCTGTTTTTGTTGGGCCGCGGCGCGGTTGCCTCCTTATCGGAATTCGGGTGTTGGCTTGACGAGCCGGCTCCTGCTCTTCCGCTTCCTGCGCTCTTTGGCTACGGCACATGGAAATGACGTGTGTGTGTGTGTGTGTGTGTGTGTGTGTGTCTGTGTGTGTGTGTGTCTGTGTGTGTGTTTATGTGTGTATGTGTGTGTGTGTATGTGTGTCTGTGTGTGTTAGTGTACGTCTATGTGTACGTGTGCCTGTATGTGTACATGTACATTTGTGTCCGTGTGTACATTTGTGTATAAGAGTGAGTGTTTGAGAAGCGGTCGTCAATTGAGCGGATCACACGTGATCCCTCCTCCTCCACTTTTCAACTCCTCCACCTGAGGGATTTGATGTGCGCCTCAGAGATCCGCATAGAAGACATCAAATCCCTCACTCACGGAACACCCCTCCTCCTCCTCCTCCTCCTCCTCCTCCTCCTCCTCCTCCTCCTCCTCCTCCTCCCTCTTCCTCCTCCTCCTCCTCCCTCTTCCTCTTCCCCCTCCCCAAGAATTTACGCCAGAACCACAGAAATCAGCGGAATTCCTGCCTTCACCACAACCATCGCTTCGTAAAAAAAAACCACCACATTCGTTTAACACCCAAGCACTCACATAAGCCTTTGTGAAGGTCAGCCAGGATTCAGTCTTTTTACTCGTTCATGTAAAGTGACTGAACTATATTTATGTACAGGATTTGTGCTCCTACCATGACGTGATAGAGCTAAACTGGAGTTTATGTGAACCAGAGGTTAATTTAGGTAATTATGCATCGCTATGCATGATGTACAATATATAACATGTAGATATAGATTATATATATATATATATATATATATATATATATATATATATATATGCATTGGAGAAGTAAGGAGGCAGGTTTTCTTGTAGGCACATGGAGTTGAAAACGACAGCATTCTCACAAATATTCATTTGATTCACAATGTTTTCGAAGGATCTTGTTAATCTTCCTGCATTAGGTGGATGGCAGATATTAAATCACCTAACGTAGTCATGTGATATATTTTGATGTTTCATCCTTATCGGGTCATCATCAGAATTACATCCGTAACAGTGAATTTGCAATAGTAAAATATTACCAAAAATAAATGGCACATGCTTTCACAAAGACAATGTCATGTACTACGTAGGGTACTTACAATGTAAAATGTGTACCCACGCCATACTTTGACAGTTTATATACTTGTGCTTACCTCACCGGCTGACCTTTCCCCGGATGGTCGCACGCTGAGATTTTGAGTGGTGTGTGGCTGTTGTGGGTTGGGTACCTCCTCATATTAAGGCGTATTGTGGAGTTAGACTTATTGTTAATGTAGATCAGCCTATATATTGACTGATAGGGAATTCTCACGGATTATTATTGCCTCAAACATTTGCAATCTCCGGAAGTCCCCAACGCTAGCAATTATTTTGACGTTACTTACAAACTCTTCAGAACAAATATCTTTATATTTTTTATGCTGCTATATTGCACTATTCTGTATATGTAAAAATAACCTATTTAGATAACATCTAGTATGACATATATATGTACTATTGCGTGGCAGACAGTCCTCGGTATAACAATGGAACTGGTACACTACATTTGTCCAAGATATAGTCTTAGTGGGGCTATATAATTTGTTTTTAATCACTAAGAAGCAATTGGAAAGTAACATTATTTATTCATTCTCATTAATTGTTTTACATTTTTAATTATCTTTTAACATCTTTTCATCTTTCTCATGTCTCTGTACAAGTATTTCGATAACAGACATTCCAATAAGTAGGCCAAGGGAAAATTTACAAAAGAAATTATCCATCAACTTGATAGTGATGTGATAAAAATCATTATTAGATTATCAATTAT
>NC_134787.1:12350522-12358022 GCF_046742065.1 Oratosquilla oratoria
CTCATTCAATGTGAAAATTTGGTCACTTTTGATGTTGTCAATTCCCTTTAAAATCTTAAAGACCTGTATCAAGTCACCTCTGAGTCTACGCTTTTTTAGGGAAAACAGATTCATGTGCTTAAGTCGATTTTCGTATGATTTATTTTTGATATTTGGAATCAGTTTTGTGGCTCGCCGTTGTACTTTTTCCAGTCTGTCAATGTCTTTAATGAGATTCGGTGACCATACGGAAACAGCATATTCCAAATGTGGACGAACTAACGATTTATATAGCTTGTTAATGAGTGATGGACTTTTGAAATCAAAAGATCGCGCAATCAATCCCAGAATCTTATTTGCTTTCTCAGAGGCTGAAATACACTGCTTGGATGATTTGAGGTCGTTACTGATAATTACGCCGAGATCTTTTTCACTATCCACTTTTGTTAACGAATTTCCAAATAACTTGTAATCGTACTTACTGTTATTTTTACCTATGTGCATTACCTTGCATTTACTTGTGTTAATAATTACTGTGAGTATTTTTCTCTATCGCTAACTTCAGGTGTTGAAAAAAGAAAAATTTAAAAACAAGCATCTCGACATTTTCTTTACCTTCTTTAAGCAGATGGGCGATTACCTTGATAATGAACGGAACTGGTGATTGTTTCTCTCTGAGAAAGTGTGGTAATTGCAAGTTATTTCCAATTGTTATTATTTATTTATTATTTATTTATCTCTTTATTTATTTTATCCATTCATTTATTTGTTTGTTTTATTTATTTTGCAAAAAAAAAAAGCAAATAACGGAGTCATTGGTTCGCTTGATAGTAGCGACTGCTGATAGCTACTTCGCGAGAATATGTGATGATTGCAATCAATAGTTACTATTTTTTGCGATTGTTAAAATTTCTACTAAAAAAAATCTGGTTATCCAGTAGGTTGATTATATTGCAATTTTATTTCACTCTGACCATATCATACTGTTTTTATGAAACATTTCGTAGAAGAACGTAAAATTAACTCATCTAATTATTCAGCTTAATAACGAGCGAGTTAGTTTTCATGCACGTGTTTGGTCCAAAAATATTTTATTTCATCATTACTCGTAATATTATTCCAAGGCAGAACAGAAAATACGAAAGAGTCTAATATACAATTTTGTCTGAACATAAACAACGTAGAAATAATTACGTATGAAGTAAGACAATGCTACTGAACAATGTCTTCTCAAGTACTACTTCAAAATGTCAAAATTTTAATCATATCAATCGTAATTTCTTGACACACAACACAATAGATACTTATCTCAATAATGAGGCCTTGTTCGATGATTAATCAATTAGCCACTTGGGAATTCTTTGGAGAATTCAGTGCCAGAAGGAACTAAACGGCATTGGTGTTTCCATGTTTCAGAAACAAAACAAAAACATTCATTTCAGTTTGTAATTAGATTCTTTTTTTTTTATGTGCCCGTTTTGTTCTAATTTTATCGAAATTATCTGTCGCGTTTGTAGTTTGTTCTGTTAGTTTTATGGATATAGTTCGGTCAGTTTTTTATCCACATTGACATTTGATTTTGTTTTATTTCTCTCTCTCTCTCTCTCTCTCTCTCTCTCTCTCTCTCTCTCTCTCTCTCTCTCTCTCTCTCTCTCTCTCTCGCTCTCTCTCGTATATCTATGAGGAATTTCCCTGTTTGTAATCAGGGATGGGCCAGATAGCAGAGTGTCCTGCAACTGTGTGCGCGTGCGAGCTGCTCTTTATCTGTTTTTTTTTTCTTACAAAACCTGTTCGATCTAGGTGACTCTGCAGATATTTCCTCTCTATCGACATTGCTTTTGTAGTCATTAAGATTCTCAAGCCTATCCACCTCGTCAAGGTGTCAACTCTCGGATAAGATATATATATATATATATATATATATATATATATATATATATATATATATATGCATATATATGTATACATATATATATATGTATATACATATAAATATATGTATATACATATAGATATATGTATATACATATAGATATATGTATATACATATAAATATATGTATATACATATACATATGTATATACATATATGTATACATACATATACATATGTATACACATATGTATATATATGTATATACATATATATGTATATACATATATATGTATGTATATACATATATATATATATGTATATACATATATATGTATATACATATATATGTATATACATATATATGTATATACATATATATATATGTATATAAACATATAGATGTATATACATATATATATATGTATATATATATACAGTATATATTGTATGTGTGTGTGTGTGTGCACGTATGTATATATTCGTGTAGTGTATACTCATCGCTATTACTACCATTACCATCCCTACTAGAAATTTTGCTATCAGTACACCAGTGCAGTTGTCACAGTTGTGATCACAATCCTCACTATAACCACCACCAATACCACAACTACCACCACTAATACCACTGCCACCTCCATTCCCGTCTTTAACACCTCCGTGTCCACCACTATCACCACCACTAGCATCACTGTCACACCTCCATTTCCAACAGCACCACCACTTTCTAAATCCCAACTTTCCTTGGAGCCTCTTGACACAGAAAGGACGCTTAATACTTTGTAATACATCCGGTGACATCTCTATCCTCATTATGTCTTCTTCGTTGTTTTTTTTCTGTTTCTTCTTCTATTTCTTCTTCATCTTTTTCTTCTTCTTCGATTTCTTCTCCTTCCTCTGTTTCTTCTTTTTCCTTCCTCCCTTTCTTCTTCTTCTTCATCTACTTTTTTCGTTTTCTATATCTTCTTTTTCTTCTTTTCTTTTCTCCAACCCAACACTCAGTGCCCGAATGACTGTAAATAGGACAAGTCTCAGCTTACGAGGGTTCTGAAATATTCTGACCACATTGGGTTCAGGCAGTTTCCATACAAAAACATCGAGTATCGTAATTATGGCGTCCTGTTTCAATGGGAGATGTTTCTTGTGTTGTATCATATTCTAGGATCCCATTTTCTGTGACTCCATGGTGAGATTCTAGGATCCCGTTTTCAATGACTTCATGGTAATAGACTAAGATCCCATTTTCTATGATTTGATCATGGCGCCGTGCCCTAGGATGTTATATTTATGTCGCATTTATCTTCGACGTTATGGTAATAAGGTGATTTCTCTCATTGAGGGAATAGATAGAGGAATCCTGCACAAAATTCTCGCTCATTATGGAGGAATTGGTCCACCTTAGGACATTCAGTAAGCAAACAAATTTGCTTTACTCATGACAAATCTGTCACACTTGGAACAGTGACAGCCGCTGTTCCTGAGACCTCCTGGACTGTCCTATCTTCCTCCGAAGGCGTAACAAGTCCAACATGACGTCATTTCCTGCTTCCGACTTCTTGTCATCTCGAAGACTCCTCCTCCTCCTCCTCCTCCTCCTCCTCCTCCTCCTCCTCCTCCTCCTCCTCCTCGTCCTTGTCCTTCTTCTCTTCCATCTCTAACGTCGCTTCCACGTTTTCCTCTCCCTCCTCCTCCCCATCCACTTCATCCTATTTCATCTCTACTTCCACTTCTTCCACCAGGTCACATTTCAGTTCTTGTTCATTATATGTCCACTTGTTTCCTACCACTACCACTACCACTACCACTACCACTACTACTAATAATGATAATAGAATCAGCAAGAATATCAATAGGAGCTTTTGTGTGGTTACCGTGACTGACTCTTATAGTGCTATGCTTATCTTCCTCTGGTACCACTAATACTTTTGCCTCTTAGTGTTGGTATTGGTACTGGTCTCCCACTACGACTAGGACTGCGTCTACTACTACTACTTTTATATCTACTTTTAAACCTAATTCTACAGCTGTGCTTACAGCTCCTATTTTTTTTTTTTTTCAAAAGTATCATCCTCTGCTTTCAATTATTCCTTCCTCTAACAATTTGCTTCCCTGGCTTTCCATTCCTAACATACGAAACCCTATCCTAACAAATCAAATCCTCATGTATGCTCGACCCTCGATGGCCAATGCTCCATAATCTGTGTCACTCACTTCGGCTGGCTGGAGAGCCGAGGATCAGGTTCCACGAAACCAGGGGCTCTCTCTCAGCCTAGGCTCTCATTCATCCCATGCTTATGGACTTCTGTTCCTTTAGCCGCTTGATGTGACTTCTTCACTAATTAAATCCCTAAGCTTCTGCTAATTATCACTAAATTTTGGTTAGTGGCCGCCATTGGAGAAATTTGCAGGGCCTAGGGATCTATGGTAACCCAGTTTGAGATCCAATACTGAAAGAATGAGAGAGAGAGAGAGACAAACTGAGAGAGAGAAAGAGAGAAAGTGAGTGATAGAGAGGAAAGAATTTAAGAAAGGGAGATTAAACATCACCCTCCCCTCTGATCGTTCTAGTCAGCCAATTAGTTTGTACATTTGTCTGAAAAGGAATGTTGTGGATCTCACTATCCCTGCGTCTGCTATTACTACTACTGTTATGGTACTTAATACAATTGCCGCCACCACCACCACTACGATCACCACCACCACTAATGCCGCAATCATCACCGGCATCACCATCACCTGCTCTACCATCATCACTAACACCTGCACTATACCACCTGCACCACCTCCAATTTCACTTGCATCACCATCATATGTTGAAACAAAGAGAGATCAGGAAACTGGCTGCCATATGATACGCACACACACACACACACACACACACGGCTCGCGCGAGCGCAACACACTTGAAACAATCTTTCCCTCATCACATCACAAGAAACGCTGGAGAGACCATCTGGGTTGACGCTGTTCCAGGCCAGCGACCGCAGAGCCCGCGCTGTTTACGTCTGTCTTCCTGTCTACTTTTTCTCTCTCTCTCTCTTTTCTTCCAGAAAAAAATACACCTTCTCGTTGTAGAGCAAAAAACGTGTAACATCTAGCACTAGTATTACACATGTATTAGTCTGCTGTTTTCTGTGCTTATACCGGCAATTATATAAACAGCATTGTATAAGCTGTTAAATACTTTGTGTGTGTGTGTGTGTGTGTGTGTGTGTGTGTGTGTGTGTGTGTGTGTGTGTGTGTTTTTTGTGTGTGTGTGTTTTTTGTGTGTGTGTGTTTTTGTGTGTGTGTGTGTGTGTGTGTGTGTGTGTGTGTGTGTGTGTGTGTGTGTGTGTGCGTGCGTGTTTGCATACACGCACAAATACATGCATGTGTGTGTGCGTATATGTGTGCGTGTGAATGTATTCGTGCATGTGTACGCATACACTCCCCATAAGGAAACATTCTATTGTTATCTATGTTGTGTGAGTGTAAGTGTTCCTGCAGTGGTTAGGAAGAGCCTTCAGGATGTAGCTGCAGGTAAAGTTGAGGGTTCTGACAAGCTCAAGAGACGTGTTTAGCAGCTTTCTTTAATCTAAGAGCTCATGGTTTTTTGTATATGAACCCTTTTGGTTTCTCCTTTGATGTTTTGCTTGCAAGTCGCTCGTTCAAAGATCTCGACATTTTTTAGGCAAAACTTGCAAAATATCTTGAATTAAAAAAAGGGTACTACATCCTGTCTTCCACAGAGAGCTTCTCTTCTCCTGTGTTGTTAATGTACCTCATTGTTTTTCTTGAAGAAAGTGTATGTTGCTACTTTGTAGAATCTAGATTATTTGTTCGGTGTTCGAAGATCTTATGGTGTTTTCATGTCCTTGTATGGAATCTTCATGGTGTAATTTTTCCTCCTTAAGCAAAATAACTCATTATCATAACGATGATTGTAATAAATGTTTCATAAGATAATAATAGAGACAATGAAAAAGTCATCATATGACATTTCTGTCCATGAACTACTAGGATCCACAAAGGACGACTGACCTTTGGTCCCTTGACGAAGGATCCTGGTGGGGCAGCTTCTGGTGTTGCGGCACTCGTGTGGGACTCTTTGGGTTCTTCTTCTTTGTTTCTCGGACGCTTCCAGCAGAGCCTCAGACCCTTTCTTCTCCCCCGAGACTCTCCACCTAACTCTTCTTTGTTGTTGTGCGTGACTTCGTCCGAGCTGTGCGCCACAGTGACTCGTCTTGGGTCTTGTCTCGGGTCTTGTCTCTTGTCCTCTTCTTCCTTCACTCCCTCTAGGTTTCGTCTTTTGTCTTGTTCCTCTCATTTCGACTTCTTACATGTTTAAGCTCTTCAGTGGAATGGGATATTTTGTATACATTTCTTATACGTACCAACAAACTATTTTTGTTTAGATTTTTATTAGGCCCATGAAATCCAAAACCCTTCGTTTTTGGTGTCATCAGTTCATCTGATCTAATCTTCTTTTTGAATCCCTTTTTTTTTTTAATCCCTTTAGTGTGAGCTAATCTTATTCTTAAGTTTCTTTGGTATCGCGAATAACTCAATGCAGAATAGAATAACCTGCCATTAAATTTACTACAAACTATAATGTATGTCAACATATCCTTTGTGTTATGTATCCCTCCTCGTTATTTATTCTTCGAGGTTTATCAGACTTTATCTCCTTTTTTCCGCGGGGTCTTGTTATTTCATTTCTATTTATTCATTTTATATATTTCTCTAGTGTTTCCATACTGTTTTTTCCGGGGACTTGACATTTCATTTGTATTTTTTTCATTTTACTTATTTATCTATTTATGTATTTGTTTAACCATTTAAACTTTGTCGTTTATCTTTCAAACAATCTATTCACTCAAGCATGTATTCATTTATTTATTTATTCATTAATTTATCTATTCATGTAAAACATAATTTAACAGTTGTATCATATTAATACATTTCATAAATGGTACTCTAGGTAACGTTAAGTACTTGAAAAAGCTGTAACAAGCGAAACGTCGTACCAATAAAGGTTTCGATCTCACACGGTGTTTATTCTCACAACGCTAAGTAGTTTTATCCAGAATGAAAACGCTCTTGTTTAATGTGTGAACATTGTGACGAATGTGGATTTATAGTAAAGAGAACACGGACTGAAGGAAATATTTTTATTCCCAACTAGTTTCGCCAGAGTAGCTTCTTCAGAGGAATAGTTTTCGAAGTCAAGCTAGCCAATTTATACATAACAAAAGAGGGAAAGAAAGGGACGCTGCGACGTGTCTTGCCGGAACACCAATCGTCGCCGTCTGCAGGTAGGATGAGTTGTCCGCCGTTCGGTTGCCGCTGGCGGTGGACGAATTATCCGCGCGCTGGTCCCCGCATGGAATAGAAATATTTCCCTCGGCCCGTGTTCCCTTTACCACCTATCCACGCTCTTGTGTAAATAAGGCGATCGTTAGTCTTGGATCTGTATCAAAGGTTAAAAATGGTCATGTTTAAGTTAAGAAATTTATACATATTTAGGCAGTGCTTACACCTCGGGTGGATTGGTGATAATGAAGTAATTTATCTTCTAAGTAGATACGCATTATTATTATTATTATTATTATTATTATTATTATTATTATTATTATTATTATTATTATTATTATTATTATTATTGCTATT
>NC_134787.1:12365522-12395522 GCF_046742065.1 Oratosquilla oratoria
AAAATCCATCATGGCATTTCGAATGTCACGTACTCAGTTATTCAGTATTGCAACGTTTGAGAAAGACGGCTTACTGATCGTGCACAAAGTCTTATAAATGAAAAATAATTTTACTCAAAACTAATATCATGTGAATTGATTTCAACAAATGTCACAGCTTCAGTGTTTCGAAGCAAGAATGAAATAGTTTAAACGAATAGATTCATGAATAGAAATTTTTAGCAATCGAGTCATGAATTGAAAAAAAAAATCTGATACTTATCTATCGCATGAATCGAATAGAAATAATGCTTTCCATAAAGATCTGTCAGTGTACAAGAAAAAATCATGTATGATATTTATATTCCACCTTTGCAGAGAACTACATTTCGAAAGAAAATATATAAAAGGAAAAATCAAGAATATAAAAATAAATAAGAACGCTGTTTTAGTTCACAATAGTAAAACTAGAGCTTGTAAGGATTCTTGTCAATTTCAGAACACTATGTTCATTGATAAATGCATTCTCATGAAAGCTATATGTAACTAATTATACATTTATAAAAAAAAAACTTGATGGTCATTAATGTACATATTTTTTCTATGGGTATACGTTGTGGTGTAAAAACGGAGAATTAGTTAGAACCTAAGAATGTTCAGATACTTTTTATCAATACTGTACTCGCAATCGAAATTAGAGAAATTAGAGCTCAGACTCGGCAACCGTACATTCAGGATGAAATACGGGGAAGAAGAGCAAAGTGGGCTGGACACTGCGTACGAATGGAGGCAGACAGACTACCAAAGAAGGTGATGGAAGGAGGAGTAGAGGGCAAACGACCATTAGGGAGACCCAGGTACAGATGGATGGATGGAGTAAAGAAGGACGTGGAGAGGGTGACACCAAGAGAGGACTGGAAGGAATTGGCAGAGGATAGAACCATCTGGAGAGATATAGTGAAAGCGGTGAAGGGCCGTCCGGCCTGACAACCAACAGAGTAAGTACTCGCAGTCGTTAACATCATCATAACTAAATGGTAGAACTTGTGATTATCTTTTTGGCATACATTCCAGGGAATTACAGATATAAGTTGTACAGTATGAAATTATTTTATTGCGAATTACAAGCGATCAGAGTAGGAATTTTTACGATTCTAGATTCATCCTAGAAAATGAGTGGGAATCTATTGAGGAATGATGTGATTGCATTAAGAAGTGTTAATTTATTTTATTCTTTATTCACTAATTATTTTTTTAACGAAAAAGAAATATGCGTTGTATAATGTGTATATATGTATAGGACACGAACAAGAAAAATATTAAGCAAAAGAGAAGTAAATGATAGAAATAGTGATGAAAATATGACTGCAAGAATAAAGACCTTGAGAAATGATTTTTACGACATAATGATAGATAATGGTGATACAGGGTTTCTTTGTGAGACGAGAGGGTAAATCAAGTTGGAACTATAATTCTTCTAACCAAAAGGAACCAGGAATAGAATCAAAGTTGAAGTCACAATTTTACTAAGAAATGAAAGCCAGAACGCGCCCACAGCGTGACCGAGCAATGGCCTTGGTTCGAAAGCGAGTTGAAGTGAAAATTTCTTAAAGACAGGGCATCCTATGCGAAGTCGAGTCGAAGTGGCCATTTAGTTAATTAATGAAAACTCGGGGCAAAATGAAAGTGGACTTTTGATTTACCAAGGGAACGTCACTGGCAGAGGAGAGGCAAAGGGCAAATAAGAAAGGAAAGGGGGAAAACAAAAACGAAAGTAATAACAAACCCTCGGTCGCAGCCTTGCATTCTGCCTGTGCCAAAAACCAACCGCAACGGGCCTCGAAGAAAGAAAAAATAGAAAACGGGAGACGCAATATTTCAAATATATTCCTAAAAAGAGAATAAGAAATTACTTATTCTTATTACAACTTAGGAAATATCGTGCTATCAACTATTATTCCCACGAAAAGACATTAAAGTCACATTTGTGTTCACTATGCATTGCATTGTCTTGCTTTGCATTGTGTTGTATTCTTATCATCCAAGCTCTATTGTTGTGTATTGCGATGCGGAGCAATGTTGCATAAACTACAGTGGAACAATAGCCATCTCGACACCTTCTGGTGTGCATTCTTAGTGTCTGGTAACAAAAGTGTTTGAGAAAACTGTCGTAATAATTTGTCAGTAATAAACAAAAGGAACCTTTTGTGTTACACTGCTACAAAAATAATGGCGGGCGTTTTTTTTTATTTGTCTATTTTCTTAATGGTATGTGAATTAAAATGTTTTTAATGTCGAAACATGGTGGAGAATCATATAAGAATTTATCTTCTTAACCTTACAATGATGTAGAGAAGGACCTAGAGGTAAAAACTCCCTGAATATGTTTCTATATTAAAAAAAAAAAAAATTGTAGCCAACATACGCTATATTATTTTTTCAAGGTCATCACTTAGTTATAGCATCTGGTCTAAATACTTTGTTATTTAACTTTAAGCTCCTTAACATCGAGAAATATAAATGCTTTACTTTAGACTTACAAGTTGAGTATTATTTTCGTTTTACTTGTATTCATCTTTAAAACTATTTTGAGACTTTTTTGCTGAGAGTATTGAACATATCTTGCAAGTATTTTATCATTTCTGAAGAAAAAAAAAGTTTCATCCGCAAATCTAAAGTGACTAAGATATTTCCTCATTAATGTTGAAATATTTCCATTCTCAATTTTGAAATAATCATCCAGGTATGTAAATAGTTTGATTGACATTGTATCATCTTGTACTTATTTCACAATGTTTGTGTAACCGAATTACAGCAGTTCTTTACGCATCATTGTTCTGTAGAACATTTAGAAAGCATTCATTTCCGCCCTGTTTAGGTGTAGACTTTCGTATTAACATTTATTCTACCAAGTAAAAAAAAAAGAGAAGAAAAAAAGTAATCTACAAAAACGACTTTTTTTCGTAGTGTAAAATTCAAGGTCACTTGTTTTATTGTCTAAAGAAGACCTATGGCATGATCACTTGATCTCGCCTGTTCTCTCAGCTCTTTTTCATATCAAAATTTACAAATTATATTTATAAGAATCTTGGCAAACACTTTATATACATAACAAACTAATCAGTCTGCGATTACTCAGCTCTTTCTGGTCTACTTGTTGTGATATAAAATCACTAAAGCATATCATCACGGTTAAGGAACAATCCTGACGTATACACTGGGTATTTAGTTGATCTATCTACAATGAACTTCTCTTATTTTCTTCACCTCTTAAATATTACAACAACCACTATTCCTTTGTAGTCTCTAGTACAATACGAGAGAAGGAAAAGGAGTAAGAGAGAGAGAGAGAGAGAGGAAGAGAGCGAGAAAGAGAGAGAGAGGAAGAGAGCGAGAAAGAGAGAGAGAGAGGAAAAAGTAAGAAGGCAAGCTAGAGCGCCCGCGGTAAAGGAAAGGGTTTAGAGTCTGTCTCTGTGGCACTCTTGAGGTGGCACTTCTCACGCGACTTTTACGCATACTACTAGCAACGGCTCCTGGCACTCCTGCATAATGCTTACACCGTGTTGCCTTCCTGTATTCTTGCAACGTTGTTCCCTTGTACCTTGCTCTGCAATTACAACCCCCGCCTTCCTCCGTCCCGTCCTCCCTCCCGTCCTCCCTCCCTTCCTCTCAAGCATTGCGAGAATTTAGTTACAGGGGTTGGATTTCTAGAGAGTATCTAAAGCTAAATGTGGTTTTCGTATTACCAGCGTTAAGATGTTTTTTTTTTTCTGCTTGGGAATGGAAAATGCTGCAATGTAAGAAAGACAAAGACTTCCATGACAATTCTGTGGTTTCATATTTTCGTAAGCACGTAGGTAGATGTATGTGTGAGTGTGCATGTGTGTATGTGTGTGTGTGTGTGTGTACGTCCGTGCGTGTGTGTGTGCGTGCGTGTATGTGTGTGAGTGTATGTGTGTGTGTGTGTGTGTGTGTGTGTGTGTGCATGTGCGTGTGTGTGTGTGTGTGTGCATGTGCGTGCGTGAGTGTGCATGTATGTGCATGTGTGTGCATGTATGTGCATGTGTGTGTGTGCGTGCGTGTGTGTGTATATGTGTGTGTGTATGTATGTGTGTACGTGTATGTGTGTATATATATGTTTGTGTATGTATGTGTATGCGTGTATATGTGTGTATATATATTGTGTGTATGTATGTATGTGTGTACGTGTATGTGTGTATATATGTGTGTGTATGTATGTGTATGCGTGTATATGTGTGTATATATATTGTGTGTATGTATGTATGTGTGTACGTGTATGTGTGTATATATGTGTGTGTATGTATGTGTATGCGTGTATATATGTGTATATATATTGTGTGTGTGTGTTTGTGTAAGTATATAGTTTTCACATCACCGCAAAAAATATACAAACTTACCACCGAATAGAAACTTGAAGACAGTAAATATTCTTGTGTATTATCTGCTCAGACGGGAAGGGTAGTTTTTCAGTACTTCTCTTAGCTTCCATTTTTTATGGACACATCCCTTTTGTCTGTGAATCTTTCTTACGTATATCAACACAATTGTTATGTAGGTCTTACTCTAAAGTTGTAATACATGAAAATAGTTCCTATCTTCAAGTTCTCTTTTGTTGTAATATTGCAAATATCTTCATAAATAGATTTTAATGTCAGTCCGTTTTTTAACTTTACAACTAATGAAGCAACCTTAATATACACCTTTTTGAAATCCAGGCTATTTCCCTCCTGGAAGAGAGCTCAGAGCTCATATATGACCGATCTATGGGTAATGCTGTGACCTTACACCCACACACACACCCTAAACCTCCATCCACGAGAGTTGGAGTAACGACTTGCAGCGCAGCCATACTGAAATTATTTCAGCCTTGGGCGGGATTCGAACCCGGACCTCCGTAGTGGCTGTGTGTATGTGTGTGTGTGTGTACTTCATCTGAATAGTCTCCAAATGTGCCTTAGGATGAAAAGGGTCCTTTAAGAAATACGTATGAGGCAAAGAGTTTTCAGGCAACAAAAAAAAAAAAAAAAAAAAAAAAAAAAATCACCCTTAAAAAAAGCGTAATGCAAAGATTAATGCAAACTTTTAATAGTAAGAACTTATAGAATATACTATATATGTTATTCTCATCCATGTGTGGCCACCTGAAATACTTATCCATAAAGACCTTCCTCATTGAGATGTACAATCGTTCTTGAAAGTTCGTGGTAGATGACGTGGTTACTTATCAATCGAAATAGTATCCTTTCTGGACGGTGAGTTGCCGAGAGCCTCATGGCAGTTATAGTTCCGTCCTCACGAAGAACACACAGTGTCTGCATATATAAACAAGAAACTTGTTTCATTATGAGGGACTCACCGCTTTTGTCTACATAAGATAAAACAGTTGTGTTCCCTGAGTAATATTCTTGCTTACGTCAGCAGACAGCACATATGCTCTTGCTGCCTGTGCTTAACACATAAAAGTACGCAAGAGAAAATTGTGACTCACGTGAAATCAAATCGACATACAGGCCAGTGACGCCGTCGTCTAGAAAGGGTGGAGATTGAGTATCCAACGGACTCGTAGACCTGAAGAGACTTTTACGAGTAACCTTACAATGCTCATCAAAAATGCTGCCGGCCATGCTTAACTGAATTATGCAGATTTAATCTTCTGTGTTGTACATGCGATGCAATGCATTCTAGATCAACTACTTGGGTTACAGTGAAATGATTCAGTGATAAACGAAATTGGAGTCATATATCAGCATTAAGATTATCTTTCCTATTTTAAACTTTCGATTTATCATGTTACAGCTATCTATGACTTCCTCATTTCTTCAAGCTGTCACCAGACAATTTTCTTCAGCTAAGGGAAACCCCTAACCGCAGTACAATAGTTGATATTTTAAAAAGTGAAAGTTCTAGTGATGAATGTAATAAAGGGGATACTCATACCTGACTAAACGAAAATCAGAATACATATATATATATATATATAAATATATATATATATATATATATATATATATATATATATATATATATTCTGTACTTTCTATGTTTATCTGGTCCGCTTCAGTTGATTCTCTGCAAACTGGTTAACCTTACATTTCTAGAGCACACGTCTCCAGCGTATTTATTTTTACACACATATTCATACACACACACACACACACACACACACACACACACACACACACACACACACACACACACACACACACATATATATATATATATATATATATATATATATATATATATATATATATATAGTGTGTGTGTGTATGTATATACGTGTGTGCACATACACTGCTTACTCTATATTGTTTTAGTTACAAAATTAATTTCAATCACATGCACCCTTCTATACTTGAGCTATATTAAAAAACGACAAAGAAATATGCATTTCCATTATTCCACATCGTGGTTCTGTTTTCGGTGTGCAGTATTGTACATCATATAAAAAGAAAAACATTTATGCTCACTACTATGTATGGTTATCCTCTCCAATAACTAACCTGTAATGTGCAAGGGGCTATTCTAAACCGAGTTAACCGTATGTTTTCGGATAGATATTTAATTATCAAATGGTTAGTTAATCTGAGATAATCTGTTGACCCTTTATTACTTACTAAGCTGAATAAAATCGTTCTCCATTTTCTACAAGATGTCTGAACATATTAGCCAAAATTAAACCTTTGAGGTTGCTTCAGCACAAAAATATTGTGCAATAATCCAGATTGCACAATGTTATTGACAATATATTGATATTAATGGAGAACCATATATTGAAAAAAGTAATATTGATGGGATAGGTTGTATCAATAGTATTGACCATGTAAGGTCACATTAGGAGAATGGAATGATCCAATGTTATTGGTACGGTTATCGGTATTAAAAGAAAAAAAAAATAATTTTCGTTCTTTTTGAAACAAGAATTTCTCTCCCTTTCCTTTTTATATCCTCATTCAAGGGCCTCCGATAGTTGGAGAAAGACTATTTCATCACAAACATTTCAGATTTTATTTCACAAAAGACGGATTGTATTGCACCTAAACGATTTCTTCTTTTCCTTCTCTCCTTTTTCTCTTTCTCTCTCTTTTTCTATTCCTTTTCCCTTTTTTTTGTCACTAATATTGCTATTGTTTTTATTATCAATATTATTGTAGTTATTACTGTTATTGTTATTATTATCATTACTGCTGTTATTATTACTGTTATTATTATTATTAATATTTTGTTATCGTCATCGGTATTATTTTTACTATTAATATTACTATCATTATTATTCTTAGTAATTCGGAGAAAAGGGAAGACGGGGAGAAATCCCTTCGGGCTGCGTCAGTTTATTTCTCATACATACTCCCGCACCCACCAACCTCCACCCACTCCCCCTTATGCATCACAGCATCATCCATACACAACCATTTTCCATTCACCCCTATCTTCTGTCCTCTCCCTTACTTCCTCAACAGACATTCCCCTCTTTCCTAATGCCCCTTTTACCCCCATTCATCCGTCTCATCGTAGTTCGACCCCTCACGTTCACTCCTTCCACCTCTGTTTAATTGTTGTTACTTATTTGTTTTATATATTCATTTATCTATTAATCGATCTATTCACTTTTTTTTATATTTTCTACCGCCACAAGTTTTGTTTTGAATCTTAGCCAGATTTTTTTTTTTAAATGAAAAGCAAAGTCAGGGTAGTCTCACACGAGACCCCATTTCCCCCCTAAGTCCAGTCCCAGGTTGAGTCTTTCTAGGGACATCCTCGGCTGAATAAAATAACCCGCCGGCAATGAGAAGAAATGTTTGAGCCATCACTAGTACGTTAAGGGGACCCCCCGCCCAAAATCTTTTTTTCTGAAGGATCTTGCTGATTTTTTCTGTGTGATATCTAAGTCTGAGGAAACCTTCACAGCATGAGTTTTATTCAGATCTGACGAGTATTTTTTAATTTTTTAATACATACATACATACATATACCAAGGCTTTTTCCCCCTTCCAAGGGAGGTAGCCAAAAAGGGAAAGGCATAAAAACACTCCCACCCATTTCATCCCTAAAAACATTCCACACCCCTCCCACCCTTCCTCTCATCTGAGCACCTCCTGGATGACGGGTCATCCCTGCACCCTGCCCACCGCCCTGGGTCAGAAGCAGTGTCGCAAGACACAGTACATCCACAGCAAGGCCGCTTCATTTAATCGGCGACCCCCCCTCTCCGTCCCCCTTTGCATTTAAGGAGAGGACGGGGAGAAATCCCTTCGGGCTGCGTCAAAATTTACTCACACATACTACCCCACCCCCCACCCATTCCTCCTCATGCAGTCACAACATCATCCATATACAACCATTCTCCACTCACCTCTGTCTTCCGTCCTCTCCCTTCCTTCCTCAACAGACATTCCCCTCTTCCCCAAAGCCCCCTTCACCCCATCCATCCACCACATCCTAGGACGTCCCCTCATGTTCACTCCCTCCACATCTGCCTTCCATACCTCTTTTACTAGTCTTTCTTCACTCATTCTTTCCATGTGTCCAAACCATCCTAATATTCTTTCATCAACCCTCTCTCCCAAATCCTTTTTCACCCCTGTTCTCCTCCTCACCTCCTCATTTCTCACTCTATCTAGCCTAGTAACCCCCACCATACTTCTCAGACACCTCATCTCAAACACATTCAAACTCCTTCTCTCTTCTTCTCTTATGTTCCACGTTTCTGCCCCATACAGTGCTGTTGGCACAATCACTCCTTCATACAGTCTCCTCTTCGCATCCATTCCCAAATGTCTATTTCTCATTACACTCTTTAAACCACCAAGGCATTTACTCGCTTCTCTCAATCTACATTCTACCTACCTTTTTTAATAAAAAACGTAAAAAATACCATTTTTGGGCTTCTTCCAAATCTTATCTCCTCTTACAATTTTTATTCGATGTCTTTCATTTTACAGCAAAAGAATCTTCTACATATATAAAAAACAAAATAGAAAGCTTTTTTTAATATCTTTGTTTAACGCCGAGAAAAAAATATATAAAAAAAATTATCGAAAAAAAACAAAATTTTGACTGACACGTTATTGAAAAAAATCTATTAAACATATGCAAAATAACTCTCTATTTTATTTTTTTTCATTTATCTAGCTATTAATAGAGACCTCATATGCAAAAATCGGTTGAAAATTGAGGGAGGAGATAGACTTTGAGTATCAAAAACTTACATTTTTCAGAAATGAGTGTTTAAGTTTTTTTTTTTCCTTAGTTTGACTAATTTTTACATTGGACCTCCTAAGACCCATTGAAAACAGGTTCCATTGTATTTTCATGATGATTTTGCATCTTTCAAGTAACTCAGGCACTTTGTACCCTCCTACAGTGTAGGATATTATTCACTCAAAGTGAGGGTCTCATAAGCCGCCACCTCACTCTTTGTCGCAAAGTTTGAGTTCTTGGTCTAGAAAGACCCAGCAAGGTAGTCTGATTGCTGGGATTCAGCTCTCTTTCTTTTCTTGGGTTTCCTTTCTGGTGTTGGAACAGGCTCTTGCTGCATCAGGGACATCACTGTGAGGTTTGAGACTCTAAACCCAAGGTGTTGCAACAAGGAGGCATCCTTGTAGCCACTTGTTAGCAAACAGTTGTTTGCGTAGAGACAACTTGTCTGATATAGGTGTAGAGGACAGAGGATCAGGTGCTGAGGATGTGGATATAGATGGAAGGGAGAGAGCTGCTGGAGGGAGTACTAGTGGTGGTGGCGGAGTTGGTGATAACAAAGTTGATGCTGGGGTTCTTTCTTTCTCCCCTTGAGTTGCTAATGTAGACGTTCTTATCTTCTGCAAGTGTGCCTTTTGTTTGGATAGCTTAGGCATGGCTAATATCTTCAAATATCTCTTCACTGAAAAATAGATGCGAATTTCACACGGCAAATTAGTGAATGTGGCAAGCTAACGTGTACATGTCCTTTACTTTGTAAGGCTCAGGCCACTGCCAGTCGTGCAGGCTGAACTTACTCACACCACATACTCACGTGCATGCCGGACGTAAGAGAAAACTTTGAGTGTATCAAACGCAATAAAATAGGGTAAAATATGGTCAAAACGTATGTAAACAATGGTCGTGCGCAGCATGTGGCTGCCGGGGGGAGGGAGGGTAGGCCCTTTAAACCCTTTAAAAATGGTGGTACGATAAAAACACTTTACCAGCATCTAGAGCAAGATCCCTACTATGTATTTATGCAATAAAAAAAAAATCGAATTTTTCTTAAATCTGGGGGCGGGGGGTCCCCTTAAGCTCAGGTCTCTCACGATCTTAGGAATACCTGACCATCCTGGAGGGCGACCAAACAGTCCTGCAAGCATTGTTACATTGAGACTGACAGTGTACCAGTGGACACAGTTCATATGGGTTTTGTAGCTGGCAGAGGTGGCTCATAAATCCCTTGGGTGTCGTGACCAGTTCCTTCTTCAGGAACAGTTTCATAGTAACTGCACTGTGGGTCAGTATTCTTGTCATGACGGTATTGACATTACAGGTCAATAGTTCTTCGACTTTTGATACGCCAGGACCTCTGGTTCTCAAGGCTGTGAAGCAGTAGCCTACCTCTCTCTTTGGCATGGAAACGTGAGTAGCTCGTACAGTGGGATCTCATGATAACAAACAGCACTAACCGCGTGTTCTGTTTCTAGTCGGTGCTACAAGAACTACTCTCCCTGTTCCACCACTACGTCACAAGCTATGGGCTGAACTCTGCTTCGCGGAACGCGAGCGTCGAACTCGGGTCCCTTACGAGCCGCTGGGGCAGCTGCGTCAGCCCTCTCATTTCCCTGGATACCGACATGACTCTGTCCCCAGTTGAAAGTCACGTTCCCGCGTTGGAGTTGGATTTTGTGCTGGAGCGCGAGGCTAGAGGTCATGAGGAGAATGTTATGGCTGGCAGTGAAAGGCTAAGTAAGATAGTCTGACATGAGCCAAAATAATATAGGAGATTGTTGGGGGTGAAAAGATTTATGGAAAATTGAAAAAAGAGGTTACGATGAAATAGGTTTCGCAAAGAGAAGGAAAGGCAGAGAGAGAGAGAGAGAGAGAGAGAGAGAGAGAGCAAAGGAGAGAGAGGGGTGGCAAAAGAGAGAGGGCAGGAGAGAGAGAGAAAGAGAGAGAGGGCAAGAGAGAGATAAAGAGCAAGAAAGCAAGAGAGAGAGAAAAAGAGCAAGAGAGAAAGGATAGGAGAGCAAGATAAAGAGTAAGAGAGAGAGAGAAAGAGCAAGAAAGAAAAAGCGAGAGAGAGAGAGAGAGCAAGAGAGAGAAGTAGAAAGAGAGACAGACAGACAGCCAGACAGGCAGAGAGACAGACAGCCAGAGACAGAGAGGTGGCGGAGAAGGAAGAGAGAGAAAAAGAGCAGAGGAGAAAAAGAAATGGAAAGGTTAAAAGATGATAAGATTACTGAGAGAGGAAATAATGCATGAATGAAGAACAATGATGAAACTGAGGGTAAAGAAAGAATGTGGACAATGAAAGCAGAGATAAAAGGCAAAGATAAAAGCATGAGAGGCCGGGATGGGGTCGGCAAAGCAGGAAATAGAAAAAGCTGAGATGGAAAGAAAGTGAGAGGGCAAGAGAGAGAGAGAGAGAGAGAGAGAGGCAGAGAGAGAGGAGGATGAAGAGAAGGTGGGACAGAGAGGAGAGAGACAGACACATACACACACACATAATCACACATACACATAAACACACACACACATAAACACACACACACACACACACACACACACACACACACACACACACACACACACACACACACACACACACACACACACAAGGAGAGGGAGTCAGAAAGATGGACGGACGGGCATATATAGATAAAAATATGTATATGCATATTATATACTATATATATATATATTATATATATATAATATAATATAATATAATAATATATATATATATATATAATGTTAAAATTTTTAATTAAAAACTCTCCTGATAAGGAAGAAGGATGTATTTTTTCAATTCCATGTAAAAATTGTGACTAATGCTATATAGGAGGGTCGTGGACGGAAGGGTGGTAGGTAGGGCTTTACTGGACTATATAGTGGTAACCAGGAGAAAATTAGGAAAAGTTTTGAATATACATGTTGAAAGGGGAGAGAGCGGGGGGAATATCAGATAATTTTTTGGCGGAAGGTAAGTTGAGAGTGGAGGATAGGTGGAGAAAGAGGAAAAGAACAGAAGATAGGGAGGTGCTTAGGGTAAGCTGCTTAATTAAATGAGAAAGAAAATGAGAGAGAACAAGAGGAAGCTGAGAGTAGAGCGAGAGGGAGTGAAGGATAGAATAGAACTAGGAGTAGAGGAAGAATGGGGATGTTTTAAGAAGGAGGTCAAAATGTGTGTAAAGATGGTGTGTGGAACAAGTAGGACAGGAGGAAATAGAAGGAAGAGGAGTGAGTGGTACGATGAGGAACTAAAGAAGGTTGTATAAGAGAAGAAAAGGTGCATACACACACACGCACGCACGCACACACACACACACACACACACACACACACACACACACACACACACACACACACACACACACACCACATACTGTATATATTTATATATATATATATATATATATATATATATATATATATATATATATATACAGAGAGAGAGAGAGAGAGAGGGTGAGAGATAGAGAGAGAGAGAGAGAGGGTGAGAGATAGAGATAAAGAGAGAGGGAGTGAGAGAGGGTTAGAGAGAGAGAGAGAAAGAGATTGTATGTGAGTGTGAAAATAATTGACAATAAAAATAGGAGTCAGACAGATAGGCAGAGAGCCATAGAGACAGAGAGTGAGACACAGAGACAAACAGAGAGAAGGGAAGTGGAAAAGAGAAGATTAGGAGAGAGAGAGAGAGAGAGAAAGAGAGAACGAACGGAAGAGAGAGAGAGAGAGAGAGAGAGAGAGAGAGAGAGAGAGAGAGAGAGAGAGAGAGAGAGAGAGAGAGAGTGAGTGAGTGAGTGAGTTAGGGAAGAATGAGATGGCGGGAGAATAAAGGAGTAAAATGTAAAACCAAAAGTAAAACTAAAAGTAAGAGGATTCAAAAGGATAATGTGTGCATGCCGGACAAAGAGAAAAAGACGTTAAAGGCATAAGAAGAAATATAAAAGTAAATATAAATATTAAAAGATAAAGAACTCAAGATATATTCGTGTACAATTAATTCCAGCACAAGAGGAAAGAAAGAATAGTAATGTGCGTCAGATCTACGATGGATCTGTATTTCGTTGCGAATAATCTGCATTCTATCCTTAGGAACAATATTGCTCCCATAAGCACGAATCATCGAGATGATAATAGGGAGATTGAAGGAAGGATTGTAGAAGTTGTTGGTTATCAACTTTCCTCTTTGAGTTGATGTTAGTCTCTAAGAAGAAAAGAATTCTGTAAGATTCTTCTTCATCAGCGAGGTGTTAATAGGGAGATCGATGGAGGGAATGTACAAGTTGTAGGTGATCAACTTTCCTCTTTGAGTTGATGTTTGTCTCCAAGTAGGAAAGAATTCTGCAAGACTCTTCTTTATCGTTGTAGTGTCATTAAAGTCCCTTAAGTATTGACGACATAAAACCTATGCAGTCAATATCCAACACGGACGCCTATGACGTAAAGGAAGAAGGAGAGCGAAAGAAGAGAAAAAAAGAGCAGTAGGATGTTTAATAGAAAAAAGAGAAGTTTAAGTAGAGGAAAAAAGGAGAGCAGTAAGAGGTATATATAGAAAAAATGAGACAAAGATGGAAGTAGGATGTTTAATAAAAAAAAAAGTAGAAAAAAGTATAAGGAGAGGAAAAAAGGAGAGCAGACAAAAGATGAAAGTAGGATGTCTAACATAAAAATTAGAAAAAAGTATAAGTAGAGGAAAAAAAGAGAGGAGTAAGAGGTATATATAGAAAAAAAATGAAAGGATGTTTAATTAAAAAGAGAGTAGAAAAAAGTATAAGTAGAGGAAAAAGAAAAAAGAGAGCAGTAAGAGGTATATATAGAAAAAAAAACATGAATAAGAAAATATAAGAGTGAACATAAAAAGAGAAATAGGAACAGAAAATAAAAAAGAGAGAGTATTAATGAGGTTATAAAGACGAGGAAAAGGACAAGGAAGAAAGAAAAAATAGAAACAAAGGAAATAGGAAGAAGGTGATGATAAGGAAGAGGAAGAAAAAAAAAGGAGAAAATGAAGAAGATTCTCAAAGTTGACATGGCAAGAAACTATGGCACATAGCGAAAAGTAAATTCGAAAGAAGATTGTGACCAAAGAAGAATATAAAGAAATGGATAGGAGAAAGGTGAGAAAAGGGAGAAATGGTGCAGCAGAGAGAGAATATGGAGAAGAATTGGTATGAAAATTTCCTCCATGCATTACTTCATAAAGAAACTCGTGATTGACCAAAGAATTTTTTTTTTTTTTTAAGTAGTAAAAGAAAAAGAGAATTGAAAGAAGATTAGGAGGGTAAAAAAACAGGAAAACAAGTGCATAAAGTGAGATAAGAGAGGATAGAGAACACAGAGAAACTGAAATTTTAGTCAATAGAGGAAACAGAAAGGAATAAAGGACGGAAAAGCATATTCTTGCGTTTCCTTGTCCATATTGGTTTGGCAAAAATAAAGATACGTAGGGGACGGAAGAGGAGACAAGCATTAATGCTTAGGAAAATGCAGTGGGAGATAGAGCAGTGCAAGGGAACAGACATAGCATTTACAGAAACAGAAGCTATAGACAAAGTATAGAAAGAATAACGAAAATGGAAGAGCATGAGGAAGGGAAGAAAAAAATGGAAAAGAGATGTGGAAAGGGGCTCAAAAGGAACGACAATGAAAGAGAATAGAAAGAGGAAGAAATGGAGTAAGCTGCAAATAGGAAAGGAGGGAGGGAAATAGGGAGGCAGCGAAGGAGAGTGAGAAAGAGAGGGAGAGAGAGAGAGGGAGAGAGAGAGAGGGGGAGAGGGAAGGGGGATAGAGAGAGGGGGGAGAGGGGGAGAGGGAAGGGGGGAGAGAGAGAGGGGGGAGAGAGAGAGATGGGGGAGAGAGAGAGAGAGAATAGGAAGAGGAGAAAGAAGAAAAGCAAAAGTCTAGGTCTGCTGACAAAACCAGTGTCTCGACTAGCCTGGGAGCCTTTATGTGCTGACTTCACTCTTTGTGATGTCGAAATCGGTCGTGTAGTGGTGGTTTTCGACGTACTTACATATATATTTAACAAAGAGTCTTTTCCACCTCATAAGGGCGGTAGCTCAAATAAAAAATCCATCACACCATCCCGTGGATGAGGGGCCATTCCTGTTCCCGGCCACACCGTTCGTGTCCGGGACAAGGTGTCCGGGACAATGAGACACAGAAACTAAGACAAGTTTTTATACATCTCTTAGCACCTGTTACAGAGGAATGTGTTTTGGGTGATGAAAGGGGTGTTTCCACAGTTGAATCAAATTGCCTGACAGCAGCTGAAATAAGTACTAAAACCTGTCAATTGAATGAACGAGAATATATTCAAAATAGTCAACCTTTTCAAGGATGTGGGTGTTCCCTAGCTGAATAAAATCGCTTGACCACAACTAAGATATAATAATGAATTTAAAAAACTGGAAAAGGGTTCAGAAGTTTCTAGGAAAGGGTTGTGTAACCACCTGCCAAAATCGGCAAATATTTGACGCAAAAAATGTCTCTTATACCAACCGACATTGCTGGGAACATATCATTTACTGTCTTTTAAGAGTTTAGGAAGCTTTTTCAAATATTAAAAAAGAAAACACGCCGGAGTGGTAAAATAAAATAGTATTATAATTTTGGAGGTGGAGAGTAATTCTTCTACTAAGTGTTGTTGATGTGTATCATAACCATGAGGAGGGTAGGGACGCACAGTTCCCTAATTAGCACGAGCATTCATAGGCAAGACGACTTTTTTTTTTTTTAAGCCTCGGGGTTTCGCGCATTAGTTATATTACATAAGCAGAGTTGAGGTTTTCCTCTCTTTTGTAATAAATGACAACGTCGAGAATATCTTGGAGTCTGGTGGGTTTGACAAATTTCTTGATGGTTTGCTTTAATATACGTTTATCTGTAATGCATTCCGAATGCATAAAGGCCTTGTAGAATATTCTGGTACGTTCATCGTCTTTGTTGGTCGTGTTGTGCTGTAGCTACCACTTATCTATTTCATTTTTTGATTATCCTATTAATATCTTTCTTAGGGTAACCATTGTTAACCAGGACTTGGGTTGCTTTCTCTGTTTCTTGATGGATGACTGGAATGAGTGAGGGACCTTTTGAAGGAGGAGTCTTTGTATCGTTGGGGCACTCTCTCATTTCATTAAGGGACACACCTGGTTGATAGGTTAGGTTAGTTTAGGTTAGGTTAGGTATACACTTGTTAAAAAATTAGAAGGACCTTTCTAGACGAAAATGTCCAAGAAGGAAAGGTTATTTTCCTGACTGGATTCTACAGTAGAATTAAGTCCAGAGAACTCTTGCAGTTTTTCGTTTAGATGTGTGAGGTACTTTTTATAGTCTACTTTAACAAAAAAGTCAGCAATGTATTTTACGTAAATGGAAAGCAATAATATGTGTACATGTATATATGTCTATGTACATATGCATGCATATATATACGTATATATATGTATGTATATGTACATATGCATGCATATGTATACGTATGTATATGTATATATGTACAGTATGTATGTTTGATTGATCAAATCATATTCTGTTTAGAGGAAGTACAAAGCTCTGTAAAGAAACTGTCTGTTTATCTATTTCGTTATTTTCTTGGGTAAGTTAAGGTTTCGTATGGTGAAGAGAAGAATTTGGCGTGCCAAATTTGGCACACCAGATGCCAATGGTTCCCCACCCCTGATCTAGGCCTTCGAATATTGTAGACCTCGCCTAGACTCTCAACACCTTTGCAATTGATGTGACAGAAAATTGTTCCATAGCATTCTGAAGGCTCTTTTCGCGTGACTTGCCAAGGAAGGCATCCCCCGTCGCATTAATGTGCAAACGCAGTCTCTATTGCAGTCTTGTGGAAATGTTGTAGTCTAGCCTCCAGTGACCATCTAGACGTCTTTGTTTATTGACATGGAGATCGTAGCCTCGCTGCGGAGTCCCAAAAATTGCCTGTGAATTTTGTTTGAAGTATCAGGCTTGGTTTTCCCTTGTGACGATATTCTATTGAGTGTTGAAAGGTTTATGTCGTTGTAAAAAAAAAATAGCAGTAGCTTTAACAGTATTAACGTCAACAACAACAACACCATCGCCACAGAAAACACCACCAACAACACCACCAGAGACACCAACTATAGTATTCAAATCACAATGAAACCACAGTCAAAATCAACTTTAATATCATCCTCCAAACTAACATCAATATCGGAATCACCAACTTTTGTAATTACAACACTACTGACTAGTCTTTGACATCAGAATCATAAGAACGTCAGATTATTTAGGAGCAGTGATATAACATCGCAATCATCACCATCATCACCATCATCACCGTCACTACCATCACCACCATCACCACCATCACCGAAAAACTCCAACAAACTACGAAGTGTTAGGTCTTCGAGCATAGCTTTGTCTTTGCAAGTTGAATTCAAAACATATTTATTTTCTCCATTTTTTTCTTCTTTCTTGTATGAACTCTTTATTTTATTATTTGATCTATATTGGTATTCATTTACTCTATCGTTACTTTACTTTATCTTGTTTAATTTTATTTTATTCTGTTTCATCTTTAATCAGTTTGATTCTAATGTAATTTTTATTTATATTATTTTATTTTGGTTTGCGTTATTTTATTTTTCATTTTTCTTACTTTATTTGATGTTACGTTTTGTTAATTTTCTTTTCTTTTCTTTTCTTTTATTTTTCTGTTGGCTAAGAACAGGCAATTTTATTCATCTCAGATAGAACCTCGAACAAAAGGTGACTCGATCAATCGAGAGTCTTTTCAGGTCAGAGTCCACTCTTCAGCTGCACCAGACCACCTTTCTTTATTTAGAAAAAAAATAAAGGTGGTAATTTACAAAAATGAATAAGTAAATAATAATAATGATAATAATAATGATAATAATAATAGTAATAATAATAGCCTAATTGCAATGTCTCAGGCACGAGTTTACCAGACCACCTTTTTTTAAAAAGAAAAAAAAAATCACCATGTTGAAGGTGGTAATTTACAAAAATGAGTATGTAAATAAATAATAATAATATATGAATAAATAAAAATCTCGTTGCAATGTCTAAGACACCAAAAGATTTTATCCATGATAGGTTCTGATCCTGCCTTAAAATAGGTTTCCATCAATGTATGTACAGTTAGAAAACCGATTTAGTTTTTCAACTTTTTGCTCCAGTAGGTAAAATATACTAAAAGGAATTCCATTCACTTATACTCGTAGTTGAAAAAGGGTCCACTTGCCATAGCCCTGTTAAAAAAAAAAAAAAAAAAAAAAATTTATGGCTGAGGAACTCCTCTGACAATTTTCCAAAATTTCGTTACCAAGACTGAGCACCAACAAGATTTAGTAAACTCGTGTTTTCAACTGTACCCATATCCTCCATCCTCAACATTTTACCTCAGCTTTGGGATTGCCAGACACTTCATGAGGAAGGTGAATCTTGAACCCACAAAGAGAGGAAATCCGCGATTCTTCTCTTCTTCTTTCAAGTATGGGAGTTTACTGTATAAAAACCACGAAAACCATGAGTATTGAACAGATGTAATAGAGGACGAAACTTTCTTCTTTTACAAGCTTCCGCACTCTACTCCCTCAACCCACCACACACCGCCGCCGCCGCCGCCTCTCTCCCTCCTTCCCTGCCTGCAAAACCTCTTTCTGATCCTCCCCCTTCTTCTCCTCCTCCTCCTCCTCCTTATCGTCGTAGTCCTCCTCCTCCTCTTCCTCCTCAGGATCATCCTCATATTCCTGCTCCTCCTGTTCCTTTTTCTCCACCTCCTGTTTCTCCTCTTTCTTCTCCTCTTTCTCCTCCTCTTCTTCCCGCACCTCTTCCTCCTCCATCTCCAACTACTCGCCCTCCTCCTCCTCCTCCTGTTCCTTTTTTTCCACCTCCTGTTTCTCTTCTTCCTCCTCTTCTTCCCCCCCCCTCCTCCTCCTCTTTCTCCATCTCCTCTTCCTCCTCAATATCCTTCTTCTTACCACCTACGGTACTCGTCCTCCTCTTTCTTCGCCTCCTATTCCTCCTCCTCTCTTAGCCTCCACCCCCACCCTTCACCCGCTTATTTCTCCCACTGTCTTCCACTAAGTATAAAACCTCTTTTATCAGGTCCATGCAATTCCAACCCAACTGTGTTTCGCAGTCTTATTGACTCGTCTCCTAAAAGGATAAAAGAAAAAAAAATTCAGACCTGGTCTAAACAGGGTCCAAATCGATGAGAACCTCGTTCAGACCAGCAGAACCCTTTACCATTGTCGTGAAGAGCGTCTCGTCTCAAAGGATATTCGAACTCCCGATTTCGGCAGCCAGAACGAGATCGAAGGCACCATCCAACCTCGATGGGTGTTAATCAAAGGAGGTTCTCTGGATGGGCGTCATGAGGATGAATGAACAAATAACTGTCTTGATTAATCTCTCTTGGTACTTTGCTCGATTTGTTCTCTTTGTTCTTAACTCTAGGTTTATTTTTCATTGAGCTTGAAGATTATTCTCATCCTCCTTTGGATTACTGGAACAATAAAACAAAAGTTTAATTTCAGCTGTTACGTGAAATCACTCCGGATTGATATAAGTTTCTCAGTATGATCAAATATCGTATGTCATGCATGTTTGATTAATGCTGTGCATTTGGATAAACAAGATTAGAGACATAGCTTGGGAAGAAAGTATTGCGTTGAGATCTCAGGCACTAGGAATCATTGTACTGGTCGTAGAATGTATGTGCATTAGAAAACCCGTTTAATTTTGGAATGATGTGAAATATTGTGTATTTTTTTAAACCATGCGCTTTCATTCAGTCAAGGAATGTCCAATTTTTTTTAACTAACATTGAATAACCCCTTTACAGTTAACAGTTAATACTGTTTACCTATCTTATTTGTATACTTTCATTTTATTATTCTTTTATCCATAATATTTCAATATGTATAAGATACATCTTACAGACACGTCCTGCAGAATTGCAGGGTTATTTTCTTTCAGTTTTTTGAGCTGTGACTGTTGGATTTTTATCCATTTGCCTCGTAATAACCTTAGAAGTACGAATAGATATCTTCCTTGGCCTACCAGAGCGAGGCTTGTCGCTAGGAATGGCGTCACTTTCTCCGTCTCCAAATTTCTTGGTTCTCGTATTTACTTGGCGCACTCCAATTCCTACACGAGTATATCTTTACACTTATAAAACCTCCTTAAAGAGGGTTATAATCGCAACAATTGTGTCTCTTTTCAGCTCTTTACCACTTCCCATTACGGAGATATCGAAGCACAAAAACAGACCATCGCTAAAAAATCGTATAGTCAACGTGAGAGATGTTTACAAACTGACACCACGTGGTCCCGAGAGCGACTAAATAGAGTTTCAAAGTGGTGCATATTTTCTAGTGGGACAGACGCTAGCACTTAAAAAGAGGTATTTTTTTAAATTGAAAATGGGTATTTTTAGTGTTTTGATTTTAGCAAAAAAATTGGACTCCTGTAATTTTGACCCAAACTTTCCGCTACCATTGTACATATGTATATATATATATATATATATGTATATATGTATATATATATATATATATATACATATATATATTGTACATATGTATATTGTACCATTGTACATATGTATATATATATATATAGATATATATATATGTATATATATATATCTACATATGTATATGTATATATATAGATACATTGTATATGTACAGTATATATACATATATATATTTAATATATATAAATGCATGATATATATATATATATATATATAATATATATATATATAATTACACACACACACACACACACACACAGATATATATATATATATATATATATATATATATATATTATATGTTATATATATATTATATGTTATATATAGACATTATATGTTATATATATATATATATATATATATATATATATACATTATATGTTATATATATATATATGTTATATATATATTATATGTTATATATATATATTATATATTATATATTATATATATATATTTATATATATATATTATATATATTCATGTATATACATATATGGCTTCATTATATATTCTTTCAGATTTGGGGGCGTAAATTTGTAAATAAGTCTACAGATATATCAACTAATAGTTTCACGAATAAATCCCTGGATAAATCCGCTAATAAATCCGCGAATATCGTACTAAAGTACGCATGGCATGAAGTGAATCATTCGACTTACAAAATTTCGCGCATTCAGATCGTGGTTTGTGGGGATAAAACTGATATATAGATCCCGGTTTCTCGCGAAGAAAAGATTCCCGCGAGGTCCGGACCCCGCCGTTCCGCAATGCGGTTTCCACAAAGCTGATTTGCCCTTCCAAGTGTCACAGCTCTTCAGTCTCTTTTCTCAAACCGGAAGCCAAGAGGAAACCATGGAGATTTGTTTATCAGTCGAATGCACTCTGGATAGGGACTCCTGGATCTATTTACAGGGGATTTTGATGAGTTGTTTTTAATTTGTTTTTAAGTTTTCTTTCTGGTATTCAGAAATCGTGATGGGAAGGATTTGTTTAGGATGGAAGGGAAAGAATAATTTTGCTGTTTCAGGAGACAAATCCCAAAGAATAGGAAAGTAGTCATTCGTGCATTATAAAGAATGAGTCCAACAATATTTTCAATCACGTTGCAGACTGAAGAGAAAAAGTAAGGGACTTATTTATGCAGTTTTATATATTAATTTTGTCTATACAGGATTTTTAGTACATCGTTATATATTCTAGATGTTGTATTTGTGAGAACAGCTAAGTAAGTTTTAATAAATATCCATCTATTTGTCAACAAACGAGATTCTCTTCATCTTTTTCAGCGGAGTCATTTTCCTCATCATTTTCTTGTCTCAAGCGCTGCATGACATTATTCAAACGAGTGTCGAGATCTTTCTAAAAATGTCTTGATCGATTAAGATGAACTTAAGACCTGAAGCCCATTCTCCAGATTACTAAAATTGCATGTCGTTTGATACAAGCCAACAAGCTATACAATGATCCGTTAGTCACTACAGTTAAATTATTATTAAGTTTAAAAGAGATTATTACATTTCATTCTATGGTCTTCTACAACCATTTATGGTCTGTTTATTCTGATCTGGTGGGGATGTGTTCCAGACAGAAAATTAGATTGGCTATTAAGTTAAAACTCTTAGCGAATTGGACATGTCATGTTTAGTCAGAAAGGTAAAGGTAATATCAAAGTATTGTAATTTGATTGACTCTAATAACCACAAACAAATTATTTAACAAAAAACGGAAAGAAACTTTATGCCATAATAGAACAAATTATACGAAGTCCTACTCTCTTTATCACGCCATTATGGATTAATTATTCTTTCAAAACTATTTCTAATATATAAAAAATAAGATGAAATTAATTCATGTTCAGACGTACTTTTTCCTCACAAAGATAAAAGAAAATATCCACAGCCAATCAGTGACGATGAATTTAGACAAGGGATTTGGCTTGAAAAACTGTGGTATGTACAATTTAATTTGGCGAAAATTTATTGTAGAATACGAAATTTCTCAGTCATTAGGTAAAAAATCTTAGGAAAATGCAAACGTTGACATAAGACAAACATGAAATTAAAAAAAATATGATACAACATAGCTGAGAACTATAAGACAAGTTTATAACCACGTTAGTATTTTTTTAAGGTTGGTAGGAGATGCCTTCAAAATATAATAAATAAATCTTACTTACGAAATCAAGAGCAACTTAGACGAGTGAAACTTAAATATTGACGACTTTCAGAAATTACGGTTCCCTTGGAGAAAAAGACAAAAATATATATCAAATCTCCATGCACGTGTTCAGCTATCTTTATAGAAAGTTAGATTTCCGGGAATATTTATTCAAGGAACCCATTTTTATAAAACTAATCAGAGCTTACACAAAGTAGAAAATTCTACCAACCGGTGTTTATGTGTTTTACTTGAATGTGAGATAAAAGAACAGATGCAAATTTGAGATACAGTATCAAGAGGACTAAATAAACCATCAAAAGCCGTTCTCTGGAATGTCTAAAGAGAAGGATATTCCTTTTCACGGAGTCTATAGAGAGCGAGGGAAGATATATATATATATACATACATATATATATATATATATATATATATATATATATATATTTATATATATATACATACATATATATATATATATATATATATTTTTTTTTTTTTTCTGTGAATGGAGTATCCTTATATATCATAAAATCTCCTGATGGCATCTTTGACGAATACTAAAGTAAAACACGGTGGTTAAGCTTTATTATGGCGGCTATAATGACGGTTACTATTTATTAGAATTTGATTAAACCGGTCTACTCTAATTTTACATATGTGGTCATATGTTATTACCGCAACTGAATCAAGGTGAAAAGAATCACAGATGAAAAATATTCAAACGTAACCAAATCTAACCTAACATAACGTAACCTATCCTAACCTAGCCTAACCGAATCTAGCCAAATCTAACAAATCTAATGGAATACAACATAATCGAGCCCAGTTCAACCCAACACATCCAAACTCAGACTAACCTAACCTAGTTTAATCTAACCTATGCAAACCGAACCTAACAAACCTACTCTACCCTAACCTAACCTAATCCAACCTAACCTATCCCAATGCAACCTAACAAACCTAATTTGATATAGCCCGATCCTCACCAACTCAACACAATCCAACTCAAACTAATCTAACCTTGCTTAACCTAACCTAACCTGGCCGAGCCTAACAAACCTACCCTACCCTAACCTAACCTAACCAGACTTATCCTGAACTCGCTTACTCCTACCTAATCATACTTAATGTAACCTAATCTAACATTTCTTATTTATTTTTTTCTTCTTTTTTTTGCGATTTTTTTCCATTATACTTTTTCTTTCATTCACGCCACAGTTCACCTCAAAACTTTTCTTAATGTTTCGTCTGATGCAATCGACTCGACCTTGTCGCCAATGTCATTACCTCGGCGAGGTGGCGCATCAGGTTTGTTCTCGACACGTAACACAATAGGTCAGAGTTCTGTTCTCAAAAGTTACCGGTGACTGCCTCTGGCCTTGGATCCCGAAGTACATAGGGCAAAGGTGACGGCTTCGACTACAGAAGAGATATGATAGCAAATATAGTGATCACAGATGACACATAAAAAGAAATTTGATATTGTATGTATCGGTTACTCAAATGTTACTAGAAATTATAACTTTAGATAACGAAGCTGATATAATGACTATAACGGAAAATTACGTATTATAACATACAGAACATATGAAAAGATAGTGAAAGCAGAAATTTATTATATGACACAACAACAAAAGAACGAGTCATAGTACGGTGGAAATAATATTGGATTGACACAGCGTGTGCAGATGACACAGGCTTCCTAGCTGATACAACAGGTGCATGGGACATGCAGAACGGGTGCAGGTGTCACATTGATCATAGGGGAAGTCATGATGCATAACAAGCAAACAAACAAACAAATACACGCAAAGGTCACCTCGTATCCAGTGGTCGCCGGGAAGAGGGTGAGGTAGTCTAACGAATTTAACGGTCGTAACGGCCATAACGGTCACGCGGTTTTGAAAACACTTCATCACTTACAAGGGTCAATTTTTTTTATTTTTTTTTATTTGCCATTGCCGCTCATTGTGAGTTCATTTCGAATTACTTCAGAATTTCAGAAAATATATTTGGACGAGGAAAGAATTATCTGGAAGAATTATTTCTTGTTGATAATATGCAAACATACACATTCGCAGTTGATGAGGTTTATAAACGAAGTCTTATTTATATCATTTGATGATGTTGTTTTATGAAAGGTTGGGTAAAATTTGTTTTTCTGTAAATATCAAATAATTTCTAATGAGATGGAGACTTTTTTTATATAAATATAAATGCACAAACGAAGGATTGTACCACCTCGCACCCACGTCCAGTTACACCGAAGCATATACGAGCACATGCTCTCGCGCGCACACACACACACACACACACACATGTACACATACACACACACACACACACACACACACACACACACACACACACACACACACATGTACACATACACACACACACACACACACACACACACATGTATATATGTGTGTATATATATATATATATAATATATAATGTGTGTATGTACACACACACACACACACACACACACACACACACACACACACACATAACTTGCCTTGATAAATTTTACAGGAAAAATATTTTTATATATTGTATCCCATTCTTATTTTTAATTGCTCAAAACCTGGCTATTAGTTGCAATTTCTGTCGAGCGTTTTCGTTCTTTCCGTTTTGTGTTTGTGTGTGTATGCTGTGCGCATGTGTGTTGAGTGTGTGTGTATTTGTGTGAGTGTATGTCTGTATGTTGGGAGTGTGTGTGTGTGTGTGTGTGTGTACTGTATGTGTTTGTACATGGAAATGATAAATCCTTGTGTAATTAACTTGCTTTAATCGTCCTATTACGTACACATATTCTCATTTCAAATTTAGTAAATTCACAAAATAAGAACTATACTACAGATACCGTTGCATTCAGTAATATTTCCTTTTTTTATATAATTTATTTCTTCTTCTGATACTATATATAAGCGACAAGTAATTTATTGATCTTTTACGCCGAAAAGATACCCTTTTCACTTGAAAAATGTCGTTTATATCCATACTAATTATAGAGTAAGTTTAATTTTTTTAGAAAACTTTTTAGAAAGAATGCAAGAACTTTCTCACGTAGTTTTGAATACATTATATCCAGTCCCCCGGTGGTTTTACATATATAATTTTGATAATGTGATTCTTTGATGTATCTGACTAATTGTTTTAAATTTAATTACAAAGGATTATAAAAAAGGAGCATGCCGACAGGAGACCTTTTGGTCCATAACTAGGTCGGATTCGAAAAAAAAACATACATACATACAAACATACATATACCAAAGGCTTTTCCCCCTTACACGGGGGGTAGCCAAAAAGAAAAAGGCATAGGAACCACTCCCATCCCATTCCATTTCCTTTATATTCCACTCCCCTCCACCCTCCTCCCTCCCTCTTATCATGGCACCTCCTGGAAAAAAACATAATAATGATAAATAAATGACTAGATAAATAGAAATTATAATAAATAATAATAAATAAAATAAATAAACAGGTAAATAGTAAATAATAATAAATTGACAGATAAATAATAATAATAAATGAAAATCAACCAAATGATAATAAACACAAATAATAACAAATAAACAATGTAAAATAAATGGTAGGCATTATAGTATGTTTAAATTAGAAGATTCTTACCTATATGGATATTTTTCGAAAAGTCAATTAATTGCAAATGTGTTCTTACTAGTTTTCTAACAAGTGTAAATTGCAGTTAATATGAAATTGTTTATAAATACTTATGCAAATCAGGATCAAGATCCTATAAGGACTTCCTTATCTGGATATCACGTATGTAAATTCATATACGTACTTTAAGAATTTATCACGTGTATTTATGAATGTTCATTTATGAGACAGTTTATATATTATACGTTCATACTTGAGTAGATAGGCTAAGAGCACAAGTAACGACTTTGTAAAACAAATGTACTAAATGAAAAAGGCAAATTGTGAGCTGTCATTTATCCACATATGTGTATTAACATAATGTAGTCTTTACATTTAATTATCATTGAATACATTTTTCTTGATCTTAAACATTTGAAGAATGTATGCACCTAATTTACACTATATATAAATATATATATATATATATATATATATATATATACACAATATATATACAATATGTATATATGTATATATATATATATATATAATATATATATATATATATTTATATATAATAATATATGTATGCTGAATTCGTTGATACTATCAGTATAAAAACTTATTTTAGGTGGAGCGCAGATAACTAAAGTATGTGGTCAATCTTTGGTTTTCAATAGGAAATCTATTATAATCAAACTCTCTTCAATGGGAGATTTTTAGAACATAATCTGCGTGAATCATAGTTTGAAAACAATGAGATCTATGTACTGTATATATTAAGAAGAGACAGCTACTTTGGTATCGTGTCGCAGTCTATGAAGTTTGAGGTGATATGTGCCCACAGTTTCATTTGACTGAGTAATGGTATTAAATGTACTTAACCTTAATCTATTAATAATTAAATGTACTAAACCTTAGTCTATTAATACTCGGTTTATGTACGAATTTGCCCCTAGGTTGAAGGATATTTTTTTTTTCTCAAAATTATTAGAAGACCCTCTTCCTCTAAAAGTAAATGAATAGATAGATGAATAAATGAACAGATAAATGAACAAGTAAAAACATAAATGAATAGATATCTAGATAGATAAGTAAATAGATTATTGAATAGATAGGTGAATAGATAAGTGGATAGGTAAATAAATATATCAAAAAGATGCTAACATGGGACCGCTCCAGTGAGAAAATGTAAAATTTGTACACTGCGTATCACATTAAAGGAATTCAGTAAATATCTTCATGCATATACATATATCAAGGTGATAAGTACAAAAACCTCAAATATATATATCTACTATATAACTAATTAACTGATCGCGAACTATGGACAAGGACCATATTTTTTATTAATAAGTAGAGCAATTAAAAAGATCATAACTTTGTTTTGATAATTGTTCTTCCTTGAGCTCTTAGTATTCATCTTAGTTAGGAAAAGAATCTAAGTGTGATGGAATTGACGAAAATAAACAAAAATTTTCATAAATCCTGTTTGTGAATCTGTGTCAAATTTTGTCGTATTTCTGTGTTCACAGATTTTCTATTTTTGCTATGTTGAAGTTCGCGGTATTTTGAGATCCGCGTTGGGAGTAGTGGTATGGGAGGAGATGAAGGTAGGAAATGACACAGGAATTAATCAGAAGAAGAAGAAAAAAGTCCACGGGGTGCGAAATCCATCCATCAAGGTAACCTATGCCCCTATTTACTGCCTATGATGCACTATTGCACAAGTTCTCACATTGGAATTCGTGAGCTCCAAGGTATTCCTGAGACGGTTTACAGGGGTACCGAGATGACCAACGAAGCTTACTTCAACATTTAAACCCGCAGAGAGAGAAAATGACTGTTGTAGATATACGTCGTCCTGTTGTTTCACGAACGGTCGGTCACGAAACAAACGCGTCAGTCTGTATTGATATGGAGAATGACCTTCAAGTATGCCTCTCTAATAAATGTTCCTTGGATTGAGAAACTTGCCTACAGAAAACAGGCATAGCCTTCACACTGAAGTTTGATACTGGTTTGTAATGAAATAACTAGGTTCACTCCTGCATATGTAGTATCATTGTACACTGTTTTTATGTTAATGTTTAACTGATGAATAAAGTCACCATTTGATATCCATTGCGTTACCATTGTATATTTAAGCAGTCTTAATACATTATCATTCTACATTCTGTGTTAGGTGAATGGGGTTACATGTCGATGGTCTGGTAACACTCGGGGAGCGTAACAGGGAAAAAGCTTAAGAGCCCCAGCACTATGACAATGAATAAAATCACCTGGCGAAAAGACCATTGCGTTACCATTGTATATTTAAGTAGTCTTAATACATTATCATTCTACATTCTGTGTTAGGTGAATGGGGTTACATGTCGATGGTCTGGTAACACTCGGGGAACGTAACAGGGAAAAAGCTTGAGAGCCCCAGCACTATGACAATGAATAAAATCACCTGGCGACAAGACAAGAATGAAGGTGAAGAGTGTCACTCGATATGGACGTCGTTAGAGGTTGCCCTGTTTCGGGATTTGTGATGTTTCGAAATTCATGATGTCTCGGCGTTGCAATGTCTCGGTGCTGGCGGGGGCGGCGCGGCAGCTTTGGCGGCAGCGTCGGCGGCGGCGTCATCCCCAACTCGTCTAATGGATTCTGTAATCAGAATGTGTAATTGCATGGAGATGGTGGGGGGGGGGAGAGGAGGAGTTGTTTAATTGCACTGGAGTGTCGAAGCTGTTTACGGAGTAATTGTAGTTGGGTGGGAATGTCATGTGACAAAGTGTTGCTCCAGAAACCATTGGAAAATACGGGAATGATAGAACGGGATCCTTTCGCGCCTAATTAGGATTTTTTCAAAAAAAGAATATGCAGACGTTTGTACGGTCAAACTTTGATTTTTAAATCTTAATTCAGAGACGACGACTGAAGGCCTCAGTATGAAGAAACCACCTTAAACTCTTCGCTATTGATAGAATAACGTGTACAACAATGAAATAACCAAAACAGCTAAAATAACAGTGTAAGTGTTATTCGGTACTAAGGGGAATTTAAATAGCCTATAATAACAACGTTATCGTGAGGAAGGCATGTGGATGACTGTAATAGCCCAGCGGATCCAGTTGCCACGCGGCACGGAGGGGATTGGCCCAAAGTTTGTGAAATGGGTGTAGTAACGCTCAACTCTTTTGTACATCTGGCAGGCGACGCCTCGAGAATTCCAAGAGATCTCTTTAGCTCATCCAGTACGTATGTATGTAAGCAGTTATGTAAACATATATATTTTCATGTTTATTTGTATGTATATATGTGTACGGTTTATGTATGTATGTATGTATGTGAATATGTATTTATGTATTGTATGTATGTGAATATGTATGTAAGTATGTACGTGTGTATGTAAATATGTATGTATGTGTATATGTGTGTATATATATGTATGTATGTATGTATGTATATGGTTATTTGGACAGCGGAAGTGATGTGGC
>NC_134787.1:12400522-12410522 GCF_046742065.1 Oratosquilla oratoria
CACATCTATTGATAATCCTGCTAGAAAAATTCCAAAATTTGCGTTCCACTACATTCAACAGATCACTTTTCTGTCACCAACAGCCCAAGGTACAACTGGATTTCTTGTTATACTAAATTCTTATGATTATTGTTTTTATACATTGTATATACCGTAGCTTAAATTATTCAACAGCTCAACATCAATCTATATATTTCCCGTAAATTACTGTATATATTCTTGAAAATTTTATTGTAAATGACTATAAATTGTCGGAATTTTTCAAAAGATTTCAAATGCTAAAATTAGAATTTAAGAACTAGAATTAGGATACCATATCGAAATGCGCTCTCAATGTTTAAAGGTGATTTGGTTGTTTTCTTTACAAAAAAAAAGTCTGAGAAATGTACACGTATGTGGTGTAATGTTAGATATTAATTCAATGGTGTTCAGTGATGTTAGATAATGTTTTATGTTAAAGTTGTTATACGAGCTATTGAAAAAGGGTTTGCTACCAGAGAAAATATATAATTTTTATTTTTCCCTATTTTCTCTTCCAAGTCAGAAAGATATTAAAAAAATCCCTTTTCTTTCCCAAATCTCTTAGAGTGAGCTTGTAAGAATTTACTCAATCTTTACCGTAGGCCTATGGAGTATTGATTGCATAATTTTATTTTTTGCAAATATATTAGAAAATTTTGATCCACCCATATGGACCAGAGTCACGCACCATTCTTGGTTAGGGATTCATCTCCATTCAAAGAAGAATACCGATCACTTTTAAAATTTTCTTTAATTTTTTTTTTTTTTTTTTTTGTCTCTTAACCTTTCCTTTCTCATCTGCATGTCTCCCTTTCTTCGATGCTGCATTGTCTCCGTGGATAGAAGCGTTGGTTATTGGCGACAGACTCCTGATTTTTACTCACTATCCTTTTGTCCTTACTATTCCCAAACTGTTTTATTCGTCTAAGTAGCGCTCTGTAAGTGAAAGAAAATAAATTAATCGCGACCCCGTTTTCTTTATGGTCAGACCTTCAGTAAATTAAGATTAGCCGTCACTAGAACGTCTACATATCCAATAGATATGTCGTAATTTTGAGAGATTAAATCCCTTTTCGTTTCCTGTATGGATGAAATTTTATTCAGTTGAGATTGATGAGGATAGGGTAGTTCGTACAAATAAAAATTGATTGACAAGTCTTCGGGTTGCGACCGTCCTGACTGGGAACGAAATTGTGGTCTGATTCTGTCTTGCGATTTCATCCCAATTCTAATCCATTGTATAAAAGAGATTCACTGGAGCAGAAAATCGGCAACGTCTTTTTTTTTTTTTTTTTTTTTTTTTTTTAAACGTTACACGAACGGAAGCTAATACAAGACCAAAATCCCGTGCACTGTTCTTGTGAACGTTTTTGAAATTGATTCTTTTGATTTAAAGAAATTCCAAAATACTTCCCCAACATCGGCACTTTAACTTTGAATAATTATGTTTTTCATTTTGTCTTTTTTTTTTCCTTTCCGAAGAGGTTTTCTGTTTTGTTTTTGTTTTTTCATCCTTTTTTTTGGGGGGGGGTCTTTTTTCCCTCTCTTTGAGATATTTAGAATGAAAATATATGTTGTATTGTTTTTATTCTCATAAAACTGAGAAAATAATTTGAAAGTTATAACTTAAGTACAGAGGTTTAAAGTAAACCTATTAGTTCTTTTCTGCGAAAATAATTACGCTATTTCAATATGCAAACAACTAATCAACAATGTATGAGGTATCTTGTACATTAGTTAGAAACACGTTACAAAATATACTTTCTAGGAACCAGCAATGAGAGTCTGCTTGAGGCAGTACTGCGAAAGAAGCTTCAGAGAGAACAATTTCCCAGTTGTTTTCGTCTTCATATTGTTTCGTTGATATATACATGTAGAGGTGCAGCCCTGAGAGGCTCGCATTCGGTCACTGGACTAGGCTTAAGATATCTCTTCAAGGTCTTTGATTCTTTGTCCTGTGATTTCTTTACGTAAAGAGAGCTGAGGCTTCTGGCCTTCCTTCTTCAAGAGTTCTGTGAAGACCTGAGAACCCCTGATGGCCACTATGGAGTTTTGGGTTTCTAGTCAACAAAACTCCAAGAAACAATTCTATATCACCATATTTTCTGTCTTTAATTTTCGCTACATTTTGTCACATTTCCTCCATACCTTTCGTACCTCACTTTCGACGCTTCTGCAGTATTATAATTGTTTTTAAGGGTTTCTGTTCGTATCACTTTTTGGAGAGCATGATCAACCAGAGTACCTCTTCAGATCTTATCGAACTAACGAGTCACCCCCCCCCACCTCCCACAAGCATCAACAACCACCCATCCCCACCCAAAAATATGCCACTCTTGTTTTTATTATTATTATTATTATTGTTGTTGTTATCATCATTGTTATCATTATTATCATTATTATCATTATCATCATTATCATCCTAAATCATCTATAACATCACTATCATCATTATCAATTCATTATTTTATTATTTTATTATTATTGTTATTATCATCATTACCATTAATATTATCATTATCCATATCTTGATACTCACAATTTAATGTATTTTTGTTGTCTTCTTTACAAATGAAAATTTTCCAACTTCATGGGAACTTCGACATTACAAAACAAAATGTTGTCTGAAATACTTTTACAGCACGAACTAGCACGAAATATCAATATCATCAAAGACGTTCTGCAACAAAGTTGTGGCGGTTGTATTTGACAGAAATGTATTGAATATCAAATAGTGATATATTTGATATCGCTCAAAACCATGACAGGATATTCAGACTTCTTTGAATGTTGTTTCTTCAAGATATACAATCAAAGTTCTTCTTGGAAAACGTATGATATTTGTTCTTGTTTAATGATTTTACATGTTGCCCCCTAATAATTCATGAACCCATGAATTAATTTGAATAAATATTAAAAGTCTTAGAATGCATAAGGAAAATGAAGGTGAAACAGTCCTGCATTTAGTCACTAAGAACCTTTACCTTCAGTTTCCAGTTACATTCACTCAAGTCATAGAACACTAGTACACTCCACATCAACATGCATTCATCCAGAGGCCTTTCCAGGCTGAAGAAAGTAGTTTAGTCATTGCAAGACCAAATAATCGATGTCGGCATTGATCCGGAGGATCCCTCTAGCTGATTAAAATTGCCAAGCGACAACCAAAATAAAATAACTAAAGTATTCACCTGGCTTCAATAGATTAGTTCTTCCAAGCTGATTAAGCTCGTTTGGTATTTATAGGAATAAAATCATGTTAGTCTATTTTTTAATTTTAATTGAGACAAAATGCTGATTTAGAAGCGATAAGCAATAAAGTGTTTTGTTAAAAAGATTTATATGCTGATAATAAACTGGTCGTACATAGTAAATATTGTTCAAATAAAGATTGATTTACAATACTGAACCCGTTGAATAACAAATAATTATCCGCTGTTTAAACTGGAAAGACTTACTGTGGAAATGATAAGAAATTGAGACGCGTTAAAAACCGAAGAGAAGAAGGAAGAGAAGACACAAGAGAATAGCGAGGAATAGAGAGAAAGGTGAAGAAGGTGACAATTAAGAAAGTAGATAAGTGGAGGAAGATTAAAATAAAATATGCCGATCGCAAAGGAGGAGGAGGAGGAGTTGGAAATAGGGAGTTCAGCTAGGAAGAGGAGGATGAGAAGAGAAAAAAAAAGAGAAAAAAAAAAGAGGAACAGGAGTGATAAGTGGATGAGAAAAATATGGAAAAGAGGAGGTGGAGGAAAAGGATGATGAGGAGGAGGAGGAGGAGGAGGAGGAGAAAAAAGATACAGGAGGAGGAAGAGGAGAAAGAGGAGGAAACCTTCAATAGTATACCATAAGTAAGGAGGTGGAGGAAGAGTGAAACGTGTCAAGATGGGAAGATTCCCTGTAAAGTAGAGAATTATGGACGCTGGGGCAGGAAACGTAGTTTTGGAGACTGTAATGGAAGCTGATTTACATAAGCTAAGGGTACGGAAGATCATACAAAAAGGACCCAAAGAGGAGCCAAGGAGACACGGTATTGGAAATAGCACAACTTCTCCGCAGTAAGAGAAGTCTTTTGTAACAAAAAAAAAAGTTGTTTGTTGATGAGGCTGAGATCTTGGCTACAATAACGGAAGTTGAGGGACACTGAAGGGGAACAAGGAAACGTGGCCTCGGGGTATTGTTGTCTCCACTTGTGAGTACTACAGTGGCCGGTGATATTGGAAACTGAAGATTGGTTCTTCATTCTTCAAGCTGGAACAAGTGCACCAAGCAAAGGATAAGATATCTGAAAGGTTTGCATTTGTCTATACAAAGAATTCTGAATGTACAGGGGCAATTTTGTTGTAAGATTCCAAAGAAAAAATATAAGACTACAGAAATATGACAATAAAGTTCTTGGAACAAAAATGTAAGAGGGAAGTTTCTTATGATCAAATTTTGTTTACATGTGGAAGGTAGGTTAGCTACAGTTAAAAAGAAAAAAAAATTACGTGATGTCGTCTGCCATATTGCAGCGGTGATTAACGGTAAAAATATATTCCCCTCTCAAGTTGTTATTTAAAATTTAAAACAATAAAGAAAACAATATTGACAACTGAAAGAAAATAGAATATTTTTCTTTTCTCATTTTGAAATATAGAATTTTGGGTAGTCGTCAATGTCTTACTAATTTACGAGAGGCTGTTTGTTAGGTAAAGTATCCTTGACTAATTAACAAGTACCTTAGTCGACCTCGGTAACTCAAAAACAAAAAATTGATAACAAAACCCAACCAGATATATTCCTCTTCTTTCAAAACTTACAAGAAGACAATTACTCGACAGAGAGCAAAGGACATTTTCATGCAAGACGTGGTTTCCACGTCACAATGTGATTCCAAACAATTAGGCTTTCATGAGGCTGCAGAATTAATGTATTTAAAATTTGTTCTTGCCAGACTCCTTTTCATGCCGACTCTCACTCCGCATTGTGATGCAATTCAACCGCCACTTCTTGCTTCCTCTCACCCCAAGAGCTTTCTTTCCAAATGAATGTCATTGTTGTTGTTACTCTTCGTTGGACCCCGAGGCCGCTTTCCGGGTCGTCTGGTGGGTGCCCTAAGGTCGCCCAGTCCTACCTGACCTTGAGAATCAAAAGAGAAACAAGCAAATTTTATAGTTTTTCTGAAACGTTTGTTTCTTCATGACAAATGCTGAAAGAAAAGCATATCATGATTTTTCTATCACTTTTTTTTTTCTTAATGAAGAATACTGAGTCTTAGGATAAAGAATTTAGTGCAGTTTTTCTCTAGAAATGATAAAATTAAACGTTATTGAACTTGTATTCGATCAAGACTCCGAGGTAGACGAGCAATTAAAAGGGGCACACCTAATATTTCATTTTTATTCATTTACTTCTTAATATGCTAATTATTTCGTTTATTCATTTATCTATTTATGTGTTTGCTAACTTACTTATTCAACATTTATTCATCCATTATTCATTTTCTTGCCTATTCATTTATCATCTGTTTGTTTAATTATTCAAGTACTTATCTATTTGTTTCATTTATTTTTTTATTTATTTTTTTCTATATATTTATTTGTTCTGTTACAAAGGCAAATGAAGGTGAACGATCAATAGCATAAGCTGCCTATCCAGGATAAGAATATTTGAGTTGTCAAGTGTCGTCTAAATATGGCACTTGGCAACATCGTATTTCCTCACTCACTGGAGTTGCCAAATGTCGTTTTAAGCAACACCTGATGATCAGACATTCTCGTTGTCTTATTGTTGTTACTTTCCACCGCGTAAACATACACTTCCTCTGCCACCTGAAGAGACACTGACAACCAATCGGAAACTTACGCAAAGAAGCCTCTTGTTACGCCCAAAGACGCTATATTTACTCCCGCGCTTACCACATTACGTTTTCTAAGGATAATCATTTATCCTTTCACACCTTCGCTGGGGATAGCATTATATTTCTGTTATCAATTTTATTCTTGTTTTGATTTTGATTTTGATTTTTTTTCTATTATTTTTATGTCAGCTGATTTCTATTTATCATTTTTGATTAGTCAATTTAATTATCTACTTATCCATTTATTTAATTGAACTTGTCTATGTATTTTTTTGTTGTTTATAAAAAAAATTCTTCTATATTTTTCTAGGCTATCTCAAAATCATTCTAAGCAGTATAGACTACGCTAACTCTATTCTTTAGGTTCATATTTTTTTGTAATGCCTGCCATTTATTTTATATCATTTATTTGTTTGTTATTGTCTGTTTATCATCATTTCCTTGATTTTCATTTATTATTAGTTATCTGTCAATTTATTATTATTTACTATTTACCTGTTTGTTTATCATTTAACTGTACCTATGCATTTATTTAGTTTATTCACCATTATTTATAGTTTCATAATTTTTATTTATTTATTTATTTATCATTATTATATATTTTTTTTCGCATCCGACCTAGTTATGGGCCAAAAGGTCTCCTGTCGGCATGATCCGCCTTGTAATCCTTTGTAATTAGCGTCAAACAGTTTTATTCATCTTTTGCAAGACCTTGTTCTAAAAGAATTAAACTTGTCTCTTCGGTACAGAGATACTCTTTACAGATTGTTCTGGGTATCACTAAACATCTTTCCTTTGCTTAAGACAAAATCTCACGCTGAAGGGAATAAACCGGGAGAGGTAGGTCTCAATACACCTCACGTGAGACTCCACACAAAGGCTGAGGTCGCCAAGTGGTTAGCATACTTGATGTGAGAACCAGTTGTCGTGAGATCGATCATAGCCGTCGGACACTTGTTCCGCAGTGTAATTGATCTATGTTCCCTCTACCCCCCGAACTCTAACAAGTCTTGACTTGATTTGTTAGCTCGAGACAACTGAAAAAGTTTCATTCGGACTTCTTTACTTCTTTAAGAAATTTCGGAAACTTCTAGTTGTCTAGGGAGCCTCGTAAGAGAAGAATAAAACAGGAAGGTTTCTCCTTAAAATCTTGCATCTTTGGTGTGCCCAACGCTGTCTCTGCACGGGGAGTCTTGCTGTAATGAATAGAATTTCCTGGAGATAGACAGAACAAACTTATGAACTGTGCTTAGCAGAAAAACAAACAAACAAAATTTTATATCATGTCATCGTTCTAACCATCTTTATTAATATTATTATGGTAGTGCGCGGTATACATGGTATTCTGGTAAGCGTCTTACGACTTTATTTAAACAAGAAGGCAGCCCCAAGCATCAGAAAATTATTAACTGATCAGAAACTCTTTAAAGTCGGGGGCCATCCGTTAGTCGAGTGAGATAGCTTGGCGTTTGCCAAAACAATGTCTATACAGAACCATGTTGAAGGGTTTTATTCCAAATATTTCATTACGTTAAATCCATTTTGCCAATGTGATCGTCAGATATTATATTTATTGTTCCAGTTGAAGACAGACGATTTCATGCGGCCGAAAAAAAAAACCTAGGGACTGAAGATATTCTCTCGGTTGATCGAGAATTTATTCAGCCATCTGCATCAGCACAGACCCCCCCCCCCAACCTCCTCCCGTCTGACACTGCGTGTCAGGAAATCAAAATGAGGCCTCTTGCCAACTGCATTTTTGCCAATTCAGCAGCTGACGGAAGCAAGAGTCTGAAGAATGTCAACTTCCTCACGTACCGATGTCTTCGTCCAAGGAAACCATGACCTTGACTGAATTCAAGGTCACTCGTGTCGCCGCTGCCGATGGCCAGTCAGGCCACGTGATCTTTGCTGTCTGTCTTCATGTAATACCTGGAAACAGAGACGTTACCCCGTGAGCGTAACTTTTTTCTTCTATTTACCGTAGTAAGGCACCTTTAGGAACAGTAAATTTACATCAAGTTACTAGAGTAATTGTGTATCAACGACCAGATAGAGTTTTTATCCTTCAGATATATAGATTTCCTGTTCTTAGCCAGAACAGAATCCATAAAGTACTTGTTGAAATGGGAAATAGATTCTTCATTTCAAAGAACTAGAGCAACATACATCCCCAAATTTCAGACCCAATCTCTCGGACACTCAATTCCATCCCTCCCCGTGAACACACGCCATTTCTCCCTTGCCTAAGTGCTATCAAGGTACGTTCCTCTTGTCGCATTCGAGAACCATTTTTTATACCTATTTTCCATACATGTTTTGCTTCAACTTCCAGTGACCGTTCCAGAGTTTGTTAGCGAAGCTATTTGTATACGTTTCATCTGCACAGTTGAATACTGCTTGCAGAGGTATTACCAGTTTTTGGATCTTTGTATTGATGCTAAATGATAGTTTTATGGACCTTGTGCGCAACAAATATCTATTGACAATATTTGCCTAACATTGTCAATATTCACAGAGTCATCTTGATACCGTATATCCTAAAAAAGCACCAAGAGAAATTTGGGTTGATATTAGAAGCGTAGGAGAGGTCATGGTTGTAAATAATAACATGATTGACAATTCCATTATTGTCAATAGATTCTGCTTTTACGTTCGAAAACAATATTTGAAGTAGTGTCTGGGACACATGATATTTGCAAAAAGTTACCAATATAGTACTGCTGCGCGCAAGCTTATGGATGAGTCCCATGAGTTTTGTCATTTTGTGTTGGTTCGCTCAAACGACATCGTAAACAAGGAAGGGAGGTTATGGGAAGCAGCTGCTATGCTTTGGCAAAAGACAGACAAGAAAATATATATTTCGGGGTTTTACCAGTATTTATTGTTATGTAATGGTTTTCATTCACAAATGAGTGAAGAAATTTTTACCATTGATAGGCTTCTTGAAATAATTTATTAATATGTTTTCATTGATGAAGATTTACATTGGCAGTTTTCTTTGTGTTACCAGAGACTAAGAGGGAAAATATATTTGTGTATGACTATGTATTTTGAGAAAAAAATAATTTAAGTGAATGAAAACGCTTGAGGACAGTCAAATTGAAACATGAATGAGGATTTTTTTTCCCCACAAAATTGTTTAAAGAGACATTTTTCAACTCAGGTTTTCATTACTTGCCGTGTGCTAGTCGGCTGCTCTTCTCCAAAGTTGATAAATTCTAGTTGTGTTAGAAAAAACAACAACAACACAGCTGTTTCACTGTGGTTATTGTGTAAAGGAACTATTCCTTTCACTTATGCCCTACTGTACCATAATGTATAATCATATTCTTCTTAATATTCATGAGATGCTTTGACAGTTGCTCCACATCCTGCGTGGCATTGTGTTGTAGTCCGTGTAGGCGAAGTACAGGATCCGTTGATGGTAACGACACTCCAATAACGTCTTGTCATAACCACAGTCTATCTGCATTGTAATGTACTGAGTGCATTCTACAGCACTATCATGATTAGTCTTTACGCATTCATATAATTGGATTAGGCATTTCCTTAATAAGGATTTGAGATTTACTTCTGAATCTATAGAGCATTAAGAAGACAATGGGAAGGAAACACGGAACTTTGAAAGTGCCTTCATTGGGATTGTAACATTTCACTTGTCCGTTTTCTTTCTCAAGAGTTGATACTATGACTTGCTGTGACTTGACCAGCCCTTTCTGTAAATTCGCTAGTCGCTGACATCGCCTAGTGCCGTACCTTTCCCTCCTGCCAATAAGTGACTGATGTTTCCTCTGTCATGTTTTTGAATAACCTGTCCGCGTGTATCGAATGAGAAGACAAAGTTTCCCGGTGACCAATTCCACTACTTGTGAAGCTCATATTACATCCCTGGCCCTCTAATTGGTGTTTGATGACGTTTGAATATGTGCCACTTCAGTGAGTTTTCGAAAACTCTATACCTGTCAATATAAATTCAAAACTATACAAGATTCCTGAGGCTTTTGTAATATGTAATGTCTTATAAAATGAGCAGTATCAGCGTCAAGGGTTAGAAATAGCTTAAATGGCATACTCGTATATCACAGTCATAGTATAGTTCAGCGGTTCTCAAGTTTTTATTTAAGATTATACACA
>NC_134787.1:12425522-12433022 GCF_046742065.1 Oratosquilla oratoria
ACCGTGTAGATTCGATGGAACCCTATAGCGCTGGTGGACTCTTGTATCTCGGGTTGAGTCCTGTAGATCCTGATCCGGTGGAGTCCTGTAGATCCGGTGACGTCTTATAGATCCGGTGGATTTTTGTAGATCCAGTGAAATACTGTAGATCCGGTAAAGTCTTGTAGATCCGTTGTAGTCCGGTAGATCTGGTGACGTCCTGTAGATCCGGTGGAGTCCTGTAGATCCAGTGGAGTCCTGTAGATCCAGTGGAGTCCTGTAGATCCAGTGGAGTCCCATAGATCCGGTGGAGTTCTGTAGATTCAGTGGATTCCTGCAGATCCTATGGAATCCTGTAGATTCGATGGAGTCCTGTAGATCCGAGGGAGTCCTGTAGATCCAGTGAAGTACTGTAGATCCGGTAGAGTCTTGTAGATCCGTTGGAGCCCTGTAGATCCGGTAGCTTCTTGCAGATCCAATGGAGTCCTGTAGGATGAAGTCCTGCAGATCCGTTGGCGTCCTGTAGATCCAGTGAATTCCTTCAGATCCAGTGGATCCCTGCAGATCCAGTGGATTCCTGCAGATCTGGTGGATTCCTGCAGATCTGGTGGATTCCTGGTGAAGGCGACTACGGCCGAGGACCACTAAAGGCCGAAGGCCGAGCCCCCTGGAAGTCGGTGGCTTGTTTATTTTGTAATTCATTTATTCATTCTTTTATTTTTTTTAATATTCGTTTATATTTTATTTCCCCTAATGATAATCTTCATTGATATTGCTCCGAGAAAGACTTCTTCAGCTGAGAGGGAAGACTTGGAGCAAAGTAAGGTCTCGATGGATCGAGATTCGGTGGAAAATCTTTTCGTATTGACCGAAAAACAAACCTGTAACGTATGATACTGCATTGAAGAGGCTGCTTTTTTACAGCCCATTCCAAGAGTGTTAAATGTTTTCGCGAGTTTCGAAATGGTTCATTCAAGATTGGAAAATCTTTTACGTTTTTCTTCGGCCACTCCGTAGAGGTTTGCAATTTTATTTTTCTGTTTCATTCCGGATGGTGTTAATCTATTTTCTTCGTTTGCGAAGCGAAAAATCACGGATATGTATGAATATCATCATGAATCAAATTGAACGCCACGTAATCATGATTTCAACACTGTATACATTGGGCTACCTCGCGGCGCTTTATATATAGATATGATATATCTAAAGAATTTGCTCAGGTGATTTAGATGAGTTTAGTAACATTAGACAAGGGATAAAAGAGTAATGTCGATCAGCATAGGCAGCTAGTATGATATGCTCACGAAGATCATATCTATATATGCAATCACCTTCCACCACAGCATAGAAATAAAGTCAAAGAAGAGCATAAATTCACTTATCTATATCTAAGGTCACTTGTCAGATGGCTTAGAGTCACCTGATTCTGTTGTCTCATCTTTATCTATTTATAAAATGTCATCAAAGTCTGTGACGTCATGAAAACGTGACGTCATAAATCCGTCATAGATTACACATCGGGCACCAAATGGATTTCTTTAATGCAGATCTTTGAGTTATCAGAACTTACTTCAACATACTTCCCGTAACATCTCCCACTCCACCTGACTCAAGAAGCACTCTCAATCAGACAGTAAACCTTTACGTTCTAGGAACTTGGCATTCATATGCATAAGATCTCGGTAACTTATGTTTGACTAAACCCCGGCCCAGAAGTCTTACAACCTTCCGCAAGGGACTGAGCGGTTCTGAGTTGGAAAACAAGTGTGATATTTCTCCATGTGCATTCGAGTCGATAACTTTGATGAGTTAGATAAGTTAGACGAGAAGTACTACTAGCATGGGGAAAAGGCTAGAAAAATTGGCTTATTATATAGAAAATTGAGAAACAGAAACATAAGGAGAGTGGTTTTTGAAATTTGATTTGGTCTCTAGCCCATGTGACGATATTTTTACTTATCTAAACCAGCTGAAAAATAAAAAAATGATCTAAAAATCGTATATTATCGGTCTTAAAGAACGAAAAATATACCCACTTAAAGTGCAACTTCAATACCAGCAGGACAAAGCCGACCTAGTTATAGACCAAAAGGTCTCCTGTCGGCATGTTCCTCGTTTATAATCTTTATTAAAAATAAGACTCGCGTATATCCAAATACACATAAAGGTCTTCATGAATACCCATATCTCAAAATTGTGAACATACATAAATTTAGACAAATTAATTTTGATATATGTGACATATTCTTATGCATATGTATTGTGATGGTGAGAGAGATGATAAATGAGAGGCAAAGAAAAAAACAAAGAAGATAGAAGGAAAGTAAATGTGTGTGTGTGTGTGTGTGTGTGTGTGTGTGTGTGTGTGTGTGTGTTTGTATGTGTGTGTGTGTGTTTGTATGTGTGTGTGTGTGTGTGTTTGTGCGTGTGTTTATGTGCGTGTGAGATAGAAGAGATAGAAGGGGGAGAGAGACAGGGAGCGAGAAAGAAAAAGAGATAGAAGGATGCACGCACACACACACACACAAACACACACACACACGCGCGCGCGCGCGCACACACAAACGTTGTTCTTTTTCTGTATTATACACTTAGGTAATTTAGATAAATACACACACACACACACACACACACACACACACACACACACACAGAGAGAGAGAGAGAGAGAGAGAGAGAGAGAGAGAGAGAGAGAGAGAGAGAGAGAGAGAGAGAGAGAGAGAGAGAGAGAAACGGGGGAGAAAAGAAAACAAAATGAATAAGTAAAAGAAAATGGAATGTAAAGTATGGAAGGACAGATCCCGATGGAGCCACAATCTTATCAATGTAGTATACTCTTGTAAAGGTAACCCATCACTAATTTCACATTCCCTAAGAACTTACTGCTTGTTAATGATGCCCATACTTGTGTGTCAGCCTGTGGTGGGGGACAAGTACTTCACGACGGTTCTCTTGCCTGTCGTGTGAGGTGACCAAATGAGGCGGAACGAGGAAAGGAGAGATCCTTATTATATAGAAAATTGAGAAACAGAAACATAAGGAGAGTGGTTTTTGAAATTTGATTTGGTCTCTAGCCCATGTGACGATATTTTTACTTATCTAAACCAGCTGAAAAATAAAAAAAATGATCTAAAAGAAACTGCAAAACTGCACTGAAGATGTAATATACGAAAGCGCTCTGCTTCGTTAGTTTCTTTTTCCAAGTGGTCTACTTTGCATATATATATATATATATATATATATATATATATATATATATATATATATATATATATATATATATATATATATACAGGTATATATATATTGTGTGTGTGTGAGCGCGCGTGCTGTATTTCAGGGGTTCTCAGCCTAGGGCTCGCAGGGAGTTTTCCTGGGGTAGTCGGATGCTTAACGTTCATTACTGGTTGATAACAAAGTAGCTACACTTTCATTCCTGTGTGCATAATACCATTGTACATCTCACGTAATTAAAAAAAGATATACCCAGCCAATACATTTATCTGAGTGATTAGCCTCATTATGCGTATATATTTATATATATATATATATATATATATATATATATATATATATTGTGTGTGTGTGTATGTAAGTGGTATTAAAATCGACAGCATTCTGACAGTTGATAATCTTCTTGTTCGTATTTTCAAGGTTTCTGACAATGATCCGGCCATTCGGGGGCTGAACAAAGCCAAGTTCACCAAATATATTCATTTAATGTTCAACGTTTCGTCTACATAGAAACTTCAGGAAAATATGAAATATACAAAAATACAAACATACAAAAATGAAAAAAAAAACACAGGAGGTTACAATGATATAATGTAACGGGGAACAGAGTTTACAAAAAAAAATGACAATCGAGAGGACTCGCGCTAGATCATATATAGTTTAGGAGGCCTGAGATTGTGTTCTATCCCCTGATGACCTAACAAGATCTCAGATCTCGTAAACTATACACAAGTCAGCGCGAGCCCATTCCAACATCATTTCTTTTTGTAAATACTGTACCCCGTCACGTTATATCATTATAATCTCATTTTCTTGTGTTCTTTTATTTTTGTATGTTTGTGTTTTTTGTATATTACAGATTTTTTATAAAGATGTAGATAAAACGTTGAATATTAAATGGAAGTATTCGGTGAACTTGTCTTTGCTCATCTCCAGAATGTCTGAAACATTACCAGAAACCTCATAAATACGAACAAGAAGATTATCAACTGCCAGAATGTTGTCGAGTTTAGTACCACTTAAATACAATAGAATCTGCTCCTATATCTATCATATGTATGTATATATATATATATATATATATATATATATATTATATATAATATGCTAATAAGAACACGGGTACGTGTGTTCACTTATGCAAAGTAGACCACTTGGAAAAAGAAACTAACGAAGCAGAGCGCTTTCGTATATTACATCTTCAGTGCAAAACTGCACTGAAGATGTAATATACGAAAACGCTCTGCTTCGTTAGTTTATTTTTCCAAGTGGTCTACTTTGCATATATATATATATATATATATATATATATATATATATATATATATATATATATACAGGTATATATATATATTGTGTGTGTGTGAGCGCGCGTGCTGTATTTCAGGGGTTCTCAGCCTAGGGCTCAAAGGGAGTTTTCCTGGGGTAGTCGGATGCTTAAAGTTCATTACTGGTTGGTAACAAAGTAGCTACACTTTCATTCCTGTGTGCATAATACCATTGTACATTGCCTTTGATGTCAATGCTTTTGCTCAAGCAAGTCATAACTTGAACTTCTTTATATCATTCGTAAGAGTGCTAGTGTATACTTAATTAGTCCTAATGTAATATCATTCTATATTTGTTATCAGCTGAATGGAGCTACAGGTAGTTGGTCTAATAACTACACGGGTATATTACGAGGAGAAAAGTTTGAGAGTTCTGGTTGTATTTGTATACACTATGATCCTAACAAGACGACCTTTCGAGATGTAATTCGCCAAATTCCTCTTCCATTTCTGTTACCTCTCTGGGTCATAATCGTTTATGTAACCGAAAAAGACTCGGGTTCCTGAGGAACAGGTCGGACGGGCTTATCCATTGTGTACTGTATTCCCCCTTGCTTGTTCCCTTTCGCGGATTCCATCAAGTGATGAAGCCACTTAACTGAAAAGAAACACTGACATTTCAAATATATGATACCCCATACCTCTCCCTTCCATTTCTCATTTCATAGGGCGTTGAATACGATTATTTGGAGTCAAAATTAAACGTAAGTTAGTAAATGGGAAACATAAAAGTTACATTGATTCATATATTTATCAGTAAAAATAACGTATAGAACAATAAAAAATTAAAATATTAAAGAAAGAATAAAAAATAGAATTAATATACATATATAATATATATATATAAATATATATATATATATATGCAGTATATATATATATACACATAGAGAGATATATAGAGATACAAAGAGAGACAGAAAAATTATCGTAAAGAGGAGCAAGATAAACAACTTCAGTTATCCTTGTCTATCAAGTAAATCAACTTTAGATATCTAAAGGATACAGAAGAACGTTTGTCTATCACACAGGTCTAGTTTTGACAGATTATTCGACTGTGAATTTAAATATTAATACACACAGACACCTATATACATACACACACACACACACTATATATATATATATATAATATGTATATATATATATGTATATATATATATATATATATATATATATATATATATATATATATATAATTATATATATATATATAATGTGTGTGTGTGGTGTGTGTGCGTGCATGTATGTATATATATATGTGTATGTGTATATGTATATACAGGTAGTTCTCGTTTTGTGCGAGATATGGGTTCCTACAGGCTTCGCACAAACTGAAATCGCACAAAAAAAAACATATTTTCCCCATAAGAAACAATGGATAATAGGGGGGATGCGGGTTTTGGCCCAAAAAACTTCCATTTTTTGAACGAAAAACACATTTATTTGACTAATAAAGTGAACATGTTCTAAAAATGTATCGTTCTAAAACCTATAAGTAACACTAATGTGTAAATAAAGTGTAAATAAAGCACCCATTAACACTCAACACGATGCTCCCTCACTTCTCACAGTCCCTCACAGTCACTCGCCATCTTCGTCTGTGCTGTCCACCTCCTCTGGCACATCCACTTCCACTTCCACTTCCTCTCCTATAGCTTCAGGGTCATCCACTTCCTCTTCCTCTTCTGTCACTGGTTGCACAGGCGGTTTATTGAAAAACTCCAGCATGGTGGTCTGGCGGTTTTTCTTTTGAAATTCAGTCTGCATTTGAGTGTAGCAGAAAAGTGTGTCCATGCACTTTCTTGTGATTGTGGTGCTTCGTTCAACATTGGGGTCGTGTTCTTCCAGCATGGCAAAACCTTCTTTTATTTTTCCTAATGCTTCACTGATAACAGTGGCAGTGAGCGTCCGTCCTCCCTCAGCCTTGTCTGCCGCTGCCGTCGCTTCTGCTTCTTCTCTTTCCCTCTTGTTCTCTTCTTCGATGTCCAGCAGGTCTTCATTGCTCAATTCTTGTCTGTGTGACTGAAGCAGTTGATCAATGTCCTCTTCCTCCACTTCATCAAGGCCTAAAGCCTGGGCATAGCTGATTGTGTCCTTGTTTGCCTTCGAAACGATGTCGTCCACATTGAAGTCTTCGAAGGAATGAACAAACTGAGGACACAGTTTTTTCCAAACACCATTCAGACATTTCGTTGGCACTTCATCCCAGGACTGCTTGATAAAGGTTACAGCATCTTTTATTGTAAAATTCTTCCAGAAATCTCGCAGCGTCTTGTTCATCTCATTCGTTTTCTTTACTGCAGCAGCCATCGTAGACCTCAGGTAGTAGGACTTGAAGGTTTGAATCAGCCCCTGGTCACAGGGCTGCAGCAGAGAAGTCGTGTTGGGAGGCAGAAAGACTGGCTGGATGACTGGGAGCATTGTCTACCAGCAACAAGATCTTGAAGGGGATGCCTTCCTTGTTGCAGTAGGCTTTCAGCTCGCTGTGCAACTTGTTTTGTAGTAGTCACTGAATATTTTCCCAGTCATCCAGCCCTTCTTGTTGGTGTACCAATGGACTGGCAGGAAAGCCCGGTCATATCCCTGAAACACACAAATTATCCGAGAATTAAGGTGTGGCCACGCTCCTTTTTCTTAACAAAGAAAACGTATAAGCCAGTCGCTTGCATCACAAACCTAAGTATTTCTAATGTCACTTGTGTACACTTCACAAACCCTGATTAATTAACGGTATTAAATATTTTATCATTTAACACAATCAATAACAATAACAACATAAGAACTGTAGAATAAATAAATAAATATCAAATAAACCAATCTTACCTTAAGGGCTCTGGGGTTCTGAGAGTGATAGATGAGGACAGGCTTCAGCCTGCAGTCCCCCTCAGCGTTGGCCCCCAGCAGCAGCGTCAGGCGGTCCTTGGACGCCTTAAAACCAGGCGCCGTCTTCTCCTCC
>NC_134787.1:12445522-12465522 GCF_046742065.1 Oratosquilla oratoria
AAATTTTGACGCAGCCCGAAGGGATTTCTCCCCGTCCTCTCCTTTTATGCAAGGGGGGACGGAGAGGGGGGGTCGCCGATTAAATGAAGCGGCCTTGCTGTGGATGTGCTGTGTCTTGCGACACTGCTTCTGACCCAGGGCGGTGGGCAGGGTGCAGGGATGACCCGTCATCCAGGAGGTGCTCAGATGAGAGGGAGGGTGGGAGGGGTGTGGAGTGTATTTAGGGATGAAATGGGTGGGAGTGTTTTTATGCCTTTCCCTTTTTGGCTACCTCCCTTGGAAGGGGGAAAAAGCCTTGGTATATGTATGTATGTATATATGAATATATATATATATATATATATATATATTTGTATATATGTATATATGTATATATATATATATATATATATATATATATATATATATATATATATATATATATATACACATACGTATACCAAGGCTTTTTCCCCCCTTACAAGGGGGGTAGCCAAAAAGAAAAAGGCATAAAATCATTCCCACCCATTCCATCCCTGAATACACTCCACACCCCTCCACCCTCCCTCTTATCTTAGCACCTCCTGAATGACGGGTCATCCCTGCACCTTGTCCACTGCCCTGGGTCAGAAGCAGTGTCGCTATCAAGATAGCGCATTGGTTTAAGTCACCGTAACTTTGTTACGGGTTAGCTGGGTTCGAATCCTCGGATAGTCCACGTTTCAATTTCCAACGAATGCCTCCATCGAGCAATTCATCAGTCTTGACTGCGATGGCATGGAATTAAAAGTGATTTGTGGTTGAAAAAAGATATTAATTGATCACTGGGAACCATTCAGTGTAAATATATATATATATATATATATATATATATATATATGTGTGTGTGTGTGTGTGTGTGTGTGTGTGTGTGTGTGTGTGTGTGCGTGTGTTCCAAATGTCTGTGGGGAAAGCTGCTCTTTTTCAGGTCTCTTCTGTCTTCATTTTTTTTTTCTGTGTCCTCTTTTATTTCTACTATTCCATTTTATTAGATCCTCTCTATCAGTAGTATTGTTCTCTTGTACTTTTTTCCAACCACTTACCTCTTTTGCTATGGACTCTTTATTCTTTTTATTACTCTTCAATTCCTCATTCTCATCCTTTACTTCTCTTAATTGTCTTTTTAATTCTTCTATTTCTTTATTTAGATTTTGGTTCTCCTTTTTTAATCCTTCCAGTTTATCAACTCTTTGAGTAATCAAATTTAATTGGTTAAACCTAACTTCCCATTTTTCATTCATTTCTTTTAGTTTCTCCTCTAGATTTACTAGTCTGGGGAGGTTGTCATTTCCTCCCTCATTAAATCCATGGAAATAGTTATCTTCACCTTCCATTGCGTTGTTCTTATCTATATTTCTAATTTTTACATTCTTACTAATCTCTTCGACTTCACCATTGTCGTCTGGCCGTCTTTTGTTGACATGCCGTCTGACTTCCTGGACCCAATCTTCCCCTTCCTCTTTTCTTTCCATTTTCCTCAGTAATCCCTCCCCCTCTCCTTTTTCTTCACCTTCCCACTACACCACGAGCTTTCCCCTTCCCTATTAATACAACACAGGTATTTCCTTATCGTTGTGATCCTCGAAATTTGCAGATATCACCGGAGTCCAAACTTTGCTTCCACCCCGACCGACGTGTATGTGTGTGTTTATAAAAAATTATTATCAATCCTTTGAATTTTAAATTAAACATGCAAAGAACATATGTTCATATTTGCATGTGTGTCATTATCCATTCAAACCCTTATAAACATATTTATACACCTGTGCTTACTATGTGCCGTCAGTTTGGCGTTGGTATTAGCTTTCTCTACCCTCTGATGGGAATTATAAATTCCATCAGCATACTCTTTGAGATAATGAGTCTACTAATTGTCGGGAAGGTAAACATGCTTTGTCTTGAAGGCACCGGCGTATGAAAACATATGTACATACATTAACATAAATACATACATGTATACATACAAAGATTCATACATAATGTACATACATACATATATACATACATACAAAAATAAATACATTCATAAACACATGCATACATACAAAAATTATTAAATTCATATATACATGCATACATACATACATTCATACATATACACATACATTCATATATACATGCATACGTACATATATACATGCATACATACATACATACATATATACATACAAACATAAATACAAACATACAAACATAAATACATAAAAACATACGTACATACATACGTACATACATACATACGCATATACATATATACAAACATACATACATTAATAAAAACATATAAACATAAATACATACATACAAACATACGCACGCATACACATACGTACATACATACATACATACATACATACATACATACATACATACAAACATAAATACATGCAAACATAAATACATGCAAACATAAATACATACACATATATTCATTCATACATACATACATGCATATACAAGTATAAACATGCATATTCATATACATGCATACATATTCAGCCGGGCATCCACTGCATCCTTCGCCCCACAAGTGTTGACATGATAACTAGAGTCTCCAGTTTCAGGATAAATTATTTGGTGTGAATGGTTTTCTTCATAAACTGAACCACATTTTTTCCTCCTAAAGATATTATTTTGAGTCGATGATTCTGTAACATTATATAACATTTATATTCATGCTCTTCTAAAAAGATATATTAATCCTGTTTATTCTTTTATTCTGTTTTTGAGTAATTATTCATGTAAAGTGCTCTAGTAGGCAATAACAGAGTATTACTGTATTTTGTAATTCGTACAATATAATTCATTTAGTGAATGAAGCCTATGGAGTATATATTTTATTCGAAATACTTCAGAATCTAACACGACTTATATTTGACTATATATATGCTTCGATAATTTTATACCTAAAATTTCATGGAAATTTTGTCAAGGTACAGGTGAATAAACTCACATATTCTGTGTGAATTTCAAAATAGAACCAAAACGAGAAAATACAGTTTAATATCGAATATACTTTAGGCTGCAACATATCTGGGCATTGATGTCTTTGCAACAGAGATGAGTCTCACTGATACGAAATTGGCTTTGGCAATACCAACGCTGCAATTAATACTACATCGTAAACTTTTTGAAACACACATCACCATGAATGTTGCGATGGGTAAACCATCAAATATATATATGTATATATATATGTATATATATATGTATATATATATATGTATATATGTATATATATATGTATGTATATATATATATATATATATATATATATATATATATATAATATTTGATATAGTTGTGTGTGTGTGTGTGTGTGTGTGTGTGTGTGTGTGTGTGTGTGTGTGTGTGTGTGTGTGTGTGTGTGTGTGTGTGTGTGTGTGTGTGTTTGTGTTGTACACAAACGAAACCAAAGTAGATTAATTCTTGATTGCTTTATTGCTAATATTCTTGATACAGCGCAGTTTTCTTGGACTTGTCATATTCGTTTAGTTTATTTAGTAGATGTCCAATGTTTGCCGATGCTTCGGAATTACCTGGTTCTATCTTCATGACCACTTGCCATAAATCAGATGCAGAATGGGTAACATATACGACCCGTAGGGATCACAGAGAATGTTGCTGGGATGTGGTCACCGCTGATTGGCTACCCCTGGCTTATGGGAGAGCTTCAGGCGAGGTTATCTCTGATTGCCTAGACACTTCTGATTGGGACCCGTTGGCATTCTCGTTACCAGTCGCCTCACAGACGCCAATGCTTGGAGATCGCCCGCCTGGGCATTCATAACAGGATGCCTAACCCGGATATAGAAAGCTTCAAAGAACAACAATCTTCGAGGATCTCGTTCTCTGTCTATTATGGCTGTGCTAAAGTCCAAGTATTTTTTCTTTTTGTGTAAGGTTTTGTAATGTATCTTGATGGATCCGCTGTTAAGCGGATAGGTTAAGCGTCGTGTGTTTTTTTTCTTGTCAATGTATGTGTTGGTCCACGATCCTTACAATTGGAATTTTATTAGTAGGCAAGATATCTAGTAATGATGATCTGATGATGTTGGGTTGGTTACGTATCACTAACTACAGAGAACCTTATTTTGTTATAAGAGAAGCCCTTGATACAAAGATAAATGATATGTTGAAAATTACACATGTTCTTGCATAGTTATGATAAATAGTGTGTCAGTTTCATTTGTCCGCAGTGGTATGGTAGCACAGCGTTGAAATTTGCTAGGAGTATCTTAAAAATTTTTTACAAAGTAGTTAAGATCTTTTGGCTCGGTCCGGAGACCAGTCATCGGCCTCCTGGGACCGAACCTCCGGATGGAGACTTCGGTGTTGACGTATTTCGAAGGTTAGTAGCAGGGAGATGATTATCTCCGACGTTGCTCTCGAATTAGTAACACTCGCAGGTGCCCATCGTTAGTTCAATGATCAAAATAAAGATGCAAGTCTGTGTATTCAGACGGTTAACCAAAATAGTGGTGTTGGTAGGGACTTCCTCGCGTAAATAAAACCAGTGACCAGGAATCATCATAAATCGAACCTGGGGCGACACAGTTACGATAATGGATCTAAACCCAATAGAAGACCTGTCATTCAATAACGAAAGGGTTCTAAATTTGCCTGATCATGTGACCTGACCAATTCTACCAGCCTAGCCCTTGCAGAAACTCTCGTCATCACCAGCAACTGTTCTTTTTCGACTGTGTGTGTGTTTCTGGATGAGGACTAAAGGAGATCGTTTTAATGTACATACAGAAATCTACCATGCAGTGAAAGCTGACACAGTTATGAATTTTGTTTGCTAAACACGTAGCGTACAAACCGGGAGAACGTATCATCAAGCTGATTTTCGTTTCAAATTACACAAGTTATGGTACATTCGATGCATGAAAAAACTCTTTCCCCAATTCATTCTCATTATTAAAAGTTCCATCTTTGTAGCCTTTCACTGCAATGTTATGATTCAGAGACCATTTTCTTTTCAAGATTTAAATCTCATTTTCTGAATCGGTTTCTCATGTTATATCTTGTGGGAGGCGTTCTCCCTCCTCTGTCGTTTCCCACTAGCCAAACAAGGTCAGAGAAGAAGACCTCCTGGGCTTGTTTCCGCTCGTAATGCAAAGTCAAAGAACGAGTCCTCCCCTTGCTGGGACTTCCTCGTAAAGTAAGGGCAGATTTGGAGTCGTGCCAATGTTTGCAAACCCAGCGAGGATCGATGCGCCGGAGGGGATGCACAGCCCATCCCCGGAAGCTGATTGCGTGTTACGATCCGTGGGCTGCTGGCCGCCGCGAGGTGTCTGTTGTGGGCCGTGGGTCCTGGATCGGGGTCGAAGATGGATGAAAGGATTCCAAAGGGCCGTAGGTCACAGATTATATGCTGTAAATTGCATATTTTGATCTTGATACATTCTCAAGAGCATGAGTAAACATATACAATGGGGTCATGGACTGTAACCATCACTGGTCAAACATACCCCACTTTCGGTCAGACAAGGTTACGCGTGATTAATCAAAATGACACACCATATGAGCCTGTTCTAAGAATTGACAGTTGGTCAATTAACGTTTGATTTCTATGTTATTTTTCCTAAGTTGCGGATGGGACCAATAGCACAGGACAAGATCCTCTACTGGTTTGCACTTTTAGAAATTAGTTATTTTAAAACATCTTTATATATAAAGATTAATAGGTAATGCGTAAAAGATAAGAATTATTTTATATACTCCTCATTTCATGCATACACAAGAACTCTCAAAAATTTATCCAGCTTAAGTTTCTTCAATAAACAATGTTTTTGTGAAGCCACATACCCAGTAAGAGATCGAGAGAGAGAAAGAGAGAGGGAGAGAGAGAGAGAGAGAGAGAGAGGGAGAGAGGGAGGGATAGAAAGAGTAAAATGGAGAGACAGAATGTAGGGGTGAATACGGGTATGGATATGTGTGTGTTTGTGTGTGCATGCATGTGCGCGCGCGTGTGTGTGTGTGTGTGTGTGTGTGTGTGTACGTGTGTGTGTCCGTGTGTGTCTGTGTGTGTGTGTGTGTGTGTACGTGTGTGTGTCCGTGTGTGTCTGTGTTTGCGCGCGCGTGTATGTGTGTGTGTGTGTGTGTGCTTGCACGCGTCCGCGTGTGCTTCTGTGCGTATCCTTTTATGTATATAGGATTGTAAACAATTATACATCCATGTATTCGTATATCTATAGGACTTTATTGGTTTCATTTAACTGTAGATAGTATTCCTTCCCAGGGCAACTGTATCATCAATACTAGAAATAGCTGTGATCTTGTGATCTGGCTCACCAAATAAATATCCTCTACCTTTACGTCCCGATCATTAAGCCGCCCGGACTTCAAAGGGAGATGGTCTGGCAACAAGAAGAGGGAAATAGACGGGGAACTGCCCATCGAGCAGTTCTGTGATATCAGAAGACCCGTAAGGGTAAGATCCGATGCTGCAGGAGAATTAGCTTTAGGCGAGATCGAAGTTACGCCGTTACGTCCGCATATAAGAGGAGGAACGCGTTTTTCACGAAAAAAAAAAAAAAAAAAAAAATTGATCAACCGAACAAGTGTGTCTGCCCCACACCTATCATAACTCTAACTTCCTTCCATTTCATTCCTTACACTAACCATCCAAATCCCCCCTCCCCCCTCTCCCCCATCTCACCTATCCCGCCCTGTCCTTTACTACACGAGCGAATATTTATATATATTTATTCTGGCTTAAATCAAGTGGATTTTTTTTTAGCTGAAAAGAACCCTAAGACATAGAATTAGTCTTAAAGACTCCACCCACCCCGAAGAGGTATATTAGATGCTTTTGTTTTGGTTTAAACAGCTGGAATTTCTATTCAGCTAAGAGTAAGCCTCAAGAGAGCTTCCATGGACTCTGCCGTGAGTGAGCCAGATTCTGGAATTTCTGTTCAGTAGAGAATAAGCCTCAAGAGAGCTTCCATAGACTCTGCCGTGAGTGAGCCAGATTCTGGAATTTCTATCCAGTTGAGGTTAAGCCTCAAGAGAGCTTCCATGGACTCTGCCGTGAGTGAGGCAGATTCTGGAATTTCTATTCAGTTGAGAGAGAGCCTCAAGAGAGCTTCCATGGACTCTGCCATGAGTGAGCCAGATTCTGGAATCTATTCAGCTGAGGTTAAGCCTCAAGAGAGCTGGCATGGACTCTACCGTGAGCGAGCCAGATTCTGGAAATTCTATTCAGTTGAGAGTAAGCCTCAAGAGAGCTTCCATGGACTCTGCCGTGAGCGAGCCAGATTCTGGAAATTCTATTCAGTTGAGGTTAAGCCTCAAGAGAGCTTCCATGGAATGTGCCGTGAGCGAGCCTGATTTTGGAAATTCTATTCATTTGAGAGGAAGCCTCAAGAGAACTTCCATGGACTCTGCCGTGAGTGAGCCAGATTCTGGAAATTCTATTCAGTAGAGAGTGAGCCTCAAGAGAGCTTCCATGGACTCTGCCGTGAGTGAGGCAGATTCTGGAAATTCTATTCATTTGAGAGTAAGCCTCAAGAGAGCTTCCATGGACTCTGCCGTGAGTGAGCCAGATTCTGGAAATTCTATTCAGTTGAGGTTAAGCCTCAAGAGAGCTTCCATGGACTCTGCCGTGAGTGAGCCAGATTCTGGAAATTCCATTCAGTTAGGGTTAAGCCTCAAGAGAGCTTCCATGGACTCTGCCGTGAGTGAGCCAGATTCTGGAACTTCTATTCAGTTGAGAGTGAGCCTCAAGAGAGCTTCCATGGACTCTGCCGTGAGTGAGCCAGATTCTGGGAATTCTATTCAGTTGAGGTTAAGCCTCAAGAGAGCTTCCATGGACTCTGCCGTGAGTGAGCCAGATTCTGGAATCTATTCAGTTGAGGTTAAGCCTCAAGAGAGCTTCCATGGACTCTGCCGTGAGTGAGCCAGATTCTGGAAATTCTATTCAGTTGAGAGTAAGCCTCAAGAGAGCTTCCATGGACTCTGCCGTGAGTGAGCCAGATTCTGGAATTTCTATTCAGTTGAGAGTAAGCCTCAAGAGAGCTTCCATGGACTCTGCCGTGAGCGAGCGAGATTCTGGAAATTCTATTCAGTTGAGAGTAAGCCTCAAGAGAGCTTGCATGGACTCTGCCATGAGTGAGCCAGATTCTGGAATTTCTATTCAGTTGAGGTGTAAGCCTCAAGAGAGCTTCCATGGACTCTGCCGTGAGTGAGCCAGATTCAAAGTTTCTGGGAGTGTCAGCACAAGAGTCTGGGAGAACGCAGCGTTCCGTCGTAAAATTCTTGATTCGACTTCGAGTTTTCCTTCTTTGACTTCGAGCACTGGTTGCAACATCAGATCGCAACTTGCTGGCACTGGTAGCTCCATAAAGAAAGCAATAACCAGGCCGTCTCAAGTTGCGGAAAAATTGCAAAGAAACTCGTCAGTTGATCTTAAGTCATGGAAAACTGATTTTTTTTTTTCTATACCCTTCAATACTTGAAAAGACTGTGGAACCAGGCCCCGGTGCACTCCTGTCGTTAAGATGAAGGAATAAAGAGACGAAGAGAGAAAATAAATACAAAAATAAAATGCCCGGAGATAGCCGCTATGAAAAAAAGAACATGATTCGATTTCAAAAGCGAGCGTAGGAGAGGTTCTTGAAAATCATTTCCTGAAAGAGTCTAAGTAATTGGTAGGTGGGAAAGCATTTAGGAGAGGGGACTTCCAGAGCCTCGTAATGGAAGGAAAGAAAGACGAAGCCTGCAAGGTAACTCTTGCAAAATATGATTTTACAGAGGAACGCTTTTTTTTTTTTTTTTTTTTTTTTTTTTTTTTTTTTTAAAGCTTACAGCAGAACCCACGCTGAAGGGGTTAATGGTACTTTACCTTAAATGATCATCTGTTCTAACAGGTGGTTTCTGCCACAGCTGTTGGTTCTTTGACGAACATACTTTTCCTTGTAAATAGATGTGGTTTTCTATAGCATATAGGACGAAGCTAGAATCAGAGATTCTTAACTGATCAAAACTACCTTCAGGCAAGTTTCCTCCTTTACCTACAGAAGATAGTTCCTTTAACTAAATATAATCACCTGGCGGCACCTGGAATAGAATTATAAATTCATAAAGCGCAGTGAAGAGTTTTATGGTGGGTCATACCTCGACAGACCAAAATAATTATTTAGTATTTGGTTACATATCATCAGAAATCACATGATAGAGTGAGTCTGTTTCAGAATTTTTTTTTTTTTTTTTTTTTTTTTTTTTAGCCGAACTTCTGATGAGTCTCTTGCTCGAAGACGTCTGTCTCTTCCCTGAAGGAGAAGACAGAAGAAAAGAACTCATTCTTGAAGGCAAAATGAGTTCTAATATATCCTTCAGCTAGGATAGAAGAGCTGTTAAACTACAGTCCATTACAAGAAAAACACCCTTCAGGTTTCTTGAGCATCAGCTTGTTCGTCCGAGTGACATTAACCCGAAGAATCCTTTCGGTGACCTCAATAGACATAAAATCCTTTCTAACTGGATTCCTTCTCCATAGTCATATGCTAGATCTCTTCCCACTTAATCTCTGTGAGTCTTTTTTCCGGAATTTTAACGTTGTGGTTGTCAATACATTTCAATATAATTTTCCCATTTTTAGTTTGTAAAAAAATAAATAAATAATAAATGAGGATACGTATTCTAGGTTAGACAAAATTAGATTAGAATAGATTAGTAAAGGAGTTTCAAAGACGAGAAGAGAGCCCCTAATTAGACGTGGAAGATCTCTTATCGCAAATCTCCAAGCCATCTCACTGTATCTCAAACCAAATGTCCCACAATAACCCACTTCTCGCCATTTTATTTTACGTTTTTCTTCGTTACGTCACGTCGTGATATCGTCACTTCATATGACCTCATTCCCTCTCCCAAGCTGTCGGTGTCACCCGTCCACGTTCTTTGTTAGAAGAGAGTCGATATGGCTGCCCCGAGTAGTGGTTATGCGGTCTGGTATCCAAGTAGGTCCCGTCATGATAACTTGCGAATTCTAAAAGAATAAAGGTGGCGAAGGTTCAGACCTGAAGGTATGACCAGGGGTTCTGTGGACAAGGCTCGTCAACTCTGCCTCAATTGTTAAACAACAACAAATTTAATAATAACAGTAACAACAATAGTAACAAAAACAGTGATAGCAACTATTACTACAAAAACGGCAACTGCAGAAACAACATAACACCAACATTAACGACAACAATAACAACAGCACCAACAACAAAAACAGTAACAACCAGAATACCAACAACTACAACAGTACCAATACCAACAACAATGATAACAACAACAGCAACAACAAAGCTTTGCGCCAAGCAGCGCCGTTTTTGCCACGTCCCCGTTTTCTTTCGCTTCCCATTCTTCCCCCAACTCATCCCGTTAGAGAATATTATTTCTTTTTTTCCTCTGTTACCCAACCGAATTGTTAAGTTGTTGTTATTTTTGTTGCTATTATCATTATTATTTGATTATTAGTATCATTGTCATTATTATCACTATCATTAATATTATCATTGTTGTTATCATCACCGTCGTCGTCGTCGTCGTCGTCGTCGTCGTCGTCGTCGTCGTCGTCGTCATCGTCATCGTCATCGTCATCGTCATCGTCATCGTCGTCGTCATCATCATCATCATCATCATCATCATCATCATCATCATCATCATCATCATCATCATCATCATCATCATCATCATCATCATCATCATCATCATCATCATCATCATCATCATCATCATCATCATCATCATCATCATCATCATCATCATCATCATCATCATCATCACCACCACCACCACCATCACCACCATCACCACCATCACCACCATCACCACCATCACCACCATCACCACCATCACCACCATCACCACCATCACCGCCACCGCCACCGCCACCGCCACCACTTCTTATTGATAATGTTTTTGTTATTGTCATTATTATTAACATCGACCAATGTTTATAATATTGATTGTCTCACGTAACTACTGTTTACTCCTTAAGAGGGGATTTAAACGGTCTAACGGTTCGTCGAACCCGGTTCGACAGACACGTGTTTAAAATGATGTGTGAACGGGGTATTTGGTTGTCGAACACGTTGGTTAAACCCCAAATACCCTGTTCACACGTTCACGCATCACTTTAAACACGTGTCTGTCGAACCGCGTTCGACGTTCCGTTAGATCGTCTAAACCCCCTCTAACATCTATTTCATCGTACCCAACACGTTACATCACACCACTATACTCTCTGTCATGCTGCTCTGCGCTGGATGACGTCATATCACTATATCCAGATTACCCAACCTACCCAAAGGAATATATTGACGGCCGAGAACAACGTATTTGACTTGACGCTCCTTAAATTTTGAAGAAGAAAAAATCGACCTTATTGCTTCTTGGCATAAGGTGGTTTGTTGTCATCGGGCCTTTTGATTTTATATCGCTCTTATACCATCAGTCTCCATCAGTTGCTAACATTCCTGTTTCACAGAATAAATACATTCCTATACCGGACGTACATGTGCAATTCCTCCTCCCGAGTTCTGAGTAAATAACCTCCCCCCATTTACCCAGTACGCCATCTATATGAACGAAATCGGAGTGTCTCACATATATATATATATATATATATATGTATATATATATATATATACATATATATATAAATATATTCTCACCTCACCATCCGCCTGGTAGGTCTATTAAAAATAGAAATATATATACATATGTATAAATATATATATATATATATATATATATAATATATATACACCTATCGGCCATTCGTTTGCTTTCGTACCTCAAAATTTTAGCCCCGCGAATGAAAGCCATTCAGTCAACCTCCTCCTCCTCCTCCGCCGCCTCCTCCTCCTCCTCCTCCTCCTCCTCCTCCTCCTCCTTCTCCTTCTCCTTCTCTTCTTCATCCTCCACCATCGCCATCACTACCATCACCGCCACCGCCTCCTCCTCCTCCTCCTTCTCTTTCTCTTCTTCATCCTCCACCACCACCATCACTACCATCACCGCCAAAGCCTCCTCCTCCTCCTCCTCCACTTCTCCTCCTCCTCCTTCTTCTCCTCCCCTTCCTCTTTCTCCTCCTCCTCCACCTCTTTCTCTTTTTTCCCCACCTCCTCTTTCTCGTACTCTCTTCTCCTTTTTTCCCTCTCTTGCTCCTCCTCTTCCTATTGTCTTCTTTTCTTCCTCCTCCTTTTCCTGTCCCTCATTCACCTCTTTCCCCTTCTCTTTATTCTCCTCCTCCAACTCCTCTTCCCCCTTTTTCTCCTCCTCCTCCTCCTCCTCGATCTCCTCCTCCTTGGACTGGAAGAGGAAAAAAGGGTCCAGATATTATATTTGTATTCGGGGGCAGCTCTGGAGACTTCGGACCCAAGACTTGGCTTCTGTAGGGGAGAGGCTCCTCCTCTTCCTCCTCTTCCTCCTCCGACGGCGGCGGCGGTAGCGGTAGCGTCCCGATGATTTACCTTATGCGTTTTGTGATAACCGGAGCCGTGCCGCAAGATTTTCTTTTTTGTTTTTACTTCTTCCATCAAAGCGGCACGTTTTACAACCTAGTTTTGGGTCGGTGATGGTTGAATCTATATACCACTGTATAGGTACTCTTGAAGGGTTCCTGTGTTATTTATTATATCATCATTCAAAGATAACTCTGATATTGGCAGGGCTTTTTACCATTGACAGTTATGACCTTCTCGATAATTCTAACATCTCTTTCTAAGATGTTTAGTATCGACACTTCATCAGCGTTATCGAAAATGTCTGAAATATGATTAATGAATACCTAATGTCCAAGGGTTCAATTGGGAGATTTTGTATGATTATTGGTTATTGGCTGTATTAGATTGCTCCCAGTAATCTCACCGTCAAACATAAAACCACTAACAATACGAATATTGAAGGTAATGATTTATTGACGAAGCAGCTATTGTAAATACATGTCGGTTAGGTTTTGATAGTGTGACGGTCCTTTAATATCGTCACGCACCAACAGACACATTTGTTTCCGTATAGGACTATGTGTTTTTAGTGTTGAAGGCTCTAGTCAAAATTCGATGCATCTAAGGACCATGTTGGTTCCAAACCTATGGTTCAGTGAGCCGTTGTGGGCCACAGTGGCCCACAACTAGGACCAGGAATCTAAAACTAATGATAGTTTGCGGATGCGCGAGGGTATTCACAAGTGATGGGATTTCTAAGAGGCTAAGGAACAGCAAGACATAAGTACAGGGTACATAAGGAAAGAGGTTGAGATCCCCTGCACTAAAGGGTTCTGACGTTTACATTATATAGATAACAACGCCCAACTCTGCTGGCCTTCAGCACTTACTATTACGACTGCCCACGTCAAGCAAACACTTAGTCAGAAGTTCTCAGGCAATGAGGCCTCTTTCGACACTGGATCGTCCTGTCCGAGAATGGGAAAGACAGTCACGAGTTTCATAGCGTGAATGAAATGCAAGATACATGAATGCACATTCGAAACACTTCAGTACTATAACAACGTCTATATGTTTTTATTTAGCTAAGCACAGACGACACTATTTGCCCTTTAAGTGGTCCATTCTTCAGTTAAATAGAAGAGTCTGGCGTCTACAATGAGATTTATATAACGTCATCATACAGAAATCATTTAAGAAATGACATCTCATAAGTAGTGGCCCCAATGAACTAAGATTTACAAATTTAGTTTGTGAAAAACGCCAATGATTTTATTTAGCTGCTGGGTGACTGGCACCTTCACTACAGTGCTGTGCTTTAGAGATTTCATTCTGGTTGTCTACAGGCGATTTTATTCTCTTTCTCAGCGACTTTGGTCAAGGAAATAACCTATTGCTTTACAGTGAGTTATAATAACAAACCAAACCAACAGGCAACCTATCGCTGCATACCGAGAAATAAATAGATAATTAAATAAATGAATAAGTAAAGTGAATAAATAATGAAGGAATAGATAACTACAACATAAATAAACACACAAATAAATAGATAAATACACAAATGAATACATAAATAAGTATAAATAAATCAGAAAATTGTTAGATAAACAAGTTGACAAACATAATTACAATACAAAATAACTAATCGACTAGATATTCAGCATATTGTCTAGGCATTTATCCAACTGATTTTTACATACATATACCAAAGGTTTTTCCCCCGTACATGAGAGGTAGCCAAAAGAAAAAGGCATAGGAACTACTCCCACCCATTCCATCCCCTACATACTCCACTCCCCTCTACCCTCTTCCCTCCCTCTTATCTTGGCACCTGGATAACGGGTCATCCCTGCATCTTGTCCACTGCCCTGGGTCAGAAGCAGTGTCGTAAGACACAGCACATCCACAGCAAGGCCGCTTATTTATTTGGCAACACCCCTCTCCGTCCCCTCATGCAGAAAAGGAGAAGACGGGGAGAAATCCCTATGGGCTGTGTCAATTTATTTCTCATACATACTCCCTCACCCCTCATCCCCCAACCACTCCCCCTTATGCATCACAGCATCATCCGTACACAACCCTTCTCTATTCACCCCTGTCTTTTGTCTTCTCCTGATTTTTGAGACTTACAATTGTTCAGAATTCTATTGGCTCAACGGGAAGCTCACCCATTAGCTGACTATACCATGGGGGAATTGTCTCTTCCTAATTCCCTGTTACATCTACGTCTTGAAAGGCCAGAGGTCATGGATTAACCTTGCTTTCATTAACTTTTTTTTAACCAAACCACCACACGAGTGGGTTAAACAAAGAAAATTAATCTTCCTCGCTTAATCCTAGTGAATAGATTTCTTCGTACTGTTGCCAAAGGATAGTCTCTTAGCCTTCCAAGCTGGAGATCCGAGATCGTGCCCCGTTCACGCTGCAGTACCTTTGCCAACATTGAAAGCCGTTACTGTCTCCTTTAAATAAGGAGACGGCTGTGTGGAGTGTACATGATCGCAGCATTACTCATAGATCAGATAATATGAGGTTTTATATAACATTAAGGATGGTAATAACTGTCGATCAAGTCCAGCATGTGACTATGGTGACCCACAGATAACTGTCCAGGATGTAACACTTCACCACATACTATACAACACATTATAGAAGACTGTATTGTACACGTACGTCCACGTCAACAACACAATATACATTCAATAAAAGAATTGTGGGAAAATCCCGGTCCAGCCGTGGCGTTCCGCAGGGCGGGACTGCTCCGCCAGACAGGGCAGGGTAAACTTAGGTCAGTTTTGCTTAGCTTAGGTTGGTTTACCTTAGGTAAGGTTATCTTAGGTTTAACTAGGTTGAGTTCAGCTAGGTTTCAAATACTGAGAAAACCTGGAGAAAAACTTAGGATAAGATACGATGGATATTTTGATGCTTTCATCTTCTTTTCAATGCTATTCCTATAAGAGTGGATTTAGAAAATCCTACGGTATGTAAAGTGATTAGTTGTATGAAGTTAACCTCTTTGGTTTTTGGCGTCATGGCAAAGGGTACGTCGGGATCCATACGAAGAGGACAAGGGAGTATTTCCTCCCTTTTTCACGTTTCGACGAGTCGCGAGAACTCGCCTTTAAACAGAGGAAGTGGCATCAAATTCCGTGATCCTTTTTTTCTTTTTTCCTTTTTTTCTTTTTTATGGGCGGAAATACGTACTGTATCTGCTCACACACCTTTAAAGATTCTCAAACATTCTCTCCGCTTCTCTGTCTCTTCCCCCTTTTCGCTTCCAAACGTTTTTTCACGAATTATTCAACCTTTCCCATTATTGGGTTTCCATAAACTTTAATAGTTTCACGACTTTGTTATTCCAATGAAGGAGAGCCTTTTATCCATTGCTTTGACCCACTTTTGGGCCCCTTCTGATTTTTTTTTCACGTTCGCGTGTGTGTATGTATATATATATATATATATATATATATATATATATATAATATATATATATATATATATATATATGTATATATAATATTGTGTGTGTGTGTGTGTGTACAGTATCTATGATATTATATATATGTGTGTGTATGCGTGTGTGTGTGTGTACGTATATATATATATATAAATATATATATATATATATATATAATGTATATATATACATATAATGTATATATATACATATAATGTATATATATACATGTATATATATATATATATATAATGATATAATGTATATATATACATATATATATATATATATATACTGTATATATATATATATATATATATATATATATATATATATATATAATGTATATATATGTATATATAATATATATATATATAATGTATATATATGCTTTAGGAAGACAGTTAATTTTATGTTTGAAAGATAGAAATGGAGAAATCATTAAATACAGGGACAAAATGGTAAAAAGAGTAGAAGAATTTTACCAAGAGCTTTACTCGTCGAAGACCGTAGTTGAGTCAGTAAATTCATGTGTAGACGTTAGTAGTGTACCAGAGATTACAACGGAAGGTAAATTAGTTCATAATGAATTAGCTGAGTTGTACAGCCAGTGCTTACGTCAAGAAAGCGTTCCTGATATGTGGTGCAATGCTATAGTGATTTTGCTTCATAAAAAAGGAGACCCTAAGGACCTTAGTAACTATCGCTTGTTATCAAATGTATATAAAGTATTTTCCAAGATCCATACAGATAGACTAAGTCAAGTTTTAGATGGAAACCAACCGAGACAACAGGCAGGCTTTAGGAGCGGATATTCGACTCTAGACCATTTGCAGACGATAAACCAACTAATCGAGAAAACGACAGAATACAATATAACTCTGTGTTTAGCTTTTGTAGACTACGAGAAGGCCTTTGACTCGCTAGAACAAATAGCAATACTAAACTCGTTATGCAAGCATGGTGCAAACGAACAGATCGTAAGAGTTTTAGAAAAGATTTTTGCGAAATGTACCGCTATAATTCGACTACATAAAGATACAGAAAATATCAAGATTGAGAAAGGAGTACGGCAAGGCGATACAATTTCACCCAAACTATTTACAACTTGTTTGGAAGCTATTTTCAGAAGACTGCGGATGACATTCTTATTTCAGAAAGAGCAGAAGTCTTGCAAGATATGCTGAATGATCTAAACAAGGAAAGTCTCAAAGTAGGTTTAAAAATGAATAAAAGTACAACCAAAATAATGTTCAACACGAAAGTTCAAAATAAAGAGATTGTAATTGATGGTGAGAGTCTTGAAGAAGTTGAGGAGTTTAATTATTTAGGGCAGATGGTGAAAGTGACGAAAGATCATGATAATGAAATAAAAAGACGTATTACAATTGGTTGGAAAGTGTTTGGTAAATATAATAAAATCCTGAGAGGCTTTCTACCTTTATGTTTGAAATCTTAAAGTTTACAATCAATGCATTCTGCCAGCAATGATCTACGGATGTGAGACTTGGAAACTGACAAAGACGATTAAAAAAAAAAAAAAAAAAAAAAAAAAAAAAAGCTAAGGACAGCACAGAGGAGAATGAAGAGATCAATGATGGGAATAACGCTGAGAGACCGAAAGAGAGCAAGTTGGGTGAGAGAGCAGACTAGAGTGAAAGATATTGTGGAGGCAGTAAAAGTGGGAAATGGAATTGGGCAGGTAAGTTTGTGCGAATGACTGATGAGCGATGGAGCAAATGTGTTACTAAGCGGACGACGCGAGATGGTAAGCGTAGAAGAGGGAGTCCAGACAGAAGATGTATATATATTTGTATATATATATATATATATATATATATATATATAATATATATAATATATATATATATATATATATATATATAGTGTGTGTGTATATATATATATATATATGTGTGTGTGTGTGTATATATATATATATATGTTTGTATATATATATATATGTGTATATGTATGTGTATATATATATGTATATATATATATAATTTATATATATATATATATATATATATATATATATATATATATATAAATATAAGGTAAAATTTTAGAAGTGCACACATACGCAATATAACAATAGAAAATTAACTATTAATTTTGTAAATTATAATACATCAACGTAATATGCAATATTCTTGGCGGAAATGAATAACACAAAGTTGCTGACACCGATTTACTAACGAACGAAGTTTCGGCGTTTAAATAATACGCCATGTTTGTTTTGATAGATGCCGAGGTCGAAGAGATGAAAGGGTGATAAACTTGTCTATTCTAACCTAACCTAACCTACCTAACCTAACTACCCTACGTAACCTAACCTATATTTAGTAATTTGGTTCCTCAAATTCTAAAGATCAAGCGGGTCGTCGTCGGCGTCGTTATGAATGTTTACTGCCTGATTATATTATTGTACCTCGGGCAATTAAAGGACGAGGGCAGAACCCCGTATTCTCTCATAAAGTCCAAGGAAGCCCTATTGTCTTTGAAACATCGCTTATTAACGCCACCTGGAGTTGGAGAACACCCGGTCCACTACGTGAAAGCCATCGTAAAACTGACAGTGACTGGACTGGACAGGCGACAACATGGCGTTTGGACCATATCCGAGCGGCTTCGTTCGTTAGTAGATTTCCTTGTAGCAAGATTTTTTTGTTATTTATTTCCGTCAAGAAAATCGCATATTACGTTCATGTATTATAATTTACAAAGTTAATATCTAATCTTCTAATGCTAAATCGCGTAGGTGTGAAACTAGAATACTGTCTGTCTATCTATCTATCTATCTATATATATATATATATATATATATATATATATATATATATATATATATATATATATATATGTAGTAAGCGGAGTAGAATACACTGGTGTCTTAGTCTTGAGTTTATTCCTGACTGGTTTCGCAGGTGTACTTTTTCAAAGGAAAAAGCACACCTGCGAAACTAGTGAGGAATATATATATATATATATATATATATATATATATATATATATATATATATATATATATATATATAATCGGCCATCCCGAGTCCACTGCTGAACAAAGCCTCTTTTATAGCATTGCATGATTCACACGACTGCGCCAACCTCTGCCACGTCACTCCTGCAAAGTTCCCAATCTCGTCTCTCCACCTTCTGTCTAGTCTCTCTCTTCCATGCTTCCTATCTCGCGGCGTCCACTCAGTAACACACTTGCTCCATCGTTCATCAGTCGTTCGCACTAACTCACCTGCCCAATTCCACTTCCTCTCATTTGCCGCCTCCACAATATTTTTCACTCTAGTTTGCTCTCTCACCCAACTTGCTCTCGGTCTCTCAGCGTTATTCCCATCATTGATCTTTCCATTCTCCTCTGTGCAGTCCTTAGTTTTGTTTCCATCGCCTTCGTCGGTTTCCAAATCTCACACCCATAGATTATTGCTGGCAGAATGCATTGATTGTAAACTTTACGTTTCAAAACTAGTTTATTTCTTTCAGCTCTAAAATTAGATTTAGCTGTGCAACCTACCATTCTATGGTCACTACCTATGTTGACTTTATTTTTGACCGTAACATTGCTAACGCTCTTGCTCTCATCTCCTAATATGAAGTCTACTTTGTTCTTTGTTGTTCCATTTGGACTTCTGGTCCATTTACGACTTTCACGCTTTTGGAAAAAAAAAAGTGTTCATTATCCTCATGTTGTAGTTCTCTGCAAAATTGACTAACATCTCGCCTCTGTCATTCCTTTCACCTACTCAAAACTTCCCAATGCATGACTCATCTCCCATCTTCTTCCCCACTTTAGCATTAAAGTCACCTATTACCAAAGTGTATTTACTTTTTTCTTGATCCATTACCTTACTTAAATAATCCTAGAAGGACTCGATTTCATCGTCTGAACTCTGTGAAGTTGGTGCATAAACTTGAACTATTTTTGGAGTGTACCTTTTACCCAGCCTAATCACAATCCAAGCTACCATGTCTGATAAACTACTGAACTTGACTACGTTACCAGCAACCTCTCGATTTATCAAGAATCCTACTCCACTAGACCTTTCTTTGTCCGTACG
>NC_134787.1:12470522-12475522 GCF_046742065.1 Oratosquilla oratoria
GGGGAAGGGACCTGTTGGTAAAGAAATGCTTATGTGGAAAGGGTGCTGAGAAGGAACGCCCCCGCTGGTGCTGGTGCCTCCCACACGCGGTTCGCCCACTTTGTTGACGTTCTCGCCATCGGGGATTCGACCTTTCCGTTCGTTGCCATGAAATATTTTCAAGAGTCTTTGATCGAAAACTAGATTATCTCACTCGGCATGTGGCATCGAAGTGGTTTATTTGTTTTATTTATCTATTGTAATTATTATTATCATCATTATTCTTATTATTGTTATTATTATTGTTATTACTACTGTTATTGTTGTTATTATTGTTATTATTATTATTATTGTTATTATTATTATTATTATTATTATTTTTATTATTATTATTATTAAAATCATTATTATTTTATTAACATTATTATCATTATTATTTTGTCTTTATATATTCGTTTATTTTGTTTATTTATTTATTTATTCATTTTTCTTAACTGGATCTGTGGAGGTATGTTTTTATAGATAAAAGAAAACAAAGCTTCGAAACTTCATTGGCCCGAGTTGTCTCTCACTTAGATAAAATAATCTTTATTAAAACAAAAGACCTCTTCGTGATGAGCTCTTCCTAAACCGAATAGAATCGTCAGGCGTCTGAGAAGATCTTCACCGTATATAGGAAACTCATAGACCGATACATTACAGAAGAAACTAATGACTTGACTTTCTTGTCCTTGTGAAGAGCCAATTCCTCCGATGTCGATATGTTTATTGGCGAAGACTCGTTCGGCTCAGACATCACAGCCGAGTTCGTAAAATGCTCTTTGATTGGTTCAAACATCATATCGAAAACTATCGCTCTCGATGATTGGCTCAGAGGACCATACCATTTCACCATCACCACACTACCATCAGCTTAAAATTGTAGAGCAGCGTTTTTCAGCCTTTTTGCCCTTGCGTAACCTTTAAAATTATTTGCATGTCTCAAGAAACCCTGCGCAAAAAAAGCACATATACCATATCTTTCTCATTTTATTTTCATCGTAATAATAGGCTAGATAGGATGATGTCTATATCATATTATTACAATAACCAAGAATATGTCGTGCGTGTTTAATTATATTACGTATATAAAATTAGAAGTGCATTAGCTTATCTCACTTGTTCTCGCGGAACCCTTAGGGACCTTTTGCGGAACCTAAGAATTGAGAAACGCTACTGTAGAGTGAAAACCATTTTACGATAACTATAACTACATCATGAATATGATCTGAAACTGCCTTCGTAAAGTTACTATTTATGAAAGACCATTCCACAATAAACCCTTTATTGAAAATATATAAGATATTTCCATTAACACTGACAATGCCATTTTGAAACCAAAGATCCCAGAGAAATGTATTGATTCTTCGATTCGATATTGACAAACCAAAAGACACAATAATTGAATAACAAAAAATAATTGAAAATGCAATTATTGCCTCGAAATAATGATTACATAGAAAGCCACACACTAATGCAACTTTGACGACTATGGTCACTGGAATGGAAGAGAATTTCGTGAACAAGATGAGGATGAAGCCGTGACAGCAATGCCAATCATCACACTAATCCTGACTGAAGCGAGGAAGTGAAGAGTAATGGTGACGTGCGGATTGGGGCTGATGGGGTAGATTGGACCGGTTAGATGAGTTGAGGAAAACGTGGGTGGAGGAATGAGGACAGTCTCTCTGTGTATTTTCCAAAAGCTGACGTTAGATTCATGAACTTTCGGAAAGTCTTTGGTATGGAATCATAACGAGGGGAGGAAGGTGGCTGAGCGGTCCAAGGCTGTGGCGTCTGGAGGGAAGAAGCTTTATGGGTGGTGGTTCGAGTCCCGGTAATTCACTATGGTCTTGGATCACGTGTTGGACTCGTGATCGACAGCTGCTATCCTCCCGGATGAGAGCTCAGAGGTAATGTATGACCGATCTATGGGTAATACTGTGACCACACACACACACACACACACACACACACACACACACACACACACACACACACACACACACACACACACACAACTCTCCACCCACGAGAGTTGGAGTAACGGCTCGCAGCGAAGCGATACTGAAATTATTTCAGCCCTGGCCGGGATTTGAAGTTGAACCGATGGGTTAGCAGTTGCGAACGCTACCACTACGCCGTCGAGTAGTCAACAGTCGACAACGAGATCAGCACGTGACCAAAAACCATAATGTTTACCCTTCTTGGTCGACATACCCTGGATGAGCATATAAATTTAGCAAAGGTAATGACCTTTACAGAAAAGATGGGTCAAGGTCAGCATCTTATATGGGTTTTATATTTGAAATCTTTATTTCTGTTTTGAAAAGTATGAAACAGAAAATTTATTGTCTGATTATTCTCCTGGGTCTTATTGTGCGGAATAGGAAATGATCACAGAAACTAGGCCAACATTTTTAAGAACATTTCAGAAATCTTAAAAAGGAGGTCTGATATTTGGTTAGTTAAGTTTAACACAGTATATATATACTCGTATGTATGTATATATATATATATATATATATATATATATATATTATATATATATATACCGAGAGCTATTTTTCCCCCCTATGAGGGGGGGGGGTAGCGAAGTCAGTGTCACGTACCTATTTCTACCCATTCCATCCCCATCCACTCTTTCCTCCCTCTCCTCTTAGCTCCTCGTGGATGACGGGTCACTCTTGTATGCCGCCCACTTCCCTGGGTCAGAAGCAATGTAACAAGTCAGACAATATGCGTAAAGCTGTGGATGTCTAACACTAGTCTAAATGATTATTTATCTAGATATATACCATGTAAGGGGGAAAAAAGCTTTTGGTATATGTATGTATGTGTCTTAACTAATTTAGAAAAAGGAAGTATTCGATTTGGTTATTAGAAATGAATTTATGATAACTAAACCTGCACTTCCACTCTGTAAGAAAAGAAAATGAATTTTTGAGATTATTGTGATTCAGTTTCTTCTGCTTAGAAAAAGAGAAAAAAATATGAAAGCTATACACATTTTTAGACATCTTTATCTGAATGATTCCTTCATCTCATTAAAGCTAATAAGAGATTAGGAGTATAATGTACCAAGTATAGAGGAAACTAATCGTGAAAGAGAATCTAAGACATATGAAGTCATTTGTTAGAAATATTAAAAAAAAAAAAAATGCACTTCTTTCTGGCCTTCAAGCAAAGTTATTTAAAAATGTATCTGTTCTTCCTCGTTTCTAATAATCTTTCTTAGTATTATATGCATATGGAGCTTTGCAACATAATAGTGTTTTCTCAGCTAAAACTGTCTTTAAAATGTGTCTGTTCATGACTTTAGATGACATTTATGGACTAAGAAATCCTTCTTTTTCCATTCGACCAAAGAAGTTGCTTACGTCGTAATTCATATCAATCGACATTTTTGTTCAATTTATTTCGTTTCGCTTTTTTATTTATTTCTTTTTTATTATTTATCTATTTTTCCATTCATTCATTCACTCGTTCGTTCATTAATTAATTCATTTATTCATTCATTCATTCATTCATTCATTCGACATTTTGTTCAATTTATTTTTTCACTTTTTTTTTATCTATTTCTCCATTCATTCATTCACTCGTTCGTTCATTAATTCATTCATTTATTCATTCATTCATTCATTCATTCATTTATTCGTTATTGTGGAATCTATGTTCGGATCTCAACGTTTATAATTTCCTTCGTACTTTACGAGGAAGAAAACAAGAGCGTAATGCGAGGTGTTACAAGGAAATCATATTATGAGATTGAATGTTAATTACGGATTTTGACAGTTCCCCTGATTCAGCTTACTCTCTTCAGCCATGTTTCTGACATTTCGAACTTATAAAACATTTACGCCTTTATTCAGAAATCTGCCGTACATGCATATCCACTTTCAGAAAAAAATAAGATAAAGTAGAAATTATATTTTTCTTCTTGAAACCGATTAGCTTGCAAAGCCACAATCCAATTTTATATCATCGTTGATGTGACACGGAAACAAGTCAAAAGATATGTGCAAATAGCTTCCACGGAGAGTAAAAATGCGAGTAGCAGAAAGATGGAAATTGATGATAAAAGTTGAGTTTGTTGACAAATGTATATCAAATCAAGAGACGTGCCGAGGCGGTAAACGTATTATGGTGAATTCCCATTGGCCGAGCAAAACGGGAGAAGCACAAGAAGGGGGGTGGGGGGGAAAGCCGAGAGTTGGAGAAACGACTCAGACACTCTCACAAACTGTTGCCATCTTGCGTAGCCTACTGTAGCGGACACTCAAACCTGACCCAGTCTATATGCTTAGTTACATAACACGGCTTTGTAATCAGTGATCCAGTATTGTGTACTGATGTCATGTTTTGATGAGACAATGTCTAATGGATATGAGGGACACCTCTACGGACCAGAGTCACGTTGTATTCTTTTGAATTCCCATTGGCCGAGCAAAACGGGAGAAGCACAAGAAGGGGGGGGGGAGCCGGGAGTTGGAGAAGCGACTCAGAAACTCTCACAAACTGTTGCCAGCTTGCGTAGCCTACTGTAGCGGACACTCAAACCTGACCCAGTCTATATGCTTAGTTACATAACATGGCTTTGTAATCAGTATTCCAGTATTGTGTACTGATGTCATGTTTTGATGAGACTGTCATGTTTTGATGAGACAATGTCTAATGGATTTGAGGGACACCTCTACGGACCAGAGTCACGTTGTATTCTTTTTAGGGTTGAAGATCATTTTCCTCTCTCTCTCTCTCTCTCTCTCTCTCTCTCTCTCTCTCTCTCTCTCTCTCTCTCTCTCTCTCTCTCTCTCTCTCTCTCTCTCTCTCTCTCTCTTTTTCTGTTCCTCTTCTCTATTTCGTTCCTTAAATTTCTCTTTTACCTCCGCCTTTTCGGCACGATTTTGTCTTCAAATAAAGAAACGCTAATAAATTTTCGGCGATAAGATATATAACAAAATTGTATGATGGGTCACTTTTGG
>NC_134787.1:12480522-12490522 GCF_046742065.1 Oratosquilla oratoria
TCATCGGAGTTGAATGGGTTAACAACAGGAAGATTAAGGTGGGTCTCGTGTACAGTATATTCATTAGAACCAGAATCTTGTTCTTCTTTCGTTGGCGTAAAGGAGAATTTCTGTCTTTTGGGACAATGTAACGCCAAAGTAGTGAAGTCATAGAGATGGCAAAGGGAAGATTTAAAGTCGACAGTTAAAAAAGGGAGAGTAGTTAAAAAGTCTTTACCTTTTTTTTTATTATTATTAATCTCCAGCTCTGAGAGAGTACTGCGTGACTCTGGTCCGTAAAGGTGTCACTAAAATCCCTAAAATAATGACTGCATAAGGTTTACGCAGTCATAACTCTATACGAGTTAAAAGATCGATTGTGTTGTTATACGCTATATATTTACTCAAACCGATAAAATATTACACCAAGGGAATAATAATGACGATGATGATATGGTTTAACGTCACACACTCCCCTCTATCGGGAGGCGAGGACGGTGCCCCTCACAGAGGACTTTGTAGCATGGAATCTAATAAACCATACCCTTGGTTCAACTTCGCCGGTGGCAGGATTCGAACCGCCATCCCTTCGACCATCCCCGCAAGTAACGACGCCCTAACCCACCGTTGCAAAAAGAGTAATATACTCGTCCTTGTTATCCTATAAAAACAGTTAAACTAATGCAGTGAAAACTGTATTATAATTCACAGAGTTAGTGCAAATTTTAGACAACATTGATATGCCATGTTGTAGCACAACCTGGTATATTTGTAAAAAAAGAACGGAACATCTAGGTGGAATGAAACAAAAATTTTCATGAAATTTAGATTTGATATTAAGCGAAACAACATAAAAAAAAATAATAAAAAGGAGCGAAATGGGGCTACAGATAATAAAACAGTGTTAACCTGCATTTTTGGGAAAGAGATTAATGTAATCCTTTGTTGGATGATTAAAATGCCATCGTAGTTAAAGGATCAAGTCTGTAATAATTAGGTGGGATGATGTCTTAACGCGAGAAGCCATGATTGGATCTATGGCATAACTGACGTTTATAGAATGAGGATTGCAAGTGTTGTTTGGTATGATATTTGATTAAAAAATCGTTTATTTATTAAATCACGTATCTAGTAAGATATTCATTCATGAATATATTTACTTGTTAATTTTTCTATCTGTTCATTTATTTATTTAATTACTTATTTTTCTTTATTTATTTACATATCTTTTCATTCACATATTTATTTCTTTACCTATGTATTTACTTGTTTATTTGTTTGTATATATATTTAGCTATTTATTCACTTATTTACTTGTTTCTATAATTTTTGTTGTCTTTTTTACCTTTTATTTATTTTTGCAGTCTTCGTTAATCACCGTTCGATGTCATGTTGCCAAAGGTACATACTGTACATAGAGTAAGCAGAGAATCACGTTGTTTAGTGGTCATTCACATTGTTTATTATAAGGTTACATGACTGTTCAAAGCGTTGATTTTATCCATTATCCATTAATATAGTGTGTATATGATATGAATGAGTGTATATACATTTGTACTCGTTTATGTATATATATATATATATGTATGTGTGTGTGTGTGTGTGTGTGTGTGTGTGTGTGTGTGTATGTGGATATACATTTATAAGCTACGTTACTGGTTTGAAAGTGTTAGAAGCCCAAAGAGTGTGAAATTAAGGAATAGTTTAGTGTCATGTTCTGTAGAATGTAAGGATGGCGAACAGAGTGAGGGCGCGGGGCGTGAAATGAGAGTGAAATGAGAAGACTGCAGCTGTGGCATGTCATAGAGACTGGAACGGGTGGAATGAAGATCTGTTGAGTAAAGCAATGGTATGGCTTGTAGAATGATGCATTGGCGTTAAACAGAAGTATGGAATGAAAGAGGAGGAATTAGGAACCTTCGTTTACATGCTGGTGTTGTGTAAGGACCAAGTGTGGGGTCTGGAGGAAATAGGTGATGATAAGGTCGATTCAAAAGAATGTGTGTGTTCATAATGTCTGGAAAAGGGGTTTAGACTGTATCCGGTATGGAAACAAGAATTGCTTGAATTATCTATGAAAAAATGTTTCATCATTTAAAATAACAGCCACTCTAGGACACAAAGACATGCATGCACTCAAATATACAGACACGCACACACATTCACACACACACACATGCATACATACATACATATACATACACATACATATACATACACATACATACACACACACACGCACACACACACACACACACACACACACACACACACACACACACACACACACACACACACACACACATACACACACATACACATTGTTCTTAGCATTTATTTTTCTTTGATCACCCTCGACACGTACGTTGCTTCTCACGCCCACTTTCACGCCCACTCACTTTCACGCCCACGCACTCCTTGCCTCCTCTTTCAGGCGATTGGGCGTAGCATGTCTTTGAGAGGATAATTTCCATCAGCAACAAGTCGGATATACTTACGCCCACACATGCAATGTGGGCATCGCGGTGAGGCACATGAGATGTAATCTTCTTCTTTTTCTTCTTCTTCTTCTTCTTCTTCTTCTTTCCCTTCTTCCTCCTCTTCTTCTTCTTCTTCTTGTTCTTCTTTTTGTTCTTGATCTTGTTCTTCTTCGTCTTCTTCGTCGTCTTTCTCCTCTTCTTCTTCGTCTTCTTCTTCCTCCTCCTCTTCTTCTTCGTCTTCTTCTTCCTCCTCCTCTTCTTCTTCTTCTTCCCCTTCTTCCTCCTCCTCCTCTTCTTCTTCGTCTTCTTCTTCTCCTTCTTCCTCATCTTCCCTCTCCTCCTTTTCTTCGTCGTCTTCTTCTTTTTCTTCCTCTTCTTCCTCTTCTTAGAAGAACGCCTTCAAAAGAAACTCCTACACGACCGCTAATTCAGTGATCTGAGTTCGAGGCTTCGCCGATGGCTGAAAATCATCACAGCTTTGCAAGTCGACATTAGAACTCTGATGGACAAGATGTGTGCGTGCGTGTGTTTAGTGGTAATGATAATACTACTACTGTTACTAATAATAATGAAAATTATAATAATGATAGTAATAACAATAATAATAATAATATAATAATAATAATTAAAAAAATTCTGAAGACTTCCAATTCTTCTAAAGAAGCGTTTTTCATTCTTCCTTAAGGAATACAAGAATTCTCCGAAAGTTTAGGGCATGGAGACGAATAAAGTCGATTTTGTAATTTACTAGCACGACGTTTAATAACTCCCATTACATTTTCAGCTGACTATAATGGTATTGTTACAAGGGTTATAAACAAAAACAAAAAAAAACAAAAATACTGGGAAAGGCCATTGCAATACTACTGAATAACTAAGTTTATGGCGTTCCGTGGGGAGCCGTAACGGATGAGTGACGAAATATCTCTACTGGAGGAAAGGGTCAGGAGATCACCACACTGGATGTTGATTAACGGTGATAGAGCTTATATATAAGGGGCTTCCAGTAGAGACAGGCGATGAGCATCATCCTGGTTCAGAAGTATGGTGCCTTTGACCAGTGTGTGTATAATATATATATATATATATATATATAATATATATGTGTGTGTGTGTATGTATATATATGTGTGTGTGTATGTATATGTGTATGCATATGTGTATGTATATATGTATGTATATATGTATGCATATATCTGTATACATATGTATATATGTGTATACATATATATATATATATATATATATATGTGTGTGTGTATATATATGTGTATATATATGTGTAAATATATGTGTATATATATGTATACATATATGTATATATATATATATATATATATATATATATATGTATACATATATATATATGTATATATATATACATATATATATATGTATGCATATATATGTGTATGTATATGTATGTATATATATGTATATATATATATATATATATAATGTATGTATATATATATACGTACATATATACATGTATACACACACACACACACACACACACACATATATATATATATATATATATATATATATATATATATATAATATATAATATATATATATACATTCAAACTTATAACCCACTTTCAGAGAAATTTAAATTCAGAAATGAAGTAATCCTTATATTTCGACTACTAACTGTGGTTCTCTGAAGAGGATGAGTACAGAGGAAGTTTAGAGCAAAATGAATATATACAGACGTGAGATGATACAAAAAAAAAGAGAGACGAGGAGAGACTCAAGTGACATGCACATGGTGAGGTGGGAGCTTGCATCATGTAAAACATTTAATTCTATTATTAATAAGTAAATGTTTCACTGTATTGATGCCCTTGAAAACTACATTTATATTTAAAAAAAATAGTAAATCTGGGGTATTTAACAAATTTTCTTGAAATGGTAAAATTAATAGAGTATGTGAATAGAATCAGTGACGGCGATGTCAATCAAATAATTCCGACAGCCGTCCCCGGACTCGAACCGAGGCTTGGTAGAACGTCGGATTAGCTTCTCGCATTCCTCTGAGTCCGGGGACGACTGTCGGAATTATTTGGTGAATAGAGTATGTTTACTGAAAGTTTTGGTATTCTAAATTATATTCAATGTTAAAAAAATTGATTTATTTGTCAATGTATTCTGAGCTGCAAATACGTAAGGCTCTATGAAACATAATTGAGAAAACTATTTGCGTTCTGTTCGCTCTCGCCACTCGGCGTTCCGTAGGGTTGTTGAGTTCCTTTTGCACTAGAAAGTGTTTGCAAGTCTTCGGCCTGGTTATTGAAGTTAGAATCCTTCTCCTTTTTATACAGAACTTCAAGAATTCACAGGTATCTTAAATCAAAATGTCAGTTGAATATAGATGTCCTTTCTTCCAACATATATCTTATGAGTGCGTCATTATTAAACTATACCTATGGATTTATGTATTTTATTTGTTATTTACATTGTTATAGTTTTTATTTATTAATTTATTATTATTATGATTTTTTCGCATCCGACCTAGATATAGACCAAAAGGTCACCTGTCGGCATGCTCCGCCTTTGTAATCCTTTGTAATCCTTGGTATGCATGTGTGTTGAAGGGACTCCTTGTTGCAAATGGTAGAGGAGACAGTGTCTGTGTAGTCGACGTTATTCTAATACAAATGAATGGAGGATTAAAGTCCTCTACACAGTTAAACAATTGATAAATGACATGATTTCTCTAACACACCATAAGATTGGGAGTAGTATTAGTTAAAAGAAATAGTGTTTTTCTATTTGATGATATATGGCAAGCTGGCGCACAAACCTGAATTACTTTTGTAATGTATCTTTTACAGAAACCTTTACTTCACTACACACCCAGCAGTCACTTGATTACCAAGCAATTCGTTCTCCACTGGATCTTTCCTTCTCCTTACCTATGTAGTAAAACAAGTAATGACTCTCTTGTAGCTGCACAAGAATTTCTTCCTCCCTTCTGACTTACATTAGTCCTAAGAAGTACATCTAACTTGCCAGTTTGTGGTCTTTTGTGAGGATTCTTACGTTGTACGTGTAAATCCTCATCTCCTTCTGGTTGTTTGATGGCCGAGGCTTGGTGCTGCTTGAACAGTAGGGGAATAACAGTGAAGGAATGTGATTGTTAGTGTATTTTGTACAGGTAAAAGACTTTATAGAATGTCGATGTTATTGAGCAGGATAAAGATACGTAGAGAAGAATGACAGGACCTTATACTCTGTGTATATATTTTTGTGTCCTTTTTCATTTCTGTGTACCCTGAGGATGTCTGAATAGACGAAAGCGCTTGGTTATCAGTTTATCTTTTTCATTGGTGGTTTTTTCCGCATGTTTAGAATCACGAGTTTATGTGATTTCTTATGCAATAATGTTATTAAGTAAAGTGTATTAAAGATGCCTTACAATGTAACCTAACTCGTGTGATACAAAGAAATCGAATGTAAGACGTAGACTCGGATTGAAATTTGCGGCGTAGTGATTTACAACTTAATTGTAAAAAAAGAAAAAGAAAAAAGAAATCTCGACTGAATTATGGGGACTACCCCCGCTCTGCTACCAAAGTGGACGAACTGGGCATCCATATATACTTTGTTCCGATTATCAACAGACAACTCGATTCATCCTAGAGGAGCTTTGCAACGATAAAGACTAAAAAAAAAACTAGACCTGAGAAATCAAACTCTTAACCCATTCAACTCCGATGACAAGATGTCTTGTCATTTGGTCAAATAAAACAAAAAATCATAAAACACCAAAATGTTTGATCAAACACCAGAAAAAATATGACGTCAATCCTCGCTTCGCTCGCAGCGAAGCGAGGACTGACGTCATATTTTTTCTGGTGTTTGATCAAACATTTTGGTGTTTTATGATTTTTTGTTTTATTTGACCAAATGACAAGACATCTTGTCATCGGAGTTGAATGGGTTAAGACACAGCAAACCGTACGACCGGAGAAATCATTTCAAATTGTTATTACAGCGCTTCATTCAACTCCCAAAAATGCGGGTCAAGAATGCGGTTTCTTGTGACTGAAATGACGGAATAATGTTTGGGAACGGATTTAGACTCTGAATGAGGACACGGCAGTGCGAGAGGCAGAGTGATTTATGTGACCTCTTAACTCGGGTGCCGTTCGTCTTCGTCCTCAGACCGTTTGCGGCGCACGGGAGTTTCTCTTGCACGAAAGGAATCGTCTGGGACAAATGCACAAATTGTCAACCACGGTGAAGTGATTAATCGTAAAAATTTTTAGTCATCTGCCTATCCAAAGGGCTTCCATCTACTGAATTACATTTACTAGAGGCAAAAAAAGATAAGAGTAAGTCTTGTATAACAGTGAAAGATGTCAGAAGTGGGTTTAATTCCCCTTCTGTGCAGACAGTTCTCATCTGAGGAATCAAATCAACTGCGAGGTATGTATTCATTTGCTGCAAAGAGGACTTCCCTTGATTGAATAAAGTAGCTTAACGACTTCTAGAATAAATATAAAAGTCACGAATAACAGTGAAATTATCAGATATAGCAACATGCGATATATATATGTCAACATGGATACCGTGACACAATCTAATGAAGTCGAGGAAGGAAATGAAGAATGGACTAGAGAGTTGTAATCCTCCTTTAACCTATTCATATCCTTTTTCAGCTGAATAAAATTCTTCGTCTAAAACCAAAATATACCACTGTGTTCAGTGAGTTATTGCGTTCATTATGAGTGTGTGCTATTTGGATTATGTTACATAGGGAAAGGGTCATGTTACAGTGATTTCTCCTTAGCCAAATAAATTGTTATATTATGTCATGTCTAGTCATGTCGTGTCAAGCCAGGTCATGTGATGCCATGCCATTCCATGTCATTTCATGTCATGTCATGTTGTGCTATGCTATATCATGCTATATCATGTCATGTCATAGTAAGTTATTACATTTCACGTTATGCCATGTCATGTCATATGATGTCATATCATACCACATGTCATATCATATCACTCCACCCTATTATGTATTGCCTCAGTTTATTGTGCTACATCATCCCTTGCGTTGGTCGACTGCAGATCCCCTTGGAAGTCATAGGAACTCTTCTTAGTATTCTCCTCCCGAAGAAGACCTGACGTTGCCTTCAAGAGCACTTTTATTTCTCTCGTAAGACCTCAGACTCTTCGGCCAGGAGTCGTTGGCCGCCAGGCAAAGCGGCAATTTACACCCGAGTATCGTTTTCTCTTATTGCGGAAACCTTCGTTAGGGCCACGACCCTGAAGACACGTTTTCCACGGCCATTGTGGATTTGTCCGACTTGCAGACACCTCCATCAGATGCAATATTTTCTTTTTCTTTTAGATACTTACACGTCGAGGTAATGAATTACCTATATGTTGATATGTTCAATAAAGAGTTAGTCATATATGAGACGCAATATTTTGGGGACATTGTTAATCTTATTTTACATTGTTAAATGATACTGCAAAAATAATAATGTAATACAAGTTTCGTACTTAGGCTAATAAAAGCAAGTTCCAAACAACCAAGTCTGTTGGAGATTATGTGATCAGCCGTGTCTCTCTGTTTGTCTGTCTGTATATTGTCTGTCCCTGCCTCTTTGTATGTAAAAAAATCTCAAAGAGTTGCAGTCATATTTCGATTTAATACTGTATATTCTGGAGCGACGGCCAATCAGTAAAGACAGTTGATTAGATATTGTGGTGGATCCAGTTCCAGGAACTGATTTATGGCTACAAGATGGCCGTAGCTGAAGCCAAGTACTTAACATCTCAAAAATTATTTGTCAAAATTCACTGAAATTTTTGTCGTCTGTTTTATATATATATATATATATATATATATATATATATATATATATATAATACACATTTTTTTTATTTGAAATTTTCGTTTGAAATGTTCACTTCTTTGTTTGTTTATTTATTTGTTTACTATTTGATTACTATTTGTTTAATATTTGATTACTATTTTCGTTATTCATTTATGCATTTATTTATTCATTTATTCCTGTATTTATTCATTTTATTATTTTTTTCGTTATCTATTTATGTATTTGTCTATTCATCTATTTATCTATGCATTTATTTACTTATTTATTTACCTATTTGATTATTCGCTTCTTTACTTATTTGATTATTATCTATTTCCTTATTAGATTACTAATCCATTTATTCATTTAACTATTCATCTGATTAGTATATGTCTATTTACTAATTTATTTACGATTTCTTCACTTGTCTATTTATGAGTTTGTTAGTTTGCTTGCCATTGTTTTTTTTTTTTTTTTTTTTTTTTTTACACTTCTGCACAAGGGCTTTGTCCAAGACGCTTCTCAATCTGGGGTCCACGGACCCTTATGGCCTCAGAGAGTCTTACAATTGGGACCACAAACTAAAAACTAGTGGTATTTAGTGAATGCCTATGTTGAATGCCAGTGTTGAATCGATTTCCAGGTGGCTAGAGACAGCAGTACATAAATATGGGGTATACGGGGAAGAGGGCCGAGAACCCCTGCAGGCGGCCTCGGCTCAATAAAAGTACATGTCGATAGTTACAACACTTGTAGATATCGTGAAAAACAACTGAAAGGGTAAAACTGAAGGAATTGAACTCTTTTGTTGATCACGGGGCTCTCCTTCAGCTGAACAAAAGTGTCTGTCTGCAGCTAAAACAAATGCATAACGTATTGTAAACAGTGATGGATTTATATATATATATATATAAATGTGTGTTCTTTGTTGTTTTTTGTGCGCGCGCGTGTGTGTACGTGTGTGTGTGTGTGTATTCACCTTGCTCTTTGGTCTTTTTGGATCACGTGTTGGACTCGTGATCGACAGCTATTTCCCTCCCGGAAGAGAGCTCAGAGCTCGTATGACCGATCTGTGTGTGTGTGTGTGTGTGTGTGTGTGTGTGTGTGTGTGTGTGTGTGTGTGTGTGTGTGTGTGTGTGTGTGTGTGTGTGTGTGTGTGTGTGTGTGTGTGTGTGTGTGTATGCATGTGTGTTTTCATGTTTTCATATGAATATTCCTCCATCAGACGTTATTTACTTGATTAAAACTCTCCCACTAAATCAGTGCCCGTTGTTCCATTTGTACCGATTTTCATTACGCATAATATTGTAATCACCTCGCCCAATCACATCCATTTCAATCCCATCTGACACAAACATTCCAAGCAATTTGCTTCTTCTCAAACTGCTGTCAGTTATTTTCCTTCGTTATTGAACGATTCACAAAACTCGATGATAACCTAAAATCTTCACGACAAAGTCCTACACTCAGCTGAATAAAATCGCATGTCATTGGACGGAATGAATTTTGTAAAGAGTACTTTTCCATTAAAAACTGCCCTCCTCACTGAATAAGTAAATAAGTAAATTAATTAATGAATAAATAAATTTAAAAAATAAATAAATCAACCTTTTGTTTACTTGACCAAAGTTTCTAGACCGACATTATAACAAACTAGAGACCCTAGTTACTTCGGGTAATCGTAGTTACTTCAGGTAACCTTAGTTA
>NC_134787.1:12498022-12523022 GCF_046742065.1 Oratosquilla oratoria
AAAACAAAAGGAAACAGTAAGTTAAGGAATAGCTGTGTTATACAACATTGTTATTTCTTGTTGATCAAGTCCACAAATGTCGGTATGGGGCTCTTCTTATACCGGTCGGTGTGTGTGTGTGTGTGTGTGTGTGTGTGTGTGTGTGTGTGTGTGTGTGTGTGTGTGTGTGTGTGTGTGTGTTTGTGCGCGTGTGTGTGCGTGCGTGCGCGTGCGTGCGTGCATAAACGCGCATGTAAATCCAATATCCTTGTAAATTCTTACGACTGAAGGATTCACATATATTTTGTAATCCTGTAATTGCTTCTCTTCCGTCGCATTTTTTTCGTTTCTTTTTCATTCATGTGTCCGTTTATTTGTTTGTCTACATTCACATGCAACTGGGTCATGGCTGAAGGATCGTTGTGATTTGTCGTTGCTTTATTACTTCTGTCAAGGTATTTTTTTTTTTTTTTTTTTGTCTTTGCATTTGTGTTTGTTGTTAGCAGCTTTACGCAAAATGTTATGTACGAATTTTATTTATTTGTTTACCTATTAATATATATATATATATATATATATATATATATATATACATACATACATATACATATACCAAGGCTTTTTCCCCCTTCCAAGGGAGGTAGCCACAAAGGGAAAGGCATAAAAACACTCCCACCCATTTCATCCCTAAATACACTCCACACCCCTCCCACCCTTCCTCTCATCTGAGCACCTCCTGGATGACGGGTCATCCCTGAACCCTGCCCACCGCCCTGGGTCAGAAGCAGTGTCGCAAGACACAGTACATCCACAGCAAGGCCGCTTCATTTAATCGGCGACCCCCCTCTCCGTCCCCCTTTGCATATAAGGAGAGGACGGGGAGAAATCCCTTCGGGCTGCGTCAAAATTTACTCACACATACTAACCCCCCACCCCCCCGCCCATTCCTCCTCATGCAATCACAACATCATCCATATACAACCATTCTCCACTCACCTCTGTCTTCCGTCCTCTCCCTTCCTTCCTCAACAGACATTCCCCTCTTCCCCAAAGCCCCTTCACCCCATCCATCCACCTCATCCTAGGACGTCCCCTCATGTTCACTCCCTCCACATCTGCCTTCCATACCTCCTTTACTAGTCTTTCTTCACTCATTCTTTCCATGTGTCCAAACCATCCTAATATTCTTTCATCAACCCTCTCTCCCAAATCCTTTTTCACCCCTGTTCTCCTCCTCACCTCCTCATTTCTCACTCTATCTATATAATATATATATATAATATATCATTCATGTTCTTATTTAACTGTTTATTTATTAATTTATTCATGCTTCATTGATTATATTTATTTATTTACTTATTTATTCGTTTGTTTGTTTATTTATCTATTTACTTGTTTATACATTTATTTGTTTATTGTATTCATCTATTCTATTTTATTTCATTTATTCATTCATCTGTTAAATTATCTAGTGTATTATTATATGTATTTCTTTGGATGGTGGAGTGTGACCCAAGTAACAAATCAAAAGATTTTGTGGTAATCTGAAAGTTTAAAAATTTTAACGAGTGAGGTATTTATACGATACCCTGGATAAGTTACACTCCCGTTATCTGTGACGAAGCCCATCTAAATATACTAAGTGATATGAAACCCGAGCTCGTTTGAAGAAACGAAAGTAAAGGAGAAGATTGAATTTCGCGTCAGAGGTTTTCGCTCTCCGAGAACTGTAACCGTTACAGTCCAAACAGTTACAGTATTTCTAGTAAGATACATTATTAGATTACACCACCTTGACAAAAACAGATTTAATTGAAATTGATGAAATTCAAAGTTTCATCACTGGAATGCATATGAATTTGAATCTGATGTAACAACTTATAAAGAGTATTAGACTCCCCTACACTTCGTCTTTCTGTCATTTATCTTCCAGCTATTCTAAATATTCTTCGCCTTGCTTTTTTGCTCACTCGTTGTTCTCCTTTGTGTTTCGGCGCAGCTATGGTCGCATACGTAAACTCATACGAAAGGTATTGGTAAAGGACGAATGCAAATGAATCAAGAAGAAAAGTTGACCAATCACAAGCGAGCACTGCTCAGCGGCAGCCTCATGAACGTGAAAAGGATATCCCACTCTCTAACATAAACTGTTCTGACAAAAGAAAACGTATATAAAAATCAACATTTGTTTTAAATCTAAGCCTTAAACCACGCAGATCATCAATAATATGCGGATGTCACGCGAGCAGAAGAATGATTAAACTTGTATAGAAATTCAACGACATTTTATCAAAAAATAAAAAAGGAGGACGAGAAAGAAACATGACATGATTAATTCATACCTGTCCAGGAATAGCGTCGTTACACAGCCAGCCCCAGCCTACCATGCACTCGCTTCAACAAAAAAAAATACACGTGGAAACAAAATTGACAAACAACGAAAAATACATTCTAATAAATTCTCAGGCACAGGTACAAAGATATGCAACCAATCAGTTTGTGATTCCGACATAGTGCATCGCACTTTAAAGTAAATTAGAATGAAATAAAATAGGTGGAAAAAAATAAAGGAGAAGGTCATTGTACAAGGAAAACAACCATAAATCATAAGTGAATGCCGTCGACAGAGGAAGAGCCTGGCCAATGTGGTTATTTGCACATGTGCACGTACAAGCACATGCACACACACACACACACACACACACACACACACACACACACACACACACACACACACACACACACAAATTATATATGGTTACAAGCAAACAGTCACACATACAGCCGTAGAGTACATGTTAACACGCACACACACACGCACACGCACATACACGCACACAAACATACACGCACGTATGTCTGTATACATGAATGTTGTTTGTATTATTGTACGAGTACGTTAATTTTGCTTTAGTTTCTTTTCACGTATTGTGTGTATATGCGTATATCAGAATGCATGTGCACCTCATCATGAGTGTACTAGGGCTGTGCGTGCGTGCGTGTGTGTGTGTGTGTGTGTGTGTGTGTGTGTGTGTGTGTGTGTGTGTGTGTCTGTGTGTGTGTGTGTGTGATGGCATATATATGTGTGTATGTGTGTGTATTCTTGTATTAGTTATATGTTACCTGTTTATTTACTTAGGCAAGGTATTCGACAATGAGTGTATTGCGCCCTGACAGATGTTGTCGATCTTGGTATTCCTGATATATCTTTTCTGCTTTCTCGTTTTTTGGTGCACAGAGTAAACATATTTCTTCCTAACTTGATTTATTTTCTAGACTTCTATTGCCTTATTTGGTCATTATTTTCAAGCTTCGGTATATATATTTTTTGTTATATCCGATGATATATTGATAGCTTTACATAATTTTTTGAGCCATGAATTACAGGCATTTGTGTGCATGTGTGTGTGTGTGTGTGTGTGTGTGTGTGTGTGTGTGTGTGTGTGTGTGTGTGTGTGTGTGTGTGTGTGTGTGTGTGTGTGTGTGTGTATGTATGTGTCTTTGTTTGCATATACACACATTCATTCATCCATTTACGTAAATATATACACCCCAAACACACATTTTCTTTAGCAGTTGCAAAATTCTTTTAAATAAAAGTGGCATGCAAAAAGGAAAAAACTAATTCGTGTGTATACACTGCGTTGGTAGATACAGAAAAGATAACGTGCCAGGAACAATTACACATGTAGACATGCACAAGTATAAAGAAAAAATTGAGAACAGATGCAATCAGGTTACAAATGCAGGTGTAGAATAGGTATGGCACTAGAAAGAATGTGTTTATTAAAAGTTAGTAATACTGAAACAATGAAAATGTATATTCTTTGTTAATACGAGAGTTATAGGCGTATAGGAGAGAATATTCGAAGACATAAATTCATGTAGAGGGTACAAGGAGAAGAGAGGTGTGGAGAGAATACGATGAGAAATGGTACAAGACGAAAGGAGAAGGAAAACAATACAAACAGGAGCTCAAAGAGGATTAGGAAAGGCATAGAGGTGAGCAGGTTAGGTAAGGTCTTTATTAACAGGAACACAACGGACAAACGAATCCAAGGTAGGCAGCAAAGGAGCCTGGGGGCTCGACAAGCACTTCCCATTAGGTCCAAAGTTCGGTTCTCGTGGAAGGAAAATGAGTCTAATTATATGGAGGATCCTCCAACGGAAGGGGGCGTCCTCGGAGGAACGCCCTTGACTCGTTGGCCCTTTGTCCCAGCGACTGTGCCAGCCCCTCTTGTCGGGTCGGCATCCTCCCGCAGCTGCTCTCTCATTTGACCTCAAGTTCGTCTATATTCACGGCGATATACATGTATGTATCTCCCTCCTCTGGCCATGTTTGTCTTCTCGGATATCTTTCAACAACGACCTTAAAATATATTTTTTCATACGCGGGCTTTGATTAAAAAAAAGAGGACACAGTAAATGCGTCTATTCCACTTATGTCATCCTGTATCCACGTGTAAATAAGTAACAGATACCCACTTCGTTAGACATCGAGAGTATAACATCTTATTTCACTTAAGATTCTTTTCATGGAGCCTCTGAAGCGAGGGTTGCGTTTATTCCTTCATGCACCTTGTGTCTGCGCAACGCTGAGATTCGTATTCCCCCGTGCTTTATATGCATTTACTAAAGGTCACAACCCATTTGTGATGCGCTTAGTTACCTTCCTTTACATACGTATCTGTGAACACAGTTACAAACACGCCCCGTTACCTCTTCTGACACCAGAAAGACCCTCCCAAACTGAATAAAATCACCTTGCGTTCGCTTAAGAAAATTATTGTGCCTTAAAGGATTCATTGCTTCGAAAAGGATTTCACATCTACGTTTCGTCTGAACCATACGATCCGTTCACGATTCGAAACTTCATGAATCGAATTATTTTCTCAACAAAGAAGATACTCGCCCATTGTGCTCTCACTACTTAGACTATGAAACAGACCAACACCTCCACAGGACGCTGATGACTTGACTACAGTCCCGGGAAGGTAGTATTTCATCCAAGCAAATGTATACAGCATCTAGCTCATATAACGCTATGACTGCAGTGGATGCGAATATCCCGAGCATTCTTTCAGATCTGAGCCTTGTATCCGTTTGGTATCTACGCTCTCCATTTCCTTTTCGTCATGCATGTGTTATATGCAACAGCCCTCCAGCAAAGGCTTTGTTGCAAGACCTGCACTTGAACCCCGGGCGCCCTTGAGGCCCTATTCGGCACATAGCGCTGACTCGGTTCTCCGGTTTTCTTTGAGGACAGAGAGTCTGCGCAGACCTTATCTCAGAGTCTAGGACGGAATATCTCTCTCTCTCTACCTCTCCCACCATATCTCTGCAACTGCCATGAGGAAGTCTCTTGTTCCTCTGGTAGGATGGCTGTGTCTCTGTTCTCTTAATGGGTGTGAGGGGCTCTTCACCCTAGCTAGCAGGAAAGGAGGTCCCTTGGGAAGAATGGGATGCATTCTGTTATGTTGAAGTTGTGTAATCCCTTCAGTGTGATGCGGCGTTATATATATATATTTTTGTTGTAATAAGCAACAGACGATTTCATTCATCTAGATGATGGACCAAACCTTGAACATAGTCTTGCTCGATCAAGACCCTGAAGTCTGACTCTGAACTGAATATAAACTCGTCTGTGTGTGTGTGTGATTCACCATAGTCTTGGATCACGTGTTGGACTCGTGATCGACAGTTATTAACCCACCGGATGAGAGCTCAGCTCGTATGACCGATCTATGTGTAATACTGTGACCTTACACGCACACACACCCCAAATTCCCCGCCCACAGAGTTAGAGTAATAACCCGCAGCGCAGAGATAATGAAATTCTTTCAGCCCTGGGCAGGATTCGAACCCGGACCACCTTAGTGGCAGGTGAGAACTCTAACCACTGCGCCACGAGGTTGTGTGTGTGTGTGTGTGTGTGTGTGTGTGTGTGTGTGTGTGTGTGTGTGTGTGTGTGTGTGTGTGTGTGTATGCGTGCATATACACTGATTATAAACTTCGCGTTTCAGACATACAGTAGATGTAAAGTTTCTCACAATGTTCCTATATTTATTAAACACTTTCCAGTCAATTACGAAACCTATTTTTTTTATTAGTTTTCACGATCTTGAATTAGATTTAACATCCGAACTAAATAATTATACTCTACGACATCTTCCAGATTTGTATACTTCTACAGTGTACCTACAGACCGGTCCACGCCTCTAAGCAGAATAAGATTGTCTGGTAGTGACTAAACTATATCTATAAAGTATGTCTCTGGTCTAAAGAAGCTAACAAGTTAGATAAAGCCTCATCAGCCTCAGAGTCTTGTGAACCAAAAGAAACCTGAGGGTCAGCCTGCCACACGGTCGAAAGCGTCTCTTGACTTGACTACTCTCCTTTATGGCTACTTTCTCTTGTTTGATGTCATTACAGTTCTTCTTCTTCTTCTTCTTCTTCTTCGCGTTCTTCTTCTTCTTCGCGTTTTCTTCTTCTTCTTCTTCTTCTTCTTCTTCTTCTTCTTCTTCTTCTTCTTCTTCTTCTTCTTCTTCTTCTTCTTCTTCTTCTTCTTCTTCTTCTTCTTCTTCTTCTTCTTCTTCTTCTTCTTCTTCGCGTTCTTCTTCTTCTTCTTCTTCTTCTTCTTCTTCTTCTTCTTCGCGTTCTTCGCGTTCTTCTTCTTGTTCGCGTTCCTCGCATTCTTCTGCTTGTTCGCGTTCTTCTTCGCGTTCTTCTTCGCGTTCTTCTTTTTCTTCTTCCCTGGTGAACACACTAAACGAAGCGAACATTAGCGAAATCAGTTTTCATTTTTCTCACCTGTGCATTCGTTTGGATGCAATGCAAAGAAGATTGCCTTTGGATTGCACTTCATTATTCAGACGTACACAAAGGACGTGTAGAAGGAACATGGTAGATGTAACGCCGACTTTCATCAAGAAGAAATTTCCCTAAATTTTGAATTGCATCAACTCATAGCTGATCTGAATTTCATGAACGGCTTTTGGGCGATCATAGTTGCATGGACTTGTGTGAGACGTTGTTTTTTATAAATGCTGTATTGAAGTAAATATTTCAGATGCAAATATTCGTGATAACGACGCAGTAGGTTTGTTGTTGCCCTACTGTTTTATACAGTTCAAAGGATTACAAAGGCGGAGCATGCCGACATGAGACCTTTTGGTCCATATCAAGGTCGGATGCGAAAAGAAAATTAATAATGATAAATAAATAAATAAATAAAAACTATATTAAAGTAAGTAATAATAAATAAGATAAATGCATAGGTATAGTTAAATAATAAACAAACAGGTAAATAGTAAATAATGATAAATTCACATATAACTAATAATAAATGAGAATCAAGCAAATAATAATAAGCAAACAGACAAATGATAACAAAACAAATAAACAAATAATATAAAATAAATGACAGTCGTCTTGCTTAGGTGCTCGTGGATATTTCATCTAATGTTGAATTCATCCCAATTTACTATTAAACTTAATGACCAATTTACTTAGCGCTTACTCTCTAATGACCGACATGATATTCAATAGATTATTCCCAAGACTTAAAAGGCGAAAATTATCGTAATGGACCTATTAAATAAAAGTTTGAATCTGGTTTAACACATAAAAGACAATTTAATCTCCCTAAATAACATCATGAAAGGAATTTCAACTGACTCAACACATTAAAGGTTTCTAACTACCAGATTTAAGTAATGAAAAGAGTTTAAACCATATAACTTCACCTCCTAAAAGAAGGTTTAAACTAACAAGCCACTAAAGGAAAGTTTAGATTATATACCCATTGGAGAGTTTAAACTGTCTGACTTAACCTATGAAAAAAAAGAGTTTGAATGACTAGACTTAACCCATCAAAAGATTGGTTAAGCTGACTTAACCTATTTAACGCTTTTTATTATTTCAATGACTGTCTTGGTTAACGTGAAAAGGTCTAAATCCTTTCCGACCTCAGCAGTCACTGTAGTCAGGATCTTGGTAGTGTAGCGCTTTCTATATACTTGGTGACAGGGATTATGAATGCCATGGTGTTGTTGGAACCCCAGGTAAAGGACCAATTTCTCGAAAGAAATTTCTATCCTTGGCTTCTGTGCTACCAAGGGAAAACTACGAGAATGAATACAATAACGCGCCTCTACATGACTCACTCACTCCGGTGGTGGTCGGGCCACTTGCTGACCCTTCACCGCTAGCATCAAATGCCTCCAGACTCTACGGTCCTGTGCCACTGTCATCCAATCCCGGACATCTGCTCCAGCCCTTTCCAGCCTCTACATGAAGTAAAAAGAAAATTACGACTCAGCGTGGAAGGAGGTATATAGACACTACTTCATTCAATATAGAAAGAACACCAGCGAGGAATCAATCGCGTGGTTGCAGCCGAAAAAGGTCATCAAATTGATCTTTTTACTACGGTGGAAAAAGAAGTCACGTGTCTAGTTCCGAGTTTCTGAGTTTATTCCTGACCGGTTTCGCTCTATGCTTCTTCAGAGGAATGTGTGTACACAGTGTACCAGCTTTTTACTACGATATAGGTCAGATATATATATTATTCTGTTTGAGTCCAGGCTATTCTATTCAGTTAAGGGAAACCCACAGTGAAGAGAGCGTTATACCGATAATTACAGTAATTACTGTCCTTGTTCGCGCCATCGTCAGGCAGTTTCACGGAGCCTTGAATTAAATTAAATCATCTCGCGCTCTTCATTAATTAGGTGAGTTACTATTGTGGAGGTACAAAAGTGACCCATGATGCACTGAAAATCTGTAAATATGTCTTATTTGTTGTATACAGGAGTTCTCTGATGATTAAAGGAATTTTTATATTCAGTTAAGTGTTTATACAAAAACGCATTTTTTTTAAAGATTTGGCAGTTTTACGCATATAGCGAATAGTTCTATTACGGTACATACAATTATACTTATAAAGGCTCTCAATCCTTAACTAGGTTAGATTAGGTTAGGTTAGGTTAGGTTAAGGATCTCCCCTCCCTGCATAAAAAAAAAGAAACATTGCTAACGCTAACTTAATAACCCCACCTTTCATTACAAGTGATTACGAAAACGAGGTTCACGGGAAACAAAATTAGCGTTTAATCATTCACAGCATATGCAGATCCAATTATTGAATTTCATTGTTTATCCTCTTAACACTACTTACCGTCGCTTTGGACAACAATGACTGGCACTAGAGAAGGCCAATTCGATCTCGCTCCTTTGCAAAAATTAATTAAAAAAAAATTCTCCGTGTTTCATCGTGATGCTTAGATCTTTGACCTAATTTGTAAACATCAAGATCAAGTATATTCCCGGTGATTATTACATCCTCTGACTATCTAAACATAGGACAAGGATAGCGGTTAGATTAGGTTAGGTTAGACCTGCGTTTCTCACTCTTTTTACCTTTGCGTAACCTTTAAATTAAATTGCATGTCTCAAGGAACCCCTGAGCAAAAAGAAAAGAAAAGAAATATATGTATATATATATATACATATATATATATATATATATATATATATATATATATATAGATATATAGATATATATATATATATATATATATAGATATATAGATATATAGACTATATCTTTCCAATTTTATTTTCATCGTAATAATAGGTTAGATAGGATGATGTCTATATTACATTATTACAATAACCAAGAATATGTCGTGCGTCATTAATTATATTACGTATATGAAATCAAATAAAAAAAATCAAAAGTGCATTAGCTTATCTCATTTGTTCTCGCGGAACCCTTAGGGACCTTTTGCGGAACCTTAGGGTTCCGGGGAACCCTGGTTGAGAAACGCTGCGTTAGACCAAGTTTAGGTAAGGTTAAGTTTGGTTAGGTTTATTTAAGTTTAGTTTTGGTTAAGTTAGGCGAGATAAAGTAGGGTTATGTAAGGTTAAGTTAGGTTCAATTAGGTTAGTTTAAGTAAGGTGAGATAAGGTAAGGTTAAGTTAGTTTGGGATAGGATTGGTTAGGTTAGGTTAAAGGTACCTTTCGTATCAAATTACGAGCACCACATTACAGTAGGTATTAGTACTTTGCCGACAATAACCAATGTTTCCATCCTTCGGGACAACATAGCACCAAAGAGTCGAAGGTTTTAGAGGTGCTAAAAGAGAGTTTGAATGTGTTAAAAAAAAAAAAAAAAAAGAAAGATCGAAAGTGATCAGCATTATTTCTTGGGAGTACTGAGTGACTATTGTCAGGAGGGGTGTTACTACAGTAATGTTCCAAAAATATTACTTCCATATTACTATAGAGTTATCAGGGTGTTGCAGTGTTAAAGCAGTTGACAATTTTTTCTTTTCTATATATAACAAGGTGTGTGTGTGTGTGTGTGTGTGTGTGTGTGTGTGTGTGTGTGTGTGTGTGTGTGTGTGTGTGTATTTGTGTGTTTATGCGTGTGTGTGTGTGTGTGTGTGTGTGTGTGTGTGTGTGTGTGTGTGTGTGTGTGTGTGTGTTCGTGTGTGTGTGTGTGTGTGTGTGTTCGTGTGTGTCTGCGTGTGTGTGTGTGTGTGTGTGCGTGTGTGTGTGTGTGTGCGTGTCTGTCTGTGCGCGTATGTTCGTGCCCATAGAACTATATACACTAACCACATAAAATAAAATAAACCATGAATACCAGTGACTTGATATTATTATATCAAACCCTTTTAACCATTTCTTCTCTAGACAAGCAATCTAGCAGAAGACCACTTCCTAGAACTAAACTACCTCAAAGAGAAAAGTAGACAGACATCTAGGTAAACAAAAGAATTGTTAGATACAGATGTACAGGAAATCCGTATATTTCGACTACTACCCGTAGTCTTCTTCAGCAGAACGGGGAAACCTGAGTTCTACACTTTTCCCCGTCCCCTTTTCTGTACACCTCACTACCTCATTTATACCTGTACTCTATCTTCTTGTAAGCATTCCGCTGAAGAGGATCACAGATAGTAGTCGAAACATACGGTTCTCCTGTCCTTCTGATATTATTTCTCCGATAGTGGGTTTTAAGTGTACATTTACAAACGTGTCATAACATTACAGTTTCCCATATAGGGATGACTTAATTTCCTGATTTATTTCTTTCACAGGTGTCCTACGTCGTCAACCCGGAGGGATACGAAACTCGACGCTTCTGTTGGCTCTCCATTGAGCGTGGGATGCTCGTCTCCTTCATCGCTCCCGTCTGCAGCCTCATTATCGTAAGTCTCCTTCAAGAGTTTTGTTTTGTTTTCATCCCATCTAGTTAGTATTACGATGATTTAAGCCCCGGTCACACCAAGCTTACGACCTGTTTCCGATCACCTTCGACCGAAAGCCAAGCGATCGGTCGGCGACACAAAACCTATGGAAGAAATTGAAATGGAAAAGGTTAATGTGGTTGATAAGATCAAAATCTATGTACTGGGGACTATTCAGTGTGTGTTGTAATCTGTCTATCCATCCATCTACCTATCTATCTATATCTACCTATCTATCTGTCTATCTGTCTGTCTGTCTACCTATCTATCTATTTATCTATCTATCTAGCTGTTTATCTGTCTATATAGCTATCTATCTGTCTATCTATCTTATTACCGGCTACCAGCGACTTCCAACCTGCAACTGGTCGGCGACCTCGGAAACAGGTCGTAAGCTTGGTATGACTGGGCCCTTAGTTTCCGTCGCGTAGCAACAGTGCACGAATGTACTGGGCCTGAATTACCTTAGCTTGTCATTCAGCTTCTCAATATATGACGCAAAGGTGATTTAACATTTGGGGATTCGGAATTTTTTTTTTATAAACTAAGTTATTTCTAATCAAAAGAACTCGTAATTGTGACCGAGGCAATAGTTTATGAGTCGGATGGCGTTGCTTTGACAATGTAGGTCGGTCATTCTCAGGCTGCACCTCATTCTTTACTGCATATATTACTCGCATTATTACTGGAGGAGACCTTTTGTCCTCAAAATTTCGTCAACATTCTGTTATTTTTTTTTTTACTAATTAAAACTTCATTTAGTGTTTATACACGACAATGTACCTAGAATGTTGAAGGCTGTACGAGCTTTAGATACTGTAGGTATATTTTCGTATTAATCGCTTTTGTTGGTTTTCATTTGTTATTCAGGCAGTCACCAATTTTGACAATATTTCTGTTATTATTATCATTATTATACCACGTTATCAACTGCTGAAAAAGAAATGTGTATATAAGAAACAAATTATAACCAATTCCAGAAGGTGTCATTTTGGGTTTTCTACTACGACCAAGGACAAACAATTTTGAGAAAAAAAAAGTAAATAAACAAATAAAAAAATAATTTGTTCGTCTGAGACGAGGGCTGGGGTGCGAGGTGGAAGCCAATCACCTTACTAAAAGCGAAACGACCCAAGTCTTGTCTTCGGCTACCAATACAAACCCCAGCCAAGGTGTTCCCTCCTGTCGTAGACAGTAAGATACAACGGAAGAACTGACACTCAGAGGGCCTCAGTGACAGAACCAACACCACCTCCCCCCCCCCTCCATCACCTTCCCTTATTCTACGGTCCCACGACACATTTTTGGAAAGAAAACAAAAGAATTTGTTGAAGAATTGCGACTGTGCTGGGCCTGTCCAAATCTAACTTTTCAAATCAGGTTCTAGAGTCTGTACTAAAGAAAGAAGAAACTTAAAAGATTTATTCTATACCACTCTTTTTTATTTATCACTTGTATGCATATATATATATATATATATATATATATATATATATGTATATATGTATGTATATATATACATATATATATGTATATATATATATACATATATATATATATGTATATATACATATATATGTATATATATACATGTATATATATATATATGTATATATACATATATATGTATATATATACATATATATATATACATATATATGTGTGTGTGTGTGTGTGTGTGTGTGTGTGTGTGTGTGTGTGTGTGTGTGTGTGTGTGTAATAATAATAATAATAATAAATACATACATATACCAAGGCTTTTTCCCCCTTCCAAGGGAGGTAGCCAAAAAGGGAAAGGCATAAAAACACTCCCACCCATTTCATCCCTAAATACACTCCACACCCCTCCCACCCTTCCTCTCATCTGAGCACCTCCTGGATGACGGGTCATCCCTGCACCCTGCCCACCGCCCTGGGTCAGAAGCAGTGTCGCAAGACACAGTACATCCACAGCAAGGCCGCTTCATTTAATCGGCGACCCCCCACTGACAATAATACAATTGAGCACTTTTATGAGTAATATAGTAATTATAAGAGTGATATGCTTAGTCTAAAATTTATAGTGAGTTTATTGTGCGGACAATGGATGGAATGGCACTGTTCTTGTATCGGTCAGTCCTCGGCGCTCTGATGGGCTTGATTTTGTTAGAATGCCGAGTTGCATGGCGGATGGTTGTGGTGTTAGGTGGGAGGAAGTGACGGTGACGTGGGTGTAGCGTTAGGTCCTGTCCAAACTTATTCAGTGCTTCACTGTGTTTGTCGGACAATCTTGGCAAGCTGAGGGTGGTGAGGGCGTGTTCGTATCCCTCATACTGACTACCCAAGATAATTCTGCACGCTCTTCTTTGTACTTTCTCTAATTTGCTCCTCTGTGTGATGTTGAGTAATGATGACCAGGCTGGGGAGGCGTACATGAGGGTGGGGAGTACGAAGGTGGTGTAGACTCCCTTTAGATCTGGTGATGGGGTACCAAGGGACTTCAATCTGCGCAGCATGAAGAGTTTGTAAGAAGCTGTCCTGATGATGTTGTTGATGTGCTGGTTCCAGTTAAGGTGGTCGTCTATTGTGATGCCTAGTAGCTTGGCGGACTGGATCACCTGAAGGAAATGGGTTCCTAATGACAGTTGAGGTGGTGCCACCGCCTGTTTGGATGTACAAACATGCATGACCACAGTCTTGCTGTGGTTAACTGTCACATTGCTGCTCTCAGTCCACGTTTTGAGGTTGTCTAGGATGTTTTGTAGTGAAGAAAAGTCAGGCTGCCTGGTGTTGATGGGAATGCCAACTGTGCAGTCATCGACGTATTTCTATCTATGTTGGGTGTCCATTAATGCGTCATTTATGAGGATGAGGAAGCACAGTGGTCCCATCTTGGTCCCTTGAGGGACCCCACAGGTCAGGGGGAGGAGGGAGGATGTCGTTCCCTGGTACCTCACTGCCTGTTGACGTCCGGTCAGGAAGTCGGCTAGCCATGCTACCAAGTGTGGTTGGATCCCCAGTTGTATGGCTTTGGAGATGATAATGTTATGGTCAACAAGGTCAAACGCTTTCTTGAAGTCAATAAAGGTCAAGGCTAGAGAAGTATTGCGCTTGTCTAAGTGGCTGTGCAAGAAGTCCAGAAGATTAACAAGATAGTGAGTTGTGGAGGATTTCATGTTGCCATACTGTTGTATATCGATTTGATCTTTGTGTGTGTGTGTGTGTGTGTGTGTGTGTGTGTGTGTGTGTGTGTGTGTGTGTGTGTGTGTGTGTGTGCGTGTGTACGTTTGTGTGTGTGTTTGCGTATATTCAGTACTATATGACCTGATCACGAGTATGTTAGGTTAAATGAAGCCTCATCATGTTCCGTCACCTCGATGAAGAAACGACAACACGACTTCATCCTTTAAGAAGCGAAAGGGTTAAACTGATCTTGAATTACCCTTTTTCTTTTTCTTTATTTATTTTTTCTTTGCAAATGATATTTTATGAATTTGTTCTACCTGTCGCCAGGTAATTATATTCAGTCGAAGGAGTTCCTCGTGAAACCTTTTTAGAAATACTTCGTCTTCATTATTTATTCGTTCATTCATTTACTTATTCATTTATCTATTTTACTTCATTTTATCTATTTTACTTTATTTTATTTATTTGTTCTTGCATTGTAAAAAGAATTAGAGCTTCCTGGACGTCCGTTTTAAACGTTTACGATAGCGACACTATTTTTCTTTTTTCATCTTTTTCTACTAGAGAAATCCATTTTTAGTCACCTTAGGAAATGAACTTCAGACAAATTGGATCTCAGTCAAGCAAAAGACATCATTCTGTTTCGGGGCTGTCCCTGAGGAAAATCAAATCGTCTGGTACTAAATGAAAAGAGAAAAAAAAAAAAAAAAAGGAAAAATGGTGGAAGGGGTCACCGAAATGACATGGTCGATCCTGACCTTTGCGTCATTCCCAGGAGCTTTCGTGACTTACCATCCGTGTCAGAACGACATCTTTTCAACACCTCTACCCTCTCCTCCTCCCTCTACTCCTCTCCTTCCTTCTCCCTGTACTCCTCTCTTTCCCCCTCCCCCTCCCCTTTCTCTTCCCTCTTCATTCCTCATTCCTTCCGCTTCTTTCTTTTTGCCTCTCTTCTTTCCCATGCCTCCTTCATCCATCATTATGATTTCATGAAGTCGCATAACTATTTACTTTCGCTTTCAAGGCCCAAAACCCAGATGCTTCACTTCCCTACGCTCCCATGTCCGAAAACACCTTGAATCCCACATCCTCCTAAACTATCAGTAGCCTAAACATCAGGCCACTAAGCTCCTGAAACCCCAAGCCCAAAGACTTACACTCTCACTCCCCCCCCCAAACATCCTAGAGTACTCTAGTTTCTAAGTCTTCATGTTAGCGAGCCTCAGACCTTCTGATTTCTCGAGATCTTCAGTTCTTCGGCATCCAGATACTTTGACGCATGTCATACCGTAGGATCGGGTAATCGGACCATCACTGGGGGTAAATGGGCCATATAAAAGTTATTCACTTTTTTAATTGAAATTGGTTTTAAAATATTTCACTTTTGCCCTGAATAAATACCAACCTCCATTTTACCAGATTTTATTTACCAGTTTTTAATACATGAATAACTTTTATATGGCCCATTTACCCCAGCGATGGCCCGATTATCCTATCCCACGGTACTTATAAGATTCTTTGACCTAAAACCCCGAGACACCTAGCCAATATTCAATATTTCACATTATAAATCCCCACACACATAAGCTTACAATACCCACAGAAACCAAATACCCAAGTGCAAGCCTTATGGTCTCTTGCAATCTCCTCTATTCATATGTTCTTGTGTTCCAAGTATACAAGCCCCCTATCCTCTAGGCCCCTAAGCCGCTAGCTTTCTATACACTATACATTTCAAATCCCAAAGCCCACAAGCTCCTAAGTTCCTAAGCCACTAAGACCTAAAGGCCCCAAGCCTACAAATACCCAACTCCCTAAACACCCAGGTCTCAAGTTCAAGAAGACATATAACCCTCAATTTCCCAATACACCAACCTACAGTCCCCTATGTCCCGCAAACCCCTAAATCTTCAGACCCTGAAATCCCTAAGTCCTAAGGTTCCCAAAGTTCCAAGCCACCAAGCCACCAAACCCCCAAGTTTCAAAGCCCCCAATACCCCAAATCCAAAAGGCCCCTAACTACCAACCACCCAAAACCCCGGGTTTCTAGGTTTCAACCTTCCACGCCGCTAGGCCTCAAGTCTCTAAGACTCGAAGACCCCAAACCTTCAAGGTACCAAATATCCAAGTACTCAATCCCCCAACCCGCCAAAACTCAAAGCCCTCAGGCCCAAAGCCCTCAGTCCCAAAACCCCCCAAAAAACAAGTTCCAAAGCCCTTAAGTCCTCATATCCCCATTCTTCAAAGCCCCAAAGCACCTAAACCCTTACAGTCCAAGTCTGTAAAAACCCAAACCCTCAGCCTGAAACCTCCACCATCCCTAAATCCCCAAACTCCCAACACCAAACTCCCCAAGTTCCCTAGTCCCCAAACCACAAACCCTCAATCCACCAAGCACTTAAGCCCCCAAGCCCCCAAGTCACCAGGCACTTAAACCCCCATTCCCAAAATACCCAAATTCCTTGGCCAACAAGTTTCTAAGCTCCCAAATGCTATGCCTTCAATCCCCTATGCCTATAAACCTTCAAACTTCCGAGCCCCTAATATTCCAACACCTAAGTCCCCTGGTTCCCAAGTCCCCCAAGCCCCAAGTTTTGAAGACCATAAGACCCCCCCCAAGCCACAAGCTCCGAAGCCATGCTCCCAAATCTACAAGCCCCTAAGCCTCCAATCGCTCAAGCCCCCAAGTCCCCAAACCCACAATTTCCCAAACCCCAAGCCCCAAAGCCCCCAAGCCCCCAACCCCAAGTCTCCAAGTCCCCAAGTCCCTAAGCCCTCAAGTTTCTAAGCCTATATAACCCTAAGTCTCCAAACCTACAAACCCTAAGTCCGCAAACCCTTAAGTTCTGAGGTCCTTGAGGACCCAAGCCCACAAAGCCCCAAAATTGCAAGCCTTTAAGTCCCCAAGTCCCGAGACCCCCAAAGACCCAAGTTCGCAACCCCTGAAGCACCCGAGTCCACTAGCGCCCAAGCCACTAGATTCCCAAGTCTCAAATCCCTGAGGCCCCTCAAGACCCCCAGACCTCAATACTCCAAGCATGCAGACTCCGTGCCATCGTGGTTTCAAGTCTCCTAGCCAACTGTGAACCCCATCAAGTACAATGTTGATTTCCTAGATTTAACTTTTAAACCGACAATCTTTTGTGATTCAAAATTACTAAGCTTCCCAAAATCCCAAAGCCCTAAAGCTCCCAACACTAAAGCACCAAGCCAGCAAACCCTTCAGCTCCCTAGACCTCAAGCCTCCAGCCATCAAGCCCCCAAGCCATCAAGCTCCCAAGACCCTAAACCCCAAGACCCCAAGACCCCAACTCTCCAAGACATCAAATACCCAAACCCTGAAGTCCCCAGGGCCATGACCACCCTGGGGACTTCATTCGCTTAACTCTTTGATTGTTTAAGGTTTTCCTCAGCTGAATGAAATTTTCCGATGGTAACTAAAATAAACTTCCACTTGAAACTCCAATTTTCAAATTTTCCCAGGCCTCAGGCCTCATGCCCCAAACCCAAACCCCAAACCCCCATTCCCAGCCCAATTCCTCAGGCTTCTGACCAGTCCCCAGCTCACATCCCACAACCCACAGGCTACTCCTCATAATCTACAGCCACCAGCTCCCAGCCCCAGCCGCCAGCCCCCAGCCCCCATCCCCCAGCCCCCATCCCCCAATCCTACAGCTTTCAGCTCGTATCCCCCAACCCCCCAATCTACAATTCACAATCCCCAGTCCCAATCTTTATCTCCAGGCCCCAGCCTACATTCTACAGCCTACAGCCCCCAGTCCCCCAAGCCCCTAAGCCCCCAAGCCCCCAAGCCCGCCAGCCTCAGCCTTCTTGGTTCATGTCCATCCTTTACACTTATCCCCTTTCATATATTTTCGTTTATTTTCTTCTTTTTTCGTCCCGACTGTATTAGTTCTTTTCCTTTCCCTTTCGTTTTCATACGCGACTCTTCGTTTCTTCGTTATCTCTCATGCGATGATATTTCTACTTCCTTCTCTGACCCCTTCATTGTCTCATTGAGTTATCTCTTTGGTCTATGTTCACTTGTTCAAATTTTTTTTTTTTTTTTTTTTTTACTTTTTATTACTGTTTTTGTTTCTTCTCTCTTTTTTCTTATTTTATGTTTTCGTTTTCCATTTAATTTGTTCTTCTTCACTTTTATTCATGCTTCCTCGTTTATATTTCTTTCGTTGTTTCTTACTTTTCCATTTGCCTTTGTTTCGTTCACTCTTTCTTATTTGCTAGTTTTCTGTACAAGAGTAACTCCGTGGGAGAGTGATCCAAGCACCACGGGCCGCCGCCCTCCTCCTCCTCCTCCTCCTCCTCCTCCTCCTCCTCCTGCTCCTCCTCCTCCTCCTTCTCCTCCTCCTCCTGCTCCTCCTCCCATCACTCCTCCTTCTCCTCCTCCTCCTGCTCCTCCTCCCATCACTCCTCCTTCTCCTCCTCCTCCTCCTCCTCCTCCTCCTCCTCCTCCTCCTCCTCCTCCTCCTCCTCCTCCTCCAAGCCTCCTCCTCCTCCTCCTCCTCCTCCTCAACCAGCCGACCTGTGCTTTCCTCACCGCCTGGTGGGAGTTGGATTCGTCTCCCTCGACCATGGGAACTCGGAGGGAGACAAATCCAAGTCCCAAGAAGCCCAGGGGCCGTATACACAAAACTTGTTAGCGCTAACAAATAGCTGTTAAGGGTAACAAATTCCTGTTAAGGCTAACATTTAGCTGTTAAGCACTAATAGTGATACAGAAAACTTGTTAGGGCCTTAAAAGTACTGTTAAGATAAAAGTGCTGAGGAGGACTATTAAGCTCTTAACAAGTTCCTGTTAGTAGAGAAGATGGCGGAGCAACAACAACTAAAAAGATGACTGCGAGTTTATCGACAGCGACGGGACATATTTAACGAGTACAATGACGACGAACTCATCAAACGCTTCAGAATGAACCGTGCTGGTATAATAAAAATGGCTGATTTAGTGAGGGACAAACTTCAATCCCGAACAGAACGGAGTCGACCACTGAGTCCTGAGACGAAGGTGGCAATTACCCTATGATATTTAGCCACAGGTAAAATGCAGCAGTGACGAATTTGGGACCTCGCAAGCATCAATCAGCCGTGTCATTACTCAAACAATTGATGCACTATCAGAACCAGATATTGTAACTCAGTTTGTAAAATTCCTATTGACTCGCCAAGAAGTGCAAGTAAAACAAGCAGAGTTCATGGAAAACTAGGTTTCCCGGTGTTGTGGGTACCATAGATGGCACAAACATTAGAATTGGGGCTCCAAGTGTCGATGAACATTTATATGTAAACAGAAAACAATACCATAGCATCAACGTGCTTTGTCATGCCTCCCTCTTATCCTTGTGTTTTTAAACTTGGCTTGAATCGCCCATTTATTATTATTTTTTCTCCATAATCACGTTGATCAAGAGGAGTGTTTCATCTTGTGACCAGTTTGGCTTCCTTTTCTTTTTCTGTGTTTCTTCTGCCATGTCTATGTCCTCTGAAATTATTGTTGAGTCTTCTGTCGGAAGATTTGTCTGTGGCACGGCCGCCTGTACAATGCGCCTTCGTCCAAAAATATCTGTCGTTGGTTAATAAGTACTTCTAAAAACCCATACATACGATATCTATGTGCTATCATGATACTTTATTAATAAATTCTGAACAACTGCATTAATAACACTGTTTTATGTGTGCAATTTTTGATAATACGTCCATTTACATGTTCATAAGCTGCTAACTTCAGCGCTGTTTAGCGGTACTTGACAAACAACTGTTTGCTAGCTAACAGTTGTTAGTTAAGCATTGGTGTATAACTTTTAGTGGTTTTCTGTTAGCTAGCAGAGATTGTTAAGGCTAACAAAAAAGTTTTGTGTATACGGCCCCCAGGTCAGCTGGCTGAGCAAGAAATCAGTGTCTGGCGGCCCCCCTGGCGCTTGGATCACTCTTCCACTGAGCTACTCATATGTTTTGTACTTTGTCTCTCTTTGTGTCTTCCGTGTTTTTTTCTTTCTTCCTTCTTTCCTTCATTCTTTTTTTCTCGTCTTTTTATTTACTTTTAAACTCGTGATAACTTATCCCTATTCTTGCAATTACCCTTGTTCTCCCTTCCACCCTTGCCTTTGCAATTTCCTTTACCTTTACCTTTGCTCTTGCCTATGGCGTTATTCTTCCCCTTCCTCTTGTCTTTCTTCTTACCCTTGCCTTTCAATTTGTTGATAGCTTTGCCCTTCTTTCCTTCCAGAGGAAAAACCCAAATCTACAATCACAATTATGTTACTACGAACTTTTTAAGGGCTGTTTTATACACATACATATATATATATATATATATATATATATATATATATATATATATATATATATATATACATATATATATATTCCTGCATCTAGGTTGTTCTTTCCATGAGATAAATCCCTGTTATTCAGTGATTAAACCCAATCTCAGTTAAAATGTAGACAGTGGCTATCTATTCTCTGCATTCTTATTCTATTCAAAGGATATTCAGACTTCTACGCCGGCGCCTACATAACACCCAAATAGAACTCTCATTCTCTCTTTCTATCTGTTGTCTTTTCTTGTAGTTCTTTCACTCTCCAAATACTTCCTCCTACTCCTCCTTCTTCTCCTCCTTCTCCTCCTTCCCCTCCTCCTTCCCCTCCTCCTCCTCCTTCCCCTCCTCCTCCTCCTCCTCCTCCTCCTCCTCCTCCTCCTCCTCCTCCTCCTCCTTTCAGCTTATTTGCCTCCTCTTTTGGCTCTTTCTATTCCTAATTTTGTTCCTCCTCATCCTACTTCTTTTCGTCCTCCTCTTTGCCCTCCTCTCCCTCCCCTCTACCCCCTCCCCCTTTCCTCCTTTCTCTTCCTCCTCCTCCCCCTCCTCCCCTTGTCCTCTTCCTCCTCCTACTCCTCCTCCACCCTCTCCACCACCTCCTCCTCTTCTTCCTCTTCCTCTTCCTCCTCTTCCTCCCACTATTACTTCTCCTTTTCGTTTTCCTTCTCTCCCTATTTCTCTTCCTCTTTCTCCACTTTCTTCACTTCCTCCTCATTCTGCTGTCCCTGTATGGCGTATTGATTAGATGATTTTTATGCAATCAGTAACTTAGGAGTCTTAGAGGGACCTCTGTTAACCAGAGTCCTGCAGCAATCTTTCATGAACGGAGAATCTCCTGTTCAAAAAGAATAACAATCGCTTCTCAATTCTGCTGCTCTTGTCCTTCTTAAATGTCTCTTTTACCATTCCTACGATTCTACCTTTTCGGTATGACATTGTCCCAAAGGATAGAAGCGCTGGCTGCACCCGATGAAGTACTCCCCCTCCTCTTCCTCCTCCTCCTCTTCCTCCTCCTGTAGTTTAGTTTAGTTAACACAAATAGCCTCGTTAGGGCCAGTAGTCCTGCTGTTGTTTGTTCTTCCTTTGTGTTCCTTTGTGTTCCTCCTCCTCCTCTTCCTCCTCCTCCTCCTCCTCCTCCTCCTCCTCTCCCATCTCTTCCATTACCTCTTCTTTCTCATTTTCCCATCCTCCTCCTCCTTTTCTTTCTGCCATCTTTATTTTTCTCAACCACTTTTATTGTACTTCTTGTGTTTCTTTTTTTATTTCCTTCTTCACTTTTTTCCCTTTCCATCTTCTCTCTACCTTCTGAGCCTCTTTTCCTATCATCATCTCACTCTCCCTCCTCTTGCCTATCAATTCACCCTATCAATCAATTTCCTCCCTCTCTTTCCCCCCTTTTCCTTTCTTTACCTACTCCCTCCTGTCGTTCCCAAATATTTCTTGAGCTATCTGCCCAATCACTCTCTGATTCTCCGACTATTTTTATCCTGTCACCATCATATCTTGTTTCCTTACACCCTTTCTCCCATCTCTCTCCTTCCATCTTTCATACCTTTTTTCTTCTCTTCGCCTATAATTTCTCTTTCCACGACCTAAGTCTTCATCCATAATCTCGTCTTTATCTTTTATTGATCTATTTCTTGTTTTTCTCCAGTTCAGTCACACTTACCTGCACAGACTCTGTGGGTAACCCTTTGGCTTATATACATATATGTATATATATAGATATATATATATATATATATATATATGTTGCGTTCATTTTATTGTTTTTTATCCTAACTGGCTTCAGATTATTCTACCTAGGGGAAGTCTTGTAGATGTTAAATTGTTAGTTTAGTCTCCTGAGAATCCTCACGAGGACCACCGTGCCAACCACTACCAACACTACCAACACTACCACCACGTCCACTACCGCTGGCAACAGTGCTAGTGACACCTCCACTACCAACACAAACAATACAACCACAACTAATAATGTCACTCCTCATTGTTCCATCTCTGGCAACACCACACTAATGTCAACACTGAGGACACCACTGCCACCACAACATCCAAGATTGCCACCATATCATTCGGTGACACCACGTGGTAATACCTCTCCCACCGTCAGTATGACCCCCACCACTACCACCAACAACAACACCACAACCGCCCGTAGTTATCACCATTTTGTTCTCTGCCACCATGTAAAGGACCATGGTGATAATCTCTTTATCATCATAAGAACATAAGAAATAAAGGAGACTGCAAAAGACCATAAGGCCTACACTAGGCAGCTCCGTATCCATCACCACCTGTCATCCCCATCCATAAAGTTCTCTAATAGTTTTTTAAAACAACTGATAGTTTCAGCGCTTACTACATGGTCATTACCACCACCATAGTCACCATTAACATTTATATATCCTCCTCCTCCCCTTTTCCTCCTCCATTCCCTACTCCTCCTCCTCTTATTCCTCCTCCTCCTCCTCCTCCTCCTCCTCCTTCTTTTCCTCCTGCTCTTCTTCCTCCTTCTGCTCTTCTTCCTCCTCCGTCTCTTTTTCCTCCTTCTCATCCCCCTCTTCCTCCTCCTCTTCCTCCTCCTCCTCCTCTTCCTCCTCCTCCTCTTCCTCTTCCATCACCTTCACCATAAGCATATCCACCTTCACCAACGTCTCCACCATCTGTTCAGAACCATTTGTCCTCCTGGTCGGTCGCAAGTTTTTCTCCAGCGAAGGGTCCTCCTCCTCCTCCTCCTCCTCCTCCTCCTCCTCCTCCTCCTCCTCCTCCTCCTCCTCCTCCTCCTCCTCCTCCTCGTCCTCCTTCTCATAACATACGAGGGCGGCAGGAGATTGGCCATAAGGATAGAAAGGCATTTAAATCACAGTACACAGCAACTAATCCTTCCTTCTCCTTTCCTCCTCTTCTTTCTTCTCCTTCTTATTCTCCTCCTTCTCTTCCTCCTTCACTTCCTCTTTACCTTTATCTTCTTCCCCTATATCCTACTCCTCCTCCTCCTTCTTCTTCTCCTCCTTCTCTTCCTCCTTCTTTTTCTCTTTACCTTTGTCTTCTTCCGTCATATCCTACTCCTCCTCCTCCTCCACCTCCTTGTTTACCTCTCTCTTTTCGTTCTCCTTACCCTTCTTCCTCCTCCTTCTTCTCACCTTTACCTTCTTCCTCCTCCTCCTTCTCACCTTTACCTTCTTCCTCCTCCTTTTATTCCTCCTCCTCCTCCTCCTTGTTCACCTCTTTCTTTTCGTTCTCCTTACCCTTCTTCTTCTCCTTCTTCTCCCCTTTACCTTCTTCCTCCTCCTTCTTCTTACCTTTACCTTCTTCCTCCTCCTTTAATTCCTCCTCCTCCTCCTCCTCCTTCTTTTTCACCTCTTTCTTTTCGTTCTCCTTACCCTTCTTCTTCTCCTTCTTCTCCCCTTTACCTTCTTCCTCCTCCTTCTTCTCACCTTTACCTTCTTCCTCCTCCTTTTATTCCTCCTCCTCCTTCTTCTCATCCTTCCGCACCTTCTCTTCATCTCTTATTTCTCATTTTCGTTGTTCGTATTTTTTTCATACATTTTTATTTTTCTTCTCCTTCTCCTTGTCCCCCTCCTACTCCTTCTCCATGTCCGTCTCCTTCCCCTCTCTACTTCTCTTTTTTCATTCGTTTTTTCTCTTTTTCCATCTGCTTCTCCTTCTTCTCTATCTCCTTCTGCTCCTTCAGTCTCTCCTTCTTCTGTTTCCCCACACATTCTTGTTTTTCTTTTTCTTTTCGCTTTTTCCCTTGAATTCTTTAATCTCTCCTCCTTTTCCTTCTACATTTATCCTCCTTCTCCTTCTTCTCTTTTCTACCACATTTTTGCTCTCTTACTAACCCTCTTTTCCTCTTCCTTCTCCTCCTTCTTCTCTTCCTTATCCTCTTCCTTTTCTTCTTCCTCTTCCTCCTCATTTTCCTCCTCCTTTTCCTCACTACTTCTCATCCTCCTCATTTGCGTTCGCCTCTTTCTCCTTCCATCACTTCTTATTATTCTCGTCTTCGCTTTACTCTCAAAATCATCTTTGTCTTCCTCGACCTCTTCAGCCTTTCTTCCTCACCTTTCATTTATCACGCTGTCTCATCCCTGCACCACCTTTTTCTCTCTGTCTTCCGTCTCTTCTCCCTCTTCTTCTTCTTCTTCTTCTTCTTCTTCTTCGCGTTCGTCTTCTTTTTCTTCTTCTTTTTCTTCTTCGCGTTCTTCTTCTTCTTCTTCTTCTTCTTCTTCTTCTTCTTCTTCTTCTTCTTCGCGTTTTTC
>NC_134787.1:12538022-12543022 GCF_046742065.1 Oratosquilla oratoria
AAGAAAATGTCTGACTCCAGAGAAAGACAAACGTAAATTTTCGAAAACCATTTACGGAATGACAGGAGACAAGCCCAGAAGGGAATTAAAGACAGGAGGAAGACAAATGAGGAGAAAACGGAAAGAAATACAAAATACTGTAAGAAAACGGGAGAAAACAGGAGTCGCAAAAAAAAAAAAAAAAAAAGGTAGCAGACTAAGAAAGGTCAAGCTTTGAACTTTTCGGATAAAGGTCGTTCTTGACGCACTGGGGAAACTGCGGTGGGAGGTGAGGAGGAACGAAAAGGAGGAAGAGGAAAAGGAGGAGGAGGAGTAAACAGTGGAGGAGGTTTTGGAGGAGGAAAGGCTAAAGGGTACAAGAAAGTCGGAGAAGAGATCGAGGGAGCGAAGAAAGAACGATGAAAGTGATCGAACAAAGGTAAATTGTTGTCATCAGTTTAGGGGTGAGGGAGTCAAGGCAAAGGGATCGAGAGAAGAGAGGAGGGAAAGAGGGATTAAGGATGACGAGAGAGAGAGAGTTAGAATGGGAGGAAGAAGTGAAAGGGAAGAGAAAGAAGAAACTGGGAAGGAGGATAGAGAGACGGCGGATAGGAGGTAAGTAGAAAGTGTCGAAATATGAAAATGATAATGAAGGAGTGACGGGCCAAGGATGAGGCAGAGGGAGGGATGAAGAGGTGGAAGAGGAAGTGAGAGATGGAGGGATTTAAATGGCTATGGAGGGATGGAGGAAATACCTAATAGGATAGACATAGACATAGAGAAAGAGAGAGAGGAGGGAGGGAGTGAAGGAGAAGGAGAGGGAGAGAGAGGAAAGAGTGAAAGCGTGAGATAGATAAATAGATATAGAGAGAAAAAGAGGCAGAGATATAGAAAGAGAGAGCGAGAGAGAGGGGAAAGAGGGAGAGATAGAAAGAGATGGGGGAGAAAGAGGGAGAGATAGATAGAGAGGGAAAGAAAGGGAGAGAGAAAGAGAGTGAGAGATAAAGAGAGAGAGAGAGAGAGAGAGAGAGGGAGTCGATGTGTGGCGAGGAAGGGGCAGAAATAGAAGAGGGAATGAAGTATAGATGAATTTAACTGGCTATGGAGGGAAACAGGGAGGGAGGGAGGAAATAAAAGATATGAGAGAGAAAAGAGGGAGAGAGAGAGAGAGAGAGAGAGAGAGAGAGAGAGAGAGAGAGAGATAGAGAGAGAGAGAGAGAGAGAGAGAGAGAGAGAGACAGACAGAGAGAGAGATAGAGAGAGGGAGAGAGAGATAGAGAGAGAGAGAGAATTGAAGTGTGGCGGAGGAGAGGCAGTGAGGAAAGGGAGTGAAGTAGAGGCGGAAGGTGTGGGTCAGGGAAGAGGTGAAGAGGGAAGGGATGAAGTGAGGAGAGAAGCGATGGTGAAGTGCATTGATAGGGACTCTAAGTAATGGAGGAGAGAAATTCGGAATGAGGAAGAAGGAGGAGGAAGTTGAGGGAGAGAGACAGGCTCTATGCAGAAGACAGGACGATAATATTTTCTTAAGGAGGGTAAGAAATAGGAGAAGGGGAAATTTAGATTGTGAAGAAGTAAAAGATCAGAGGAAATTAATAAGAGATGTAAGTTTAGGACGAGGATCATGTTGAACATTTTGAACTGCCACTCTTGTACAAAATTGCTTGGTGAGAAGGATGAACGTCATAGCATTGTGATGTTTATTTTGAATGCCGATCGTTAAGTACTCTAGCTCAGAAACGCCACTCAACAGTTGAAGTGTTATGTACAATCAATCGTCTCTGCAGTATTTTCTTTATTCTCTATGTTGTCAGCTAACTTAGTTCAACTCATAGAATGCCTCCTTCTCCTTCCCGTCCCTCTTCCTCCCTTTACCTCTCCCCTCCCCCTCCCTCTTCCCCTCACCCCCTCCCCTTCCCGTCCACATCCCTTCCCCCTCCCCCTCCCTCTCCTCCCGTCCATATTGAAGGCGGATGAGGCTTGAGAGAGATCAGGTAAAGAAGATGATAAGGCAAAGAAATTAAGGACTAGAAAGGAATGGGACGAGATATTAAAGGGTAAAAAAGGTGGAATGAGCCTTTTAAAGGAGGACAAAGCTATTGACATGCGGAGGACAGAGGTTCAGTTCAATGCCTTTGCTCGGACACCTAAAAAGAAAGAGAATTAAGAAAAAAGAAAAAAAAGAAAGAGGAAGAAAAAAGGATCAAGACTCTTGAAACAAATTTGACTTTTGCTTAGACTCGAGCAGTGTAGTCTGACCTTGTGTGTCTGGGGATTAGGGTCTGCCTCTTCTGAATAGAATTAACCACTAACTCTCCAATAAACATAACCCAAACGACAACGAAATAATCAGTATTAATCTAAATGATATTCAAGATTTCATGGTAATATTTGATTACAATATTAATACTTGATATTTGATATTTGGTAAAGAAGAAGTTATATTGCTATTGCAGAAGCAAACAGATTTTCTATTGATTTACACAAATATACATGACCCGAACGATACAGAAAATGATAACAAAGTGAAGATGAAGGGTCACCCAATGATTCATCTTTTTATATATTAATTTATTTTATTTTATTTTATTTTTCGCTCCGCCCTGTTTACCTGCAGATAATCTTACCTTAGTATATCATATATTCATTTTCCCTTATTTTTCTCAAACTTAATTTTATTCCTTCCGCCTCCAATTCATATCTTCTTTGCTTTGGTTCGTTCGTTTTTCCTTTGAGAAAATGCTTCATAACTGAATGAAAATGTCTTGAAAAAAATATATATAAGAGCGAAAATATATATAATGGAGTGAGGCTATGAAAAAAATAAAATAAAAAAATTCAGGGCAGATGGGATGGATGAACATAAGACGCGAAGGGAAATAACGATGGTAATGAAGAAAGATGAAAAAAAAAAAACGCGCGAAAATATTTTTCGGAAGAAAAAAAGATAGTTTCAGAGGAAATGGGAGGGTAGATTGATCTTTAATAGAATTAAAAAACAAATTAATTAAAACAGAGATGAGAGTAAACTGATGACAAAGAAACTCTGAAAGATTTTTGAATAAAAGGTGTAGAGGGAAAGGTGGACGAAAAGGGTAAAGAGATTAGAAAGACCTGAAGACAGGTTACGAAAAAAAAAATTATATAAGATAGGGATACGATTACAAAAGGAAGGCCAGAAATGAAATCGACACTTTCAACACAGTGGCGTAATTTGTTGTTTGTTTTCTGAGTAAAACCACACGATTTTAATCAGGTATGCAATTAGACTTTTGTATGAAGACCTGTCGATAGATCGACTGAAAATTTCTTGAAGATTTTTTTTTTTTTTTTTTTTTTTTTTAATCTTAAAGTCGAAAATCACCTCTCCCTTTTTCTCTATTCCAAAATTCTGTAACGCATCATCATGTTGATGGTCTTAATGTCAACAAGACATAAATTATCTTCATTCCTTTACTGTAGGTAACATCTCACAGCTGCTTATAAATCTCCTGGCGTCAGATATAAAATTATACAAAAATATCTAAACACAGTATAAGAATTAACACAGATGATTATATCATATGCACATTCTTTTCATTACGGACACGAAATCCCGTGAGTTAATCGGAAACTCTTGTCGGTAGCTAAAATAATAAAGAAATTCAAAGTATCCGAAGAGTTAATATACAATTTTCAAAACAGTACCAAGGAAATGTATTTACGAAATGAGAGTAAATCCTTCCGACAGAAGATGAGTTGACAAAGCAGAGATGATTCATCAGGGTCTAGAATCACGTGCTGAACTAGTGAATGGCAGCTAATACCCTCTATGGGTAATGCTGAGCAGATACACACACACACACACACACACACACACACACACACACACACACACACACACACACACACACACACACACACACACACACACACACACACACACACACAATCTCCTTTGGTAAGAGGGACAGTAATGGGTTATAGTACCAGTGAAAGCTGAAGTCCTCTTTTAACCAGAATAAAATCTTCAAATATTGAGGAAATCAAGAGATATAAGGAGATATTACAGACAACGATTAAAAAGGTAAGAAAAGAGCAATAGAAGGAAAAGGAGTAAGGGAGAGAGAGAAAGAGAAGGAGAGAGAAGGAGAGGCCGGTAAAATACAGAGATCTTGATAACAGGGCGATAAAAGAGAGAGAGAGAGAGAGAGAGAGAGAGAGAGAGAGAGAGAGAGAGAGAGAGAGAGAGAGAGAGAGAGAGAGAGAGAGAGAGAGAGGGGATAGTATGAGAAACAAAGCAAAAATAGCCGGAGGGAGGACTATAGACAAGATCTTGATAATGGAGGATGATAAGATAAAGAGAGCGAAGGAGAGCGATTGAAGTCAAAGGTGGAGGCGCGGACTCTTTACTCTTCTGGCGTGGCGGCGGTGGCGGTAGAGAGGAACAGAAAGAGGAAGAGAGAGATAGCGGAGGAGTGACTTTGAAAGAGAACTTCAATAGCGAGAAAGGGGAGGCGGAAGATGAAAGAAAATGGAAAAAGAAGGAAAGTTATACAAGAAAGTAGATTTTTTTTTTTTTTTTGTAATTGATAAGAGAGTGGTTACAAAAAAAATTACTAAAGAGAGGAATGATAACAAAAATAAGATAGAGAAAAATAGATAAGAGTTAATAAGATTAGAGGAGATATGAATAAGAAGCTGGTTGGAAAAAATTAGAGGAATAATAAGAAGATAAAATAAGAATTTTTTTTTGGAGTTCATAAGACAGATTGCTAAAAACAATAGAGAAGTAATTAGGAGTGACAGGAAAGAAAATATTTAAAGCTGATGATATAAAGAAAGATAGTCATCAGAAATTCAAAGAGAAAATAAGGAGATAAAGCAAGGAGAAATGTTAAAGAAGTGTATATATTTGTCAAGGAAAATATTTTGATTTAAAAAGGAAAGGTTGAAAGATTAAAGAAAAAAATAAGATAAATAAGGAAATTGTTTCAAATAAATGAAGAAAGAAGAAAAGCTGAAAAACCAAATAAATAAGTGAA
>NC_134787.1:12550522-12553022 GCF_046742065.1 Oratosquilla oratoria
GTTGCCGCTTCGGGACGTGCAATTGCGGAGGGCAGTACAATTCAACTCCTTCAACACGGACACACGGTTCCCGGAAATTCGAAACCAGTCGCTTTTATTCGGCTTTGGGGTGATACCTCGGCCTGAAACTTGGCTTCAGGTCGATTAAGACTCACCTTCAGGCTGGTATCAGGCCTTCAGCTGAATAGAATCGTCACCAGGCGACGTCACAAGATTGAAGATGTTGAATCGAAAACTGCGTCCACACGTTACGCGTACATTTAATCGGCGTTTTGTGTAATTGCTCGGAAATAGACGAGATGGATACACACATATATACACTCGCACACGTGTACACACATATACATATTACACACACACACATACAAATACGCACGCTCATACACACACACACACACACACACACACACACACACACACACACACACACACACACACACACACACACACACACACACACACACACACACACACACACACACACACACACACACACACACACACACACACACACACACACACACACACACACACACACACACACACACACACACACACACACACACACACACACACACACACACAAACGCACACATATACATACATACACACAAAAATACACGCACACACACATTTACCAGAAAAGATTCCATAAATCACGCTAATATGTTGGACGGTTTAATAATTATTTTAACAAAAAACTACAGTGATGAACATCATTGGTACCCTGCATGCCATATTCTGTTCTTTCCGGGCAATTTTATTCAGCTGGATTCGTTTCAGTACTGTATGTTGATTAGTAACTGCATTAAGTGTTCCCTGGCATTCAAATCAAGCCCGGCAATAAGTATCTTAATTCATTTAAACACGGGTAATTACTCTATAAATGTGTATGTGACTTGTAGAGACGAAAGGATTTGTGATGTCAATAGGCTTATTAGGTGGGGCGGGGTCATTTGTAATTGCATGCAATTAGTTAAAATCTTTTTTAATAACACATTGAACAAAATAGCACACCGGAAGTAACGTTAATTTCCCTCCTGCAGTGATTGATGCTGGGCAAAATAAAATGAGAAAACAATTCGTTAGTTACGGCAATCCCTCACCCCCCTGCCCCCTCCTCATACCCCCCCTATTCCCCCACCCCACCCCGCTCCCCCTTAAATAGGCGTGTAAGTGTAATTACACTAATTTCAGTGTAACTGTAATAGTGTCCAAAAATGCGGCAATCATAGAAGGACTAGTGTTTTATAACAGCTACACAGCTTCTCTTTGACACAAATCAAGGTTAATTTCCTTTGCTAAAGCACTGATTCCATCTATCTATATACTTCTTACTTCTCCTCCCAGGTAGGCTTTCAGTCTGTCAGTCGGGCCAGCACACTTCCCCAGTTCGTCCTCTTAAAACTTTCTTCTTCCCTCAAATCCTCCATTTTTCCTAATCCATTTCCCTCTAGGATTTCTTCAACTCCATCTTTTCATCTTTTCTTCCATCTGTCTATATACAAAGAGCTTTTTTCCCCCTTATAAGGGAGGTAGCCAAGTCAAAGACACTTACCTACTCCCACCCATTCCACTCCCATCCACCACCCCTCCCCACGTTCCTCTTAGCTTCTCGTGGATGACGGGTCATACCTGTATCCCGCCGACTGCCCTGGGTCAGAAGCAATGTAATAAGACAAAGTACATTCACAGCAAGGCCGCTTCACTAAATCGGAGACAACTCTCCCCCCCCCTCTCCGGCCCCTCATGCAGAAAAGGAGAAGACGGGGAGAAATCAAAATATCATTCACATATAAACACTCACCCATCCCCTGAACCCTCTCTTCCTTGCATTGGTACATCGCAAAAAATAAATAGATTTTACACTGCCTAATATCAGACTTTTTTCTTCTTTTATTCAGAGATGGATGTGGACCAAATTGGAATATCGATTGAATAAGAATATGTATTGATATAAGACCGCGCTTTAGAGCAATAAAATCGTCTGGCGCCAAAAAATGTATATAGAAAATATGTTTACGTAGTTTGGCACTCAGTGTGGGGTCCTCCGACAAGCGTCTATTGTTAGCTTGAATAAAATTGATAAAGTGTGTCATTGATAGTTCAGGGAATCCCCAAGAAAGTTCTGGAGGTCTTTGAAAGTCTGGTTTTCTTCTAAGATGAATAAAATTGACTGGTGTCAGATATAACAAGTCTTTATCAGCTCGTATTGATAACAAAGAGGTTTCGTCCAAGATCGAGAGAATAGGTAGTCTGTCTATTTTGGATTAGTCTATAATAATTCTCTCCGTCGCTAGGGTGATATGCTGTACAAATTTTATTCAGGCTAGTAACAAGAGATTTTATTCAATTTCAAGAACGTTAGCATGTCTAAAAAAGTAGTAATTTCTTCCTTTATTTGCCTTTATTGATCTGGTTAATTATTTATGTGCTCATCTACTTATTCATGAGTATATTCATTTATTTTTGTGACGGAAAAGAAAAATGAAAAGATGTA
>NC_134787.1:12560522-12578022 GCF_046742065.1 Oratosquilla oratoria
AGTAATTGAATTATTGTGTCGAAATGCTTTACTTGAGTAACTGGAATATCATATCGAATTAAATTATTTAACTGATAAAAGTATTTTATGATGTGACTTAATTCCATTCAGAATCAAATGAAATATATTTACTCGCATCACCATCCTTATTGAAACAGCTTCAGTCGCTCCATTTCAAAGGCTTTCTGTCGGTTTAATGACCCTTTGGCTTTGTAGGGTCGCCTCTAGGCTGACTAAAATCGTCAGGAACCGGCTAGTGTAAGCCTCGGGGTACGAGACATGATAATCAGTGCAATGGTACTGTATATTTACAATGAGAAAGCAAAGCAAGGTTTGTATCGCTAATCCTTTTCATATGTTTGCGTTGTATTTGTATTGGATGGGGGTACGAGGAAATTTTCTGAGATAGCAAGGGCTATTGAGGGCACTGAGCTAGAGGAAACTTTTCGAAATACTTTTTCCAATGGGAACATTTCATTGAAACGGGTGATCTTCGTTGAATAAAATAATTTGTTGTTTACCAGAATGATGTATAGTTTTCACATAACTGAGCTTGGAAATGTCCACGACGAAGGAAAAAACACGGAGTAGTTTTTTTTTTTTTTTTCAAGAGAAAGATATTCGGAATATTCGGGACTCTACTTTCTACTTTTCTTCTTCTTCTTCTTCTTCTTCTTCTTCTTCTTCTTCTTCTTCTTCTTCTTCTTCTTCTTCTTCTTCTTCTTCTTCTTCTTCTTCTTCTTCTTCTTCTTCTTCTTCTTCTTCTTCTTCTTCTTCTTCTTCTTCTTCTTCTTCTTCTTCTTCTTCTTCTTCTTCTTCTTCTTCTTCTTCTTCTTCTTCTTCTTCTTCTTCTTCTTCTTCTTCTTCTTCTTCTTCTTCTTCTTCTTCTTCTTCTTCTTCTTCTTCTTCTTCTTCTTCTTCTTCTTCTTCTTCTTCTTCTTCTTCTTCTTCTTCTTCTTCTTCTTCTTCTTCTTCTTCTTCTTATGCGAAATGTATTCTTCTTCAAACTAGAGACTCCACTTTCTACTTTTTTCTTCTTATTTTTCTTCTTCTTTTCAAGAGAAAGATATTCTTCAGAGTCGGGACTCCACTTTCTTACGAAGTGCCTCGGACAAAATGGCTGCCGATGCCGGAGGGACCTCAAGGCAAGAGATGGTCTATTCCCCTGAAGGAGAGACAAAGATGAGGAGCTTACCCCACGAGCTTCTAAGCTGCACCCAATGTGTTTGGATAGCCGTGTCAGGAAACAGGATAGCCGTGTCAGGAAACAGTCTCGAGTAGCTAAAGTGGAACAAAATAAAATATTGAATGATTAAGACCGATTTTGTCTTGAAAAAGAAAAAGACTGGAAAGAACATCGGCATATAATTCCAGGCAATAGCAGAAATCGTATCATTACTCATGAATGTACTTCAGAAACGGTGATGATGGTGGGTGAAGACGTTCGAATGAGCGAACATAATATATGGTTCTTATTTACATTCATATTTATAAAATACAAATAATACATACAATAATAAATATTCAATGTCTCAAGTACACCATTACAACAAGATCTTTGAGTTTTGGACCTAGCTTGTAATTGATTTATTTGTTCTTTTTTTCTGGCTAGGACCAGGCTATTCTATTCAGCCGCAAGCAACCACCTTTGATAGAAAACGAATTAAAGTCACGTAAAGAAAATGGCTTCTGGGTGCAAAGAAGAACAAGCGATAACTTTGAATACGTTCATCCATTCTTCGTCCCATTTTTCGAATTCTTTCGCACGCCTTAAGGTTATGATACTTTACTTCTAGTTTCACAAGGAGCAAGAGGGAATCGGAAAAAGATCCAAACAAATCACGCATTCACGGTCGGTGTTATTGGTCGGCAGCAACATGCAAAAATATATGATCACAAGAAATGAAGGGACAAATGTATCCCAGAAACTTGCCTCGCAAATAGCAAGCCATAAATTGATGTGATGGTAACATATTGCTAATTGCAGATTATAAGCCGAAAATATGACTTAAGCGAAATGGGAAATCTGGCCTGGAATATATTTAAGATAAAAGCCTCGAGAGAATGTTTGAGCTTTTGTTTGTGGCATGAATCTTGTGAACAAGAAGCTTTGGACTCGAAAGACGATTAGACCCTTCCATGCCGGATGGTGGTTTAACCCTATTTTAACTGTCCACAGAGGTCTCCTCTTTATGGTATACTATTGACAGTGAGTCTATCTCGGTTTTCCCTTTCCCTTCCGGATGTTACCCTTCCATGCCGGGTGGTGGTTTAACCCTATTCTAACTGTCCACAGAGGTCTCCTCTTTATGGTATACTATTGACAGTGAGTCTATCTCGGTTTTCCCCTTCCCCTCCGGGTGTTACTTTCCTTTTATTATGAAATGCCGTCAGGCGATCTTATACATCTTCGTGACTCTTAAACCATTAAACTCCGATGACAAGTTTCTTGTCATTTGGTCAAATAAAACAAAAAATCATAAAACACCAAAATGTTTGATCAAACACCAGAAAAGTATGTCGTCAGTCCTCGCTTCGCTCGCGAGCGAAGCAAGGACTGACGTCATACTTTTCTGGTGTTTGATCAAACATTTTGGTGTGTTATGATTTTTTGTGTTATTTTAACCAATGACAAGACATCTTGTCATCGGAGTTTAATGGGTTAAACCATCAACTCTTTTAAACGTTGTGGAGACCGAATACTCAGATATCAGTTTTTGTTAACCTTCGACATCAGGATTATTCGAAGAAGAGACGACAATCTGTCAGTCCGATGACCCTAGCCACGCAGAAATTGACCTTCCTTCCAGGAGTTGTTCAGTTAAGTTTCTGAGCTCAGCAGAGTAAGTGTATACAGCCGTTCGACTGTGGAACTTCTTCAGGCGAAAAGCGACTTCAAGCAAAGTCTTGTGTCATCGTATCCTCTGGCCTTGTCACTGATGTCATAACTTTGTCATATTTTTCAAGGATTTAACGCTAAAAAACCTTATTCCCCGGCCCGGATGCTTTTGTAGTGTGGTCATGCACATTTCATTCCTTAAGAGCCCAGCCGCGTTGTATAATTTATAGCTCCAAACAACCATTCTTTCTTTCATTTATTGTAATATTCACCTCTCAAAATTAAGCGGAATCCTCTCTTCTTACCCATCTCTACTGTGAAAATGGCCACTGGGGTGCCTGGTCACGTGAGACAATGCGTATTTTCTCTTTCTCATTTCACACCAAACGCCAGGTAGTTGATTTCAACTGTCAGTCGTCGGCTTCGTCATCAGACGCCTCCACTCAACTCGATCGTCGTAAATTTCTTGTTCGTTTACTTCTTCCAACGTTAAATTTCTTCCTTCCAAGATCTTTTCCACACAGTCCATCCACCTTATCCTGGGTCTTCCAACCGGCCTCCTTCCTCTAGGCTCCCATTCCAAATACTTCCTTGGATATCTACTTTCCTTCATTCTCGTAGCGCCCATGTATAGGGCCATTTACACGTTCAAACGGTTTGTCAAACCCGGTTTGTCAAACAAGTGTTTGAAGTGATGTTTGACGGTGTGAGTGGGGTGTTTGGTTGTCAAACGCGTTTGTCAAACATGTTTGACAACCAAATACCCCATTCACATGATCAAACGCCACCTTAAACACTTGTTTGACAATCCAGGTTTGACAAACCGTTTGGCCATGTAAATGGCCCTTAAGCTATAGTCGTACACTACGTTTCTGTAAACATTTGGTCTGGTCAGCCGTCCAGTTCCTCTACCTAAGATACAGCCAAGTTAGACGTATTTTCTTGTCCCTTTCATTTCATCATTGAAATCTTGCTATAAGTATGCATTTATGTATATAAATGTACGTATATATAGATCTACATTAAATTTCCAAACATATTGTATAATCGTCCAAATTTAAGTCATATGAAAAATTATTCTAAAATATTTTCATTATTAAATACCAATTTAAATCCAGTCATGCTGAATATCAGCAAAATGAGATCTAGGGTCGTTTGAAAGAGCATGAGAGAGAGAGAGAGAGAGAGAGAGAGAGAGAGAGAGAGAGAGAGAGAGAGAAATATTTCCCATTTTTTCGTCACTAAAATAATCCCATCTGAAATGTTGGCTATAGCTGGGTATTCTTCTGAAACTAACAATAGATTTACGGAAAGCGCGATAATTAATTTCGATATACACGGGCGAGAGTAATTCAAATCAAACAAAGCACCACTTGTCAATTCGAATGGTGATTCCCCCATCTCCCCCACCCTTTCTACCCTTCTACCTCTCCCCCTTTCCCTCTCCCCCTCCATCTCTCCCCACTCTCCCTCTACCCCTCTCTCCCTCTACCTCTCCCCCTCTCCCTCCCCCCTCCCTCTCTCCCCCTCCCCTTCTCCCTTCCCCCTCCCTCTCTCCCCCTCTCTCTCCCCCTCACTCTCTCCCCTCTCCCTCTACCCCTCTCCCCCTCCCTCTCCCTCCCCTTCCCCCTCCCCCTCCCCCTCCCCCTCTCCCATTTCCTCTCCCCCTCTCTCTCTTTCCCTCTCCCCCTCTCTCTCTACCCCTCTCCCCCTCCCCTCTCCCTCTCCCCCTCTCCTCCTCTCCTGTTCCCCCTTCCCCTACTTCACCAATCACCGTCATTAACACCTGAAATGAATAGAAGTCCGGCGTTATCAAATAAGCCCTTCAGCGCTACCCAGAAAAGAATTAATCCTTTCCCCCCCTTTCTGATGAAAATAATTGGCTTATGTCTCTCACTTAATATTCCCTCTTCAGCTGACGTAAATCGTCTGATCTCAGGAAAAAGATAAAATTGTAAAGAATTTTACAAAGTTGAATAGATTAGAGAACCTGCGTGGACCAATTGGGCAGCGGTCTTGCCGTTAATGCAGAAGACTTGGTCCCGATCCCCGTTCCCAGTCAATGTATACAAAAACTAGACGATATGTGGATTGAAGACCAGTGTCGCATTTCAGTGTTGACAAATAGTCAGTATGGTCAAGCTGATTATACTTGATTTAGGTTACACTTGGGAACACTTGTTTCAGTACAACCAAAACTTCATATGTATACACTGCTCACCATATATACATTCTAATCAAGTTGAAATAAGGCTGTGTACCCCATGGTGATAGGATAGTTATGCAGTGGACCACTAAAATTGGATTTACCCTTTTTTTTTTTTTTTTTTTTTTTTTTTTTTTTTTTTTTTTTTTTTTTGTCAGGGCAAAACCTATTGGTGAGGACAAAACCTGTTGTAATGTTTTACAATTGTCACGATTTCATATTGATTATGCCTCCCAAGCTTCCAGGGAGATTCTTGATTCATCTCCCATCTGTTTCTGGGCAGATATGTATAACCTTGTGTCGCCAAGTTTCATATGGGCACCCTTATATCTATGAAGAGTCTTTTCTAAGAATAGGGTCATCATTTAGGAGTTAGATAAAAAGGCATTTTTTAAGAATATCTCAAAAATTTTCTTTGAAACTATATAGCAATATTGAAAATATAAATATCTTTTGGTCCATGACCTTTGCCCTTAGTGCTAGGGGCACAAAAGTAGAAAATTAATGAGAAAGAAGGAATATATAATGACAAACAAAAACAGGAGCTTATGAAGGAAGTTAATGAGAGAGTGAGGAAGTGACATAGCGAGGAAGTGAAGTAATGAGGGAGTGCGGAAGGAGTATAATGAGGAAGAAGTAACACAAAGTAACGAGGAATTAAGGGAGAGACGAAAGTAGGAAGTGGGAGAAAGAGGGAGGGAATTTGTGAGGGAGCAAGGAAGTGATGGAGGGAAAGACTGAGGACCAAGGGAATGAGGGAGTGAGGTAACGAGGAGAGGAAGAGAGTGAGAGAGGGAGGGAATGAATTGAAGAATTAAGAATGAGAAAGAGGGAGAAAAGGAGCAAATTAGGGAATTGAGGGAACTAAAGAATGAGGAATCAGAAGGATAAGGTACTAAGCGAACGAAGGAGTGATTGAGTGAAGGAAGTAACGAAATAAGGGAATGAGGGAATGGGAGTGTTTGGGAGTGATAGAATGAAGGATTTAGGCCACGATGGAGTTGGAACTTGAAAGAGTGAGGAAAAGAAGATATGAGGTAATCGTAGACGGATCGAGGGAGTTAAGAAATGATAAGAAATGAGGAAGTTTGAGGCTATGGATAATGGGAAGCAGGGGAATTAAGGGATTGCGTTTGGGAGTTCTCGAGTTTTGAAATCAGGGATTTCAAGAGTTCATGAGTTCAGAAGCTCAAAAGATGAAGAGTTCGAGAGTTTGGAAGTTCGGAAATTTGGGAGTTCGGGAATTTGGGAGTTCAGGAGTTTAGGATGTCTGGACTTCAGAAATTCAGGACCTCGGGATTTTTGGGAATTTGGGTCTTCGGGAGTTCGAGGGTAAGGTTGAGACTTCTTGAATTTGGGACTTCCGAGAACTTGTGAAGTCGAGGCTTCTGGGTTTTGGGATCTCAGGACTTCGGTGGATCAGGGCCTTCCAGAGTTTTGGGACTTCGTAATCTTCGTGAGTGTAGCTAGAAAGAAACAGTTTTGGGAGAAAAGAAAAGATCGAAAACCGGAAAGCATATTGCCACGAGAGGAAGAGGGGGAGACGCTGAGGACACAAAGAGCACTTTAAGAAAGGAAAGGGGAGGGAATGAAACAAGTAAATATTAATACTTATTCACTACACACACACACACACACACACACACACACACGCAGGGAAACGAGTGGAGACTGAGGGATTAGAGGGGAATGTAGGAGAAGTAGGGATGAGGAAGAGGGGAGCAGAGATTAGGGAGGGAAGGATTATTGGCATGTTGAGGGACTCGATATAAAACTGATACTGAAACTGGGAGTTTTTGGGGATTTTGAGGGAGGAGGTAAGAACGAAAGTGCTGGAAAAAGAAAGGAAGAGTCTGTAATCTTATCGCTGTGGATTGGGCTTTCCTCGAGTGAGCAAATTTTGCTGAAGACATCTGGAATAAGTACTGGAATCAACAAGACACCGTTAAAGAGTCACTCAAACAATTCTTGGAATGTGTTTGGCCTTTTTTTCTATAAAGATAACTTTCCTTCGGCTGAATAAAATCGCCTGGTGGAAGTTAGATTAGAGACTTTCGTCCTAAAACACAATGGAGAGGTCTTCGGAGGCAACGAAGAAGGTTCGAGATATTGTGAAAATGGAAATCCTGGAACCAGTGGGAGAAGAATGAAAAAGAGAAACGTTGGGTTCTACAATATTATAAAGGATTACAAAGGCGGAGCATGCCGAAAGGAGACCTTTTGGCCCATAACTAGGTCGGATGCGATAAAAAAAATATCATTGCTAACCAGCGCTTCGGTCCTTGAGAACAAGATAGCGCTACAGATGCAGTCATAAACGTGGTGGAGGGCAGCGGACAGGAGAGATAGTAGATGTTACAAGCATTCCGGATTCTCTTTTGAGTGAATATGTCTCCCATTATAAAAAATGCTGCGTGTCTTGGTCCGTAGGGGCGTCACCGGAGACCCTACAGTAATGACTGCACAGAGTGTGGGAGACTGTTGGAGAGAGGTGTAAAGAGGGGGTGAACGAGTGTCAGGAGGAGGAGGGGAGAGAGAGAGGAAGGATGAAAAGAAGCCAAAGAAAAGAAACAAAGCAGAGGTAATGGCGGGTAGGGGGAAAAGAAGTGTGTGTGTGTGTCTGCGCGGGTGTATGTGTATGTGTGCGTGTATGTGTGTGTGTGTATGTGTGTGTGTGTGTGTGTGCGCGCGTATGTGTGTGTGTGCGTGTGTGCGCGCAATCGTGCGTATGTGTGTGTATGCGTGTGTGTGTGTGATTGTGTTTGTGTGTATATGTAGTGAATAAGTATTAATATTTTTTCAGCAATAAAAAACTAATGTATGTTTTTCTATGTCTAGGGATAATATTTTACCAAATAGATGGAATCATAGAAGCGAAGTGGATGGTGAATCTTCTATTACCGAGTTTATGCGTTACTTTAATAAAATCACTTATTCTTGGGTAGAACAAAACCCATAATAGCGTGTTACCCCGTTGAGATTTCGAATCCCGTTTGCTTTTATTGACAGCCTGTATAGTTGCCCTAGATGCCGTCAGACGAATTTTTTATTAAGCCGAAGTACTCCCTTCCACAGGGAGATGGTTGACAGGGAAAAATAAAAAAGGGAATTGACAAAGCAGAGTAGATGGTTTGATGAGGAAGCTGGAACAAGATGAGATAGTAAGGATGGTGGGTTGGTTTCAGAAGACCTCAGAGGCGCCAAGGTAGCATGAGACGAAGATAGCTCGAACATACCCTGAACACGAATTGTAGTGGAAGGATAGTAATGGACGAGGCTAGTGGATAGATAAGTTGAAGATGGATAGACGCTGGAATTGAATAAGAACGATGACGTTGGAGGGATAAGATAGAAGCGGGTTATCAGGAAAAGTTGACTACCGTGGAAGTAAATAAAAGAATAGTAATTGTCGAGAATAGAGATAGACAAATGCAGCGGCGAACACTTGAAAAAGGGTGAGAAAGAGAACTGGTGGAGGGGGTGGGAGAGGGGAGTGAGGTGGGAGGATGAACAAAAGAAAATTCATTTATGAAGGGAGAAGAGACGAGCTGTTGGCCTCCGGGAAGGCTGAGGACTCTCCATTGTAATATTTTCTCTCTTGTGGTCTCCAGAGACCACCAACCCCCCTCCCCTCCCTTGACCACCTCGAAGAAGTAAACTAAAGCTGAGAACCCTGTGGAAAGCGGTTAAGGACGGGAGGCCGTGGAAGTTAGTGCCGTTACTGTTGTTTATGAGGAATGACCAACTCAGATCATCATGCAGTTAGGACAGGTGTCTACTTCGGCCACAGCTAAAGGCTATTTGTCTACACGCCTCACTTGTTTCGCCACGGGCTCCAAGTAATACTGCACATTCGCTACCAGTTGGCAGAAATGTGACTGTCAAAGTTTCTATTATTAACAACCATCATCATTCTCGTATTCACAATATCAGTCAAGACTTCTTCACGTGTCTTCCTAGTTCTACTTGAATGTTTTCAACACTTTCAGTATTGTATGTAATTGGCAGCTGCGAACAAGTTTATAAAAAGAAACACTACGTGAAGATGGAGCCGGTATTAGCACAACGTTTCGCTTGGAACGGCTTTATCAAGTTCTTAGCCTTGCAACACATGTCCGAAAATAATTAGGAAGATCCGAAGGAATGGAGAGGTCATTGGGGCCTAGGAAAGGTTAAGGAGGAGAGGGATTAATTGTCTGTGAACAGGTCATTTGTTCACCGCTGTTGAACAAATGCGAAAGGGAAAGAAATAAGGTGAAGGAAAAAAAAGGTGTGTAGGACAACTAAGGATAATTTTCTAATATTTTGTTCAATCGTGTTGGACCTTTGGATGATGACTGCTTCCAAACATTTTCTTTGGATTTGATCGGGTTCGCGTACGGGTAGATCTGCACCTTTCCAGCCCATCAGGTAGTTGCTCCTATTCCTGTGTACAACACAAGCGCTAGTGGTAACATCATTGCAGACATTGTACTGATGTTTTCGAATCCGGGTTTTTAGATCGCATCTTGTTTCCCCCAATGATTTGTTATATCCCGGGAATGTAATCCGATAGACACCGGGTTTTATTGTCTATTCTCGTCTTAGTGATGTCTTTTACTTGCACCAGCATGGAGTGAGGTCTTTAAGCCCCATCATGTGCAAAGACAACATTGCTTTAACACCTTGCACGGAGTTAATTAATTTATGAGTAGTTGTAATGACCTCACTCCTGATGAGACTGTTAATCTCTCTAAGTTAGATGAAGATGATCCTCTTATCTGCCTCATCGTGGTGGAGGAGTTAAAGGTGATCATCTCCGCACTAAAATTCATGTCACCTTGCTATTCAGGCATAGACGCACACCTACTCAAATGCATGTCGGACAATACAATTACCTACATAATAATATAATTTTATGTTTTAATTATGCTACTATATATCATATATGATAACTACGATATAATCATAATATAATAATTATATAATTTATTACTATACAAAAGCTCACTTGCTTCTGGGTACTTCCTACCCCTTTTCAAGGTCCCTCAATACATCCTCATTCCCAAATCCCAGAAGTCTACCTCCCTTTCCTACCGGACCGTCTCCCTTCAAGAGTACTTTGGTAAGGTGCTCGAACAAGTCCTCTGCCGGCACCTTACCGGGTACTTGGTACTTGGAGGAGAGGAATATGCTGAAAGACTACTAGTTCGGTTTTTGGCCGGAGTGAGGTGCAGGAGACGTCTTTTCTATGTTCACTCATTGGGTTCAAAGATCGCCACGCGGTCGCTCCGGTAAGGCCATTTCGGTTTATAAGGATGTGGAGAAAGTATTCGATACTGTCTGGCATAAAGGCCTTAAGTACAAACTGTACCATTATTTCGACTTCGTCCTACGTTCATGCGGTTGCTCTGCAACTACCTGGATGACAGGACAAAAAGTATAAAGTGCTGGGGCTACATGTCCCAACCAATGGCTGTCCCAATGTCAATGGCTGGATAGCTCAGGGGTCATTTCTTGACCCTACTCTATATAATCTGTTTACGAATGACCTGCCAAAGCCGGCTTACCCATGCAACCAGGCTCTCACTCTTTCGTATACGGACGACACTAATCACATTAGCGGACAGAGAACGGTGCAGTGAGTTTTACACGTAATGTAGAACATACTAGACGGGGGGGGGGGCACGTGTATGGAAGTAACAATGGCGCATTAAGGGCCAGTGCGTCGTAATACAAAATTGTATACTTCCACTGCAGCAAAATCAACAGAACAATCACGAACACTCCTCCTAAGATAAACAACACAAACATTATTATAGTTTTTATTTATTAATCTATTATTATGATTTTTTCGCATCCGACCTAGATATGGACCAAAAGGTCTCCTGTCGGCATGCTCCGCCTTTGTAATCCTTTGTAAGTGCTTGATAAATATGTAATAAGTGAAACGTCGTATTAACAAAGGTTGCTTCCTCACATGTTGTTTCTTTTGACAGTCTTCCAGTATTATCCACATATACATTTCTAAGTTCCTTAAAACAGTAAAGTATTCAAAAACTTTTGCCATGTCCTTCCGACGATATATAGTTTTCATTGCTCGTGTCCTCTGAAACCACAAGACAGTTCTTCGCACCATCATATCAAAAGGAATTCTCGATTCTAGATCATTAAGTATGTATTCGTAAAATATTATCTAGATAATAAACAATATATAGAAATGTTAGAAAAAATTATAATGTGTAAACACCACTGGAAAGAACAAGGTAATTGGAAAATTGATAACAATATTACAATCTCAAGGTAATTGGAAAATTGATAACAATATTAAAATCTCAAGGTAATCGGAAAATTGATAACAATATTACAATCTCAAGGTAATTGGAAAATTGATATCTATTACAATCTCCACAAGTGACTATGGACAGGAAGTAGATCACATGTGGCCAAATTTGAGTTGGTTATTTATTTTTCAACAAACTTGAGCATACATACATATACCAAGGCTTTTTCCTCCTTACAAGGGAGGTAGCCAAAAAGGAAAAGGCATAAAATCATTCCCACCCATTCCATCCCTGAATACACTCCACACCCCTCCACCCTCCCTCTTATCTTCGTCTGGGGTATTGGCTGCTTGTTATTGTGGCAAAGTAGCATGCAGTTGATATTTTATGGTCTATATTGGGCGCCCCTACGGACCAGAGTCACACATCATTTTGTCTATGATAGAGGAAAACTCTTCATAGAGAAATGATGACACTTTTATACTACGACTGCCCCTCCGTTATGCTGTCCCCCAACCCCTTGCTGCTGTCCTGTACCATTTCTCTGAGTATTCAGTTTCTGTGGTGGGGGAATTTCCTGTGGTGGGGGAAAAGAATACTGCCACCAAGTATTTCCTCTTGGATCGTAAGAGGCGAGAAGAAAGGGACGGGGAGTGGGACTAGGCATCCTTCTCCTTGTAGTCCCACAGGGGACATTCCTAAACGAAAAAGTAAACTTGAGCATACGTCTAATAAAAAAGTACAAAACTAGTAACACCAAAGGGCATATGGAGTAGATAAACAGAAGGTATATTCGTCAACTTATTTATTTTTGGCTATCCCCCATGTAGGGGGAAAAAGCCTTTGGTATATGTATGTATGTATATATGTATAGTCGTCAACATAGGAAAGGAACATAGACCAGATTGAAATGGCGTATGAATAATTTCTAACCTAAACACATTCATAACTTGAGTAGCAAACGAAAAGAAACGTCATCTAGATCAGAATGTCTCAGTTAAGGTGACCCGTATGTTTACTTAGTAGTAATACAACAAAGTACAGAGAAAAATGAATATACTGGGGTTGCCGTATACCATCGCCAGGACCCAGTGACATTGCGCAGTACTGTTTTGTTTTTGTTTTGTTTTTCTTTCTACATCTGATTCCATTTTGCTCAGTAGCTATCATGAAATCGCCTCAAGTAGAACAAGGTACACTTGATTATAGCCACACCCTTTAGAGGCCATAAATTTCGCTGCATTTCTGCAAACGCGCCACCACAATGAAAGCTACATTATATAAACGGCATGTGAGTAAGCATGAGTATTCAGCGCCTGGAAAATTATTGAAGGCAAATGGAATTAGAACCGGCAATCTAATGTATCACACCGCTCTACCAAGCAACTGAACTATTGCTACGTCTCCTCAAATTGTACAGTTGTTTGTATAATCAGCCCTATGAAAAGGGATGGAATAAAGGGACAGCAGTAATAGACAGGAAGTAGACATATGGTTTGTTACCAAACTGAAGAAAAAATATAAGCAAAATATCAAGCGTAGATACGCAATGAGGCAAGTGCACGAATAGTTCATTCAGATTGGGTTACAACTAATACCACAATATGAGATATAGACAGTTCACTCAACAAGCACGTGACCAAAGAAATAGGCAGGATTATGAAAAATGAGAAATAAGGTACAAAGATCTTTACTGCAATCAAGACCTTTTAATCTGTTAAAGTCGTACGTAAGAATGAAATTATAGATTCTTTTGATATGCTAAAAGAATCATTCCTATACTAGGTCCAAAGTTAGAAGTACATAAGTACAACGGAAACCAAAGTCTTAAGAATACCCCTCAATGCTTGAAGCCAATATCGTTGTTTATAGCAACGAAGTGTTCCAAGCACACATACATGACTTTGTATTGATTTAAATATTGATCAAGCAAAGAGCAACTGACAGCTAAAGACTGGTCTCTATGTGTCTGCTGAATTAATTAGATATTTCAATATTGTATTGCAGACGGGGATTTCTCCCCGTCTTCTCCTTTTATGCATGGGGGGGACGGAGAGGGGGGTTCGCCGATTTAATGAAGCGGCCTTGCTGTGGGTGTGCTGTGTATTGCGACACTGCTTCTGACCCAGGGCAGTGGACAAGGTGTAGGGATGACCCGTCATCCAGGAGGTGCTAAGATAAGAGGGAGGGTAGCGGGGTGTGGAGTGTATTCAGGGATGGAATGGGTGGGAATGATTTCATGCCTTTTCCTTTTTGGCTACCTCCCTTGAAAGGGGGAAAAAGCCTTGATATATGTATGTATGTATGTATTGCAGTTATTGATTTTGTTCTATAATATGTATCTTATTCACCTGGGCAACGGACATGCTGGGGTCTAACCTGCGGCTGACGTTTGAAGAACAAGGAAATCATCTTGCTCAGCAGATATAACCTTATTCAGAATTCCAGTCGAGAGGACAACTACACAAGTCAACAATGGCTGGCAGAGCTCCAACAGGAATGATAGCCAGTGTTTATGGCAGCAGTCAACACCAGAAATACAAAGACAAGGATATAGGACAGTAACTCGTTCATCTCGGTGGAATGAATCTTGGATTAATTTCAAGTCGACGCCAGGCGATTTTGTGTAGCTCAGTGACGGACCCGGAGGACTGAGGGCTCTGGATTTATGCAGACTTTCTTAGTGTTTTGAATAACATTGAGTTGCATTAATCATAACAGGCATAGTAGTTGGCCCTAGAAGGGTTTTTGTAACGCTAGAAGCATCTTGGATCATGATGGGTAGTCTGACGCTGGTGGCTACAGAGCTTGGTTCTGTAGAGAATGTATATACGTACTCTGCCCTAAAGGTGCTCGCATCTATACATATGAATATATGTGTACATGAAACTGCATGCTTCTAGCTCTTGTTGACAATCTGAAGTTGACTTTGAACATTACATATAGGGCACACGGCCTGTCTGTAATATCAATATCTCACCGAAGAGATAATATGAAGAAGTTAAAAATTATTTTTTTACATTAGCCAAAGATTATAAAATAATTCTCAGTGACCTGGTCTTTAGGGGTGTCACTAAATTCTCATTTTTTTCCATTAGCCAAAGATTATGAAATAATTGTCAGTGACCTGGTCTTTAGGGGTGTCACTAAATTCTCTAAGATTTTTTTTCATCAGCCAAAAATTATAAAATACTTCTCAGTGACCTGGTCTTTGGGGGTGTCACTAAATTCTCTAAGATATTACGCATCTGCACACCATCTTCAGGTGGCCAAGGGCCTGTCTTGGCTAATATGCTTCTTCCATTTATCCATGATGATTCCGTTCTCTCCAACTTCCCTAAGATAACCCATATTGAGGTGGGAGGGGGGCACAAAGGCTGGAGGTTTCTTCGTTGTACTACTAAATAATGGAAAGAAGGTTGTGCAACACTTGATGGATATGCTTGGCCGTTGTTGTTGTTTTTTTCAGTAAATTACAGTAAGGTACAATGAATTTCAATTGTTTGTCATATATCTCTGTCACTGGGTGATGGAAAGAAGGTAACACCATTGTTTCTTAAGTTTGTGTAGCCTTACGTTAGGATACAGTAGATTTAAGTAAAGAAACATACCGATAGGGAACCTTTGGATCCATAACGAAGTTGGATACATATAAACAAATAAAGACAAACAAACTCACAAGTGAACAAAGTATCTAATTGGGAAAGCTTATAGAATATTTTCCAGTCGTTTTTCATAGTGAATTACAGCAAGTTAACTGTATTATACCTTTGGATCAATAACGAAGTCGGATACATATAAACAAACAAAAACAAACACACAAGTGAACAATGTATCTAATTGGAAAAGCTTATAAAATATTTTGCAGTCGTTTTTCATAGTATTATACTTCGTCATCAATACTAAAAGAAGTTTGTTCTATTCATTCTCCAAGCGGTGGGCGGAATTGTTGCTGCCTATTTCTAGATTAAACCCACATCGAGACCATTGTCTCTCGCCCTCGCCTAAGACCATAACTTTAAAACTTTCGAAACTTTTACGCAATTTTTCCACTGTTTTGTTCCGCTCTACTGCAGACGATTTACCTTTGCTGTCGAGGAGGACGGGAGAGGGGAAGAGGGAAAAGCGCGATCTAATGCTCCAGTCACACCATCACGACTCTCGTCAAATGTTGTGAATTTGAAAATCTGGAGGACGACTTCGTCTACAATATTCTAGAGTTCACTAAGGATAGTTCAACAATGTGTATAATATTCGTGTAGGTTTCATTTCGCTTAGTTCGTCGTTCAGCTTCTCAACATATGACACAAAGGTAATATGACATTTGGAAATTCGAAAGATAAAAGATTTTAAACGAAGTCGTTTCTACTCAAACGAACTCGCTTGAGTAGTGATAGTGTGAACGGAGCTTAAAGGCTGAATCGGACTCTTAGCCAATCAGAGCCCCATTTTGTTCCCGAAATTGTCCCTAAGATTGATTCACATTGTTTAGCGATGAATTGGATAGGTTTTACAGAGTTCTTCATAGAATAAGTAAATAAATAAATAAAATAAAAGTAGATACACGGTAAACAAAATGTTGTGACTCGGGTTCCTAGGTTAAGTAAAACTATAACTACTTCTCTGATCACGTGGTTGCATCCACCCTTCTTTACCTACCACTATAATCTTTAAAGATATTATTCTGACTGTAATGGGTGGCAATAAAAGAACCACAGATAGCTTAAATATGTATTACACTAGTAAAATGTAAGAGCGTATTTACACTTTGACGATTGATACAAGACTGGCTACCCTGGGTGGGTTAGCTTAAAGTGCGGTCTCAACTTCCTAGCGCAAACCCGCTAGGCTTTATACATACATAAATAAATATACATATACATAGATGAATGTATATCCTCATACATAAATGTACATATACATAGATGAATGTACATACTCATACATAATGTACATATACATAGATGAATGTACGTACTCATACATAAATGTACAAATACATAGATGAATGTACATACTCATACATAAATGTACATATACATAGATGAATATACATACTCATATATAAATGTGCATATACATAGATGAATGTACATATACATAAATGTACATATACATATATGAATATACATACTCATACATAAATGTACATATACATAGATGAATGTACATACTCATACATAAATGTACCTATACATAGATGAATGTACATACTCATACATAAATGTACATATACATAGATGAATGTACATACTCATACATAAATGTACATATACATAGATGAATGTACATACTCATACATAAATGTACATATACATAGACAATGTACATACTCTACATAAATATACATATACATAGATGAATGTACATATTCATACATAAATGTACATATACATAGATGAATGTACATACTCATACATAAATGTGCACATACATAGATGAATGTACATACTCATAGATAAATGTACATATACATAGATGAATGTACATACTCATACATAAATGTACATATACTGAACATAGATGAATGTAAATACTCATACATAAATGTACATATACATAGATGAATGTACATACTCGTAGATAAATCACTGGGGAGAAATGTAGTAACACATTTGTAAATCACAACTAACACCACAGTCGGTGTTACATATGCATAGATGAATGTACATACTCATAGATAAATATACATACTACAGGCTCCCATAGCATGGCTAACTATTCCAATCAGTTTGAAATAACCCTGGTTCTAAAGGATTTTTGAAAAACCGGACGTTTCTCCTTCAAGACTTTATTCTGGCTAACTCAAAGAGATTTTTTCAGCTTAAAAAAATAACTATGCCCAGAGAGGTCAAATATTGTAATAATTCAAAGAAGGAATTTGATGCCTCAACTACATACATATACCAAAGGCTTTTTCCCCCTTACACGGGAGGTAGCCAAAAAACAAAGGCATAGAAACCACTCCCACCCATTCCATCCCCTACATACTCCACTCCCCTCTACCCTCTTCCCTCCCTCTTATCTTGGCACCTCCTGGATGACGGGTCATCCCTGAGTCAGAAGAAGTGTCGCAAGACACTGTCAAAAAATCTAGAACACATTCGAATGTCAATGCATTCAACATTCCTCTAACCTTCACCTTAATTAGAATTAAACGCACGAACTCAGCTTCAACTAGAAATAAGATAA
>NC_134787.1:12585522-12605522 GCF_046742065.1 Oratosquilla oratoria
GTTGAATGGGTTAAGACGTGGCCCTGGGCGCGGTGGAGGGGAAGAAAACTCCAAATTTGTGTTCCTTCAGCATCGAACCGAGCCTGTCAGGGACTTATGTAAATACGCTCTTCCTAACTTGTTTTCATCAAGTCGCCTCCAAGGAATAGACCCGCGCGTGTATGGTAATGTGTGGATATTGGAAGGCGTGTTTGGCGCTATGGTGGCTGGAAAGACGTCTCGAAGGGGTTTAGAAATGTTTTTCCTTCTGTAATGATTATACGGTGAATTATATCGAGAGAAAAGGATTTCGTTCCAAGTTGTCAAAGTGTGTGGTAATTTGTATCTAAATGTGTTACTAAGTGTATGTTTGATGCTATAGTGGTAGGAAAAGGGTCTAGAAGTATTTTGGGAGATATTAGGAGTATTTCAGGGGTATCTGGAAGAACTTTCTAACTGGAATAGTCTACTGTGAATTATTTTCGGTAGTGAAAATACGCCTTGAAATTGTCTAAATATAAGGTAACTTATTCTTAAATGTACATAACTTTGTTTATCTTCAGTTAAAAGCTTGTTGAGTCACCAGACATGTTTTTTATATAGAAAAAAAAAGAATAAATAAGTATCGATTACTTTGGTCAAATAAGTTCCTGGCCCAATCAGAAGTCTTTGTCTCGCATTCGCTTGATTGTGGGTTCGAATCCCACACTCCTTTCCGGTTCTCAGCAGTGAATATTACTTGCCCCAGCAGTCTCCAAAGCGAATGTACGTAGGGCAAAGGTGACGGCTCCTTCCTGGCGTGGCTTCTCACCTTATTATTCAGTGTTTTGATTCACCACATCTTACACTGATAAGAAATGAAGTAAAGAATAGATATATAAGCTAACTCTGCGTGCACTAAATGATTTGATGAGAGTTTTAACTGTATATGATTAAGCAAAATATATGGAGATCCATGCTAACTTTAAACCACACTAGACACATTTGTCTGCCACTTTTATCAACTTAATAGGAAACAACTTTATGGCAATTTTTTTTGCAGTGTACGATCACTCAAATAAGGGTTTCATTAAAAACATAAAAATACTTAAAATTACCGAACAGATTTCAGTTCCACCACTTTGGGAACACCGTAATGAACGTTTTGACAATAATAAAAAAAAACACACACAGCAGTCCAGGTCGCTCCTATTCATACGAATCCGTACCATTCGTCAAAATATATGTGAATATTTTGTGTGACATGGTTTAAATCTGGATTGGGAGGTAATCCCGCCAGATAATAACGGAATATGAACACCAGAAATTAACTTAATGATTATAATTTCCTCGCATTAAAAAGTTGGAGGGGGGACTGAGCCTAAACAGCGGGAAATTATGCTTGATGATGAAACAAATGCTAAATCAAAAGCAAACTGTCTTTGATATTCATATTTTGATGCATCTTTCAAATTCGATGCTGAACAGGATCAACACTTTGTTCGAGTTCGCGCGGATTTGGCTCTGACTAAGGACAGATCATTCTATTCAGGTCAGAAGTGTTTCATTGCCTGAATGAATGGATTCATCCGAAAGAGTCTTGGTTGAAGTGGGTCACTATCGGCTGAAACTTCATTCAGGGTCCAACCGTCACTCGGTTAACAACGCTTTTGTAGTGCGAAACTATATCGAAGGAATCGGTGCAGGTTACTGATACCCTGAATGTGTTTTGCGCTTTGAAGAGTGCGTAAATTGGTTAATAAATAAATAAGTTAAATGATAAATGAATAGATAAATAACTACGTAAATAGATGAATAAATGAATAAGAAAATAAAAAATTCCTAACCAGTCATAATACTTGATTTAGTTTTCATGATCTTCAATCAGCTTTATCATTTGACCTAACATCATTGTAAATTTGAATATTATTTTTGATTCATTTTTGTTCATTTTCGAACTTAGCTCGAGGCTTTAGTTTAATTATTAAGGTCATTCATCATATCTTGCAAGCCTTCTGTTGCTTCTGAAATGAAAATAATATAATTTGTAAATTTCAGTTGAATGAAAATTTCACATAAATGTTAAGACCTTTCGCTTCACAATTCATTTCATGAAAAAAAAAATCCTTCGAGGAAAGCTTTAAGGAATTTTGGTGAAATTGTATCACACTGGTGTACTATTTTCTCAATCTTGATTTCTATTGTATCTCTGTGTAGTCGAATTTAGTGATATCTTTCTCGTAAATGATCTGTAAAACCATTACGTTATGTTTGGTCGCATCCTGTGTACATGTACAATTGATTATTTTCATTTGTTCTACTGACTTTTTTTTTAATCAATAAAATCTAAACTAAGAAGTTTATTGCATTATATTGTCTTCTCGACTGGTCGATTCGGTGTCTACTGATTGTCTATAGTGGAATATTCGCTACAAATTCCTTCCTATTCTCTTGATTTGTTTTCATCTAAAACTTTGCTTAATGCATATGCAAGAATCTTGGGAAAAGTTTTCCAAACATTTAGCTTTGTTCCATGATTCAGAAACGCTTTGGCACTCAATTCACTGCGTATACACTGAATACAATGAACTTTTGTCCAGCTACATACATTCTGCAGCAAAATTTACTTCTTCATTTGCAGCTTCTGTTATAAGACTAATGTCTACAGATTAATTTACCTACTGAGGTGTGGTAATTTGATGAGTAAAGCTCTTGGTAAAATTCTTCTCCACTTTCTTAAAATCCCGTCGCTGTTTGATAATGCCTCCATTTCTATATTGCACATATATCATCTGCTTCCTCCCTGAAGCTAAATTGCGTTGGGATTGTATGATATATTTTCAATTCCAAATAGTTTCTTCTACATGATCCACATTTCTATATTTTTGTTCCTCTCAGTTCTGGATTGTAGCAACAAGCTTAAGAACATAAGAACATAAGAATAAAGAAGACTGTAAGAGACTACACTAGGCAGTTCCGTATCCATCACCACCTGTCATCCCCATACATACAGTTGTCTAATCGTTTTTTTAAACATCTGATAGTTTCAGTGCTTACTACATGGTTACTAAATATATAAGTCTTGCTTAGCTCGATTCCTTCGATTTCATATCTCCTGGTTTCAATCTGTTTAGCCTTGCTTCTTCTCATCACTTTGTTTTTCATTTCGAAGTATTTGATTTCACTACTAATTCTAGTTAGCCTACCTTCTCCGCTGTTATTTCTAGAGCTTAGAGTCAGTTGCCTGTTGTCAGCTCTCCTTATTAAAAAAAAAAAAAAATAGAGGAAATAAGGTGAAATTTGAAAAAGATCTTGGGCCCACTTCTCCGCATGGCGGGTGTTGAAGTTAAGTATGGAGGAAATTATTTTCTCTGACGTATGTCATACAAAACCACTCTAAGTACACATATTGACAAACATGCACATATTACAAAGGATTACAAAGGAGCATGCCGACAGGAGACCTTTTGGTCCATATCTAGGTCAGATGCGAAAAAAATCATAATAATAATAAATGAATAAATAAAAACTATAATTATGTAAATAACAAATAAAAACATAAATAAATGCATAGGTATAGTTAAATGATAAACATACAGGTAAATAGTAAATAATAATGAATTGACATATAACTAATAATAAATGAAAATCAAACAAACTTATACATATACATATACATTTGTAAGTATACTTAAACATATTCATACACATATAAATATACATATAGGTATGTATAACTAGTGACTGGACATGGCATACGGAAATGTACATAAAGAATTTTTTTGGGGTTGGCAGGCGGGAGGTGCGATGGGCAGCCCGGATCATGACGTCACGTTGCAAATTAGAAACCCAAATTAAGGGTGCGCGTTAAGAGTGCAAATTAGTTGATTCAAATTAGTGAAATGCAAAATATTCTGGACCAAAATTGGAACACCATTTCTATGATTTTGTCTCAGTTTGTAGTTGGGAGTGAATTGTTGGTTAGACCCCAATGAACTGCCAACTTTTCCACCTCCTCTACTCCTCCTCCACCTTCTCCTCCTCCTCCTCCTCCTCCTCCTCCTCCTCCTCCTCCTCCTCCTCCTCCTCCTCCTCCTCCTCCTCCTCCTCCTCCTCCTCCTCCTCCTCCTCCTCCTCCTCCTCCTCCTTGCCCTCCCCTTCGACTTCACCCTCTACCAATCCTCTACCTTCTCCTCCTCAACATCCCTTTCCTCAACCTCCACCTCTCTCCTCCTCCTCCTCCTCCTCCTCCTCCTCCTCCTCCTCCTCCTCCTCCTCCTCCTTCTCCTCCCTCCTCCTCCTCCTCCTTCTCCTTCTCCTCCCCCTCCTCCTCCTCCTCCTCCCTCCTCCTCCTCCTCCTCCTCCTCCTCCTCCTCCTCATATGGCCCATCCTACTCGACCTTCTCTGCTCCTCAGTGTCTTCCTCCTCGACCTCCCCCTTGTCCTCTTCTTTCCTCTTTTCTTCCTCTTCCTCCTCCTCTTCCTCTTCTTCCTCCCATGCATCGGCCCAGACGCCGGAAAGGCTGACATTTAAAAAGGAGATTTTAGTCGCGTTTCCCATATCAGTCTTAAGAGCAAGAAAACCATATTTTCAGACCGCGGCAAGAAATCACAAAGAAGACCGTATAGGTGATTCGTTCGTGTTAAATGACATTGGGAAAAGACGAACACACGTTTCATATTCAATTTAATTCCTTTGGCTACAGAATTGGTGACGCTGAAGTTCATAGAATCGCCTTAGCAAAAAAAAAAAAAAATCATCCATTACAAAATAGATGAATCGAGAGGTGCCATCTTGTTAGAATAGAAGATAAACTTATAAATAAATATACTGATAAACATATTAGATAAGGAGGAGATGATGGAATACCATATCGTATTACCAGCAAGATAATATAAGATAATCTTTGCAATCTCCTATGGCTTAAATGAATGGTAAGGGATAACAAGACTGACCTCTAATGGCCCTCAGGTCAGGTGACCTTTAATCAGGATAAAAGGTGTAAAGTCTTTCAGGATCACGTGGGTGGAGCGACGAGAACAACTTCAGAAGCCTTCTGAAAGGAACAGAAAGTTGTGTTGATTGTTTTATTCGTTGGTTGAAGTATACAGACACACGAGTGAACGCACACTCGATAGCACAGTTGGTACAATTCCGGATGCCACTACAGCGGTCCGAGTTCGAATCCCGCCCAGGGCTGAAATAATTTCAGTATCGCTGCGCTGTGAGTCGTTACTCCAACTCTCGTGGGTGGGGAGTTGGGGTGTGTGTGCGTGTATGGTCCCAGCATTACCCATAGATCGGTCATATATGAGCTCTGAGCTCTCTTCCGGGAGGGAAATGGCTGTAAATCATGAGTCCAACACGTGATCCAAGACGATGGTGAATCACACCCACACACAATGCGGTTGTCTGTAATCTAAATTGTGGTGACTCCACATCGCAGTCATTATTATTCATAAATTTGCTCGTATAGAAACATTAATATCATATTATGATTTTTTTTTAATTAAGATAGTAAATAAAAATATAAATTTACTTATGTGAAAAATGGTAAATGAAACAATAGATCAGCCGAATAGCTTAGCGGTAGGATCAAGACGGTTCGCCTGGCGCCAGGATCAAAACGAATCGTTTGGCGCCGGGAGCAAGACGAATCGTTTGGCGCCAGGATCAGGACGAATCGTTTGGCGCCAGGATCAAGGCGATTCGCCTGGCGCCAGAATCAAGACGAATCGTTTGGCGCCAGGATCAAGACGAATCATTTGGCGCCAGGATCAAGGCGATTCGCCTGGCGCCAGGATCAAGACGAATCGTTTGGCGCCAGTATCGAGTCAAATCGTTTCGCCAGGATCAAGACGAATCGCCTGATGCCAGGATCAAGTCAAATTGTTTGGCGCCAGGATCGAGTCATATCGTTTGGCGCCAGGATAAAGACGAATCGCCTGGCGCCAGGATCAAGACGAATCGTTTGGCGCCAGGATCAAGACGAATTGTTTGGCTCTAAGATCGAATCAAATATTTTGGCACCAGGAACAAGACGAATCACCTGGCGCAAGGATCGAGCCAAATCGTTTGGCGCCAGGATCAAGGCGATTCGCCTGGCGCCAGGATCGAGTCAAATCGTTTGGCGCCAGGATCGAGAAATAGAATATTAAAAGAAATGTAAAGAATGATGAGGAAAGGCATCAACGTCACCAAACGATCACATGAGACAAAAGAACAATACAAATACAGAGACCGATGATGAGGTTCCTCAACCTCTCGAGGATAACGAATGACAATTTAGGAATAAGTACCTTCTCTTCTTAAAGACGCGCGTATATTTTATTTGTTCATATATTTTTTGGATCACTTATAAAAGTATGCGTTTGATCCGGTTTGCTTAATATCAAAGTAATGCCAGAGAGTAATTGTTACTGGATCCTGATAAGTAATAGTTACCTAGTAGGTCAACAGGTCAACAGGTCAACGGGTCCTATTAGCGCAAACTGCATGATAAACCAAAGTCTGGCCTGTCTCTTGGGTCTAACTAGGTCTAATAGGTCTAACTAGGTCTAACAGGTCTAACTAGGTCAAACAGGTCTAACTAGGTCTAACTTAGCTCTAACAGCAGATAAACCGTCGGGTTACTTTGGTCCCGGACCAAAAATTAAGACCTGGACTCCTTCCCCTGGGGACGTGGTTGGGACCCCGGGGGAGATGTCTGGACCCTCCCACCCCAGGGGGAGAGGTCGGGACCTGGGGGGAGGGAAAGCCCCCCCGGGGGGGGAGTTGTACGGGTCCCCAGGGGTAGAGGTATCATCAGGAAATTGAATGATGTAACCTTTTTGTTCCGTCTGTCATACTGTTGACGTAGATCATCACCGTTACAGGACAAAACGCTCTCACAGTTGCCGTTACAAGACCTTTTACGAGATCAATCAATCAGACACTTCGAGTCCACCGCTGAACAAAGGCCTCTCTTATACCATTCCTTGACTTGCAAAAACACGCCAACCTCTGCCTCGTCACTCCTGCAAAATTTTCTATCTCGTATCTCCACCTTCTGTCTGGTCTCCCTTGTGCACGCTTCTCATCTTGTGGCGTCCACTCACCATTCGTTCGAGTTAATTGCCCAATTCCACATCTTTCTTTTACCGCCTCCGCTATATATTTCACTTCAGTCTGCTCTCTCGCCCAACACAATCATTTGCAGTACATCGATCAGTCTGGAGTACAAACCGAAGATGTTAGTAACACAATATTTTTCTATGGACTCCAAACATGCTAGTATTTTCATCTTCCATAGATTTCATTCATGCGTATGTGTGTGTGTCTATATATATAAATATATATATATATATATATATATATATATATATATATATATATATATATATATATATATATATATATAATATATATGTATGTATGTATGTATATTTGTGTGGTGTCTGTGTATGTGTGTGTATGTGTGTAAGTAAGTAAGTATGTGTGTGTGTGTGTGTGCGTGTGAGTATGCATGTGCGTGTGTACTTATGTTCTCTTCATACGCGATACCAAGAAAATCTAACTCAAGATAAAAAAAATCGTATAATTTCATCTTCACGGCATCGTAAATGCTCCCGAAGAACCACTTGCAAACACCTGCGGTAATTCCAGGTACAGATTAATCGAAATGAACTAAATCTCTCCACATTAATCTTGCATATAATCGTCTAGTTAATATTTGCTCCTCTGCCCACTTCATCTTCTTTAACGTGTTGCCCCAGAATCCTTGCACCAAATAATTCTAAATATACCCGTTCATTGCATATCTCTAGTTTCAAGTCCATTCCCTATTTTATCTCTTACATACATATAACAAAGGCCCTTTTCCCCCTTATAAGAGAGGTAGCCAAAAAACAAAGGCATAAAAACCACTCCCATCCATTTCATCCCCATTACACTCCACTCCCCTCCACCCTCTTCCCTCCCTCTTTTCTTGGCACCTCCTGGATGACGGGTCATCCCTGCATCTTGTCCACCGCCCTGGGTCAGAAGCAGTGTCACAAGGCACAGCGCATCCACAGCAAGGCCGCTTCATTAAATCGGCGACCCCCCCTCCCCTCTCCGTCCCCTCCTGCTTCTCCTGCATTTGAAATTAGATATGTATTTTTCATTCTTAATTAGGTTTCAGGCACATACGACCTCCCTATTTCAAGAAGCAAAAGATGTCTGATGCAAGTTTAGGAGATATTCTAAGTTATACTCTTCCTTACTCCCTATCTATTTTTCGCTTTTCTCATATCCTTCCTCTTCCTACCCCCTCTCTATTTTTCTTCCCTCCACCCTCTCTCTCTCTCTCTCTCTCTCTCTCTCTCTCTCTCTCTCTCTCTCTCTCTCTCTCTCTCTCTCTCTCTCTCTCTCTCTCTCTCTCTCTCTCTCTCTCTCTCTCTCTCTCTCTCTCTCTCTCTCTCTTTCTCTTTCTCTTTCTCTCTCTCTCATTCTCTCTTTATTTTTATTTTTGTCTATGTAAATGTATGGACATGTGTATATGTGTGTGTTTGTATATGTATGAGTGTGTGTGTACGCATATGTTCGTGTGTTTCTGCATGAGTGTGTGTGTGTGTGTGTGTGTGTGTGTGTGTGTGTGTGTGTGTGTGTGTGTGTGTGTGTGTGTGTGTGTGTGTGTATACCTAATTGTGTACCTGATTGCATTATACAAGGAATGAACTACGTTCGTGGGTTCCTGGATTATACTCTCCAGTTAATCACACCTAACTACAAGTTCATCTATAGTTCCAACTTGGTCTCTATATCCTCATTTTCCAATTATCATACTTAGATTCCAATTGAAGCTATTCCAATTGTTCATGCATCTACATGGAAAAATCTTTTTCTCCACATCCTTTATACTTTTAATCTTTCTTAATTTGTTGTAATGACCTATTGAACCCTCCCATTCCTAATTGAGAGATTTATTCTGTTAATGTATTCTCTATCCTTGAGTGAGCTTAATGTTGTAATCATTTCACCCCTTTCACTTCGATCTTTCAATATTAGCGGACTCATTTTCATATTTTCTTCATCCATATAGAGGAAAGATATTTTCATGTTCTGCAGCAAAAAATTTTGTACCCTCTATTAAGCCATCAACATAAATAAATATTACAGGTAAACCAGTAAAGCTTGTATGTACGTATGTGTATGTATGTGTCTATGTGCGTATGTGTCATTCTGAGTGTGTGCGTACGATTTTGCGTGTCCGTGTGTGTGTCTGTTTGCGTGTACACACGAATGTGCAAAGATTCGTGTGTGTGCGTGTCGGCGTACAGATATTCATAAGTGCTATTTATAAATTAACATTATGTCATGCATCAGATATGCCTTCTACCTAATTCAATTATTTTATTTGAATATTCTCTTTTGTTCTACAATTTACACACACAAACACACACACACACACACACACACACACACACACACACACACACACACACACACATATATATATATATATATATATATTTATATATATATATATATATATATATATATATATACATACATATATATGACGTTAGTGGGAGTAGGAAACATAGGAGTCTTAGTCTAAGCTTATTCCTGACTAGTTTCGCAGGTATGCTTTGAAAAAGTATACCTGCGAAACTAGTCAGGAATAAACTTAGACTAAGACTCTTGCGTTTCCTACTCCCACTTATATCAACCTGTCAGAATGTCTCAGCATATATATATATATATATATATATATATATATCGGCAGTAGTATTGCTATTATGGGATAAGTGTGGGAGTGGTTAATGTCGGTTTGTCTCGACGCCGGCTTCAGAGTAATTCATTTAATTGATGCCACCAGCTGAACTGCTACCGTCTCTATACGTCAGAAACAGCTTCATAGAAATTGTCATTGAGCTTGAGAACCTTTATGTTACCGGAATAAAGACTTTAAATGTGATGTGGCCCACGTTTCCACAAAATGCAATCGTTGCCATGGTCTTGTGTTGTAGTTTTCATTATTAAAGAAATGCTTTCAAGAATACTATCATGTAACATTATTAATCTCTTTTTTTCAGAAGGAAAATGTGATTGCCTGTTTTGATAACTGATCTAGGCAAAATATATCATAATTTTCTCAAGTTCATTGATAATAAAAAATCATATATAAATTTATGCATAACAATGAATTGAAAATGTATTTTCTTTTCATTTATCTGTGTAACACTCTTCCACTCAAAACTCCTAGCTTTCTTTCTCGGTAGAGAAACGCAATTCTAGAAGATTCTCTGAGTTTGATAAAATTATCTACTGTTCTTCTAAAAACAAAAGACTATAGTACGTCAAAGGACACAAATTTACAACAATCTTCTGACAGGCAGACAATGGATATACAACTTTCCTGTCAATATCTATATTCAATTCTATAATACCAAACAAGACAAGCAATTTAATATTTATTATTAAACAAAAAACGCAAGCGTGAAAATAACACAAATCAATATTCACCAATAACATCTGTCCTGACGTGGTTTCATATCCGCGTTCTAACGGGTTCTATTGATACGAACAGCACGTATCACATATTGTAATGTGATCGACGAGAACGCCTTTGATGCAAACAGAGCCTAGCCTCGCACGGTCCTCTTCACATGCTAAACTTGTCACGTGACCAAGTCCAGCAGATGTCATGGCGCCTACTGAAAAATGATAAATAGTTTCTTTTATCATTTTACTATTGAGTTAAAGTGCGAAAAGGGTTCATCAACCACTAACAATAAGTTAAAATGAGTTACAAGCTATAATGTGATCAAATGCAATTTTTTGTGACAATTTGCGAAAAGATTTATTACATGTTCAGCACTGAAAGATTTATTAGCATACTTGGATGGAGGAAAGTAAAACAAATGTTTTGATCGTGACTGTACTGACACAAACGATGTCGAGTTTCCACTAATACTGCAAGCCGTTACTGTCCCCCTTGGGCGAAGGAATAGGCTTATGCGTGCAAGGTTGCAACTTTACCCAATAATTGAACTATACGAAATGTGAGCTTTCATCCAAAAGGGTAACAGCTGTCGATCATAAACCCAGCATATGATCCAATGCGTTCTGAATCACACAATATCGCTATTGTTTGATACTTTCATTTAACATATTTGCTGTATGTCTCTAGATATAATTACACACATTTTCTATATATCATCAGAGAACCTCTACATATTCTATTGCTTGTCGTAAGTCCTTGTACCCCCTTAAATACGGTAACGCCATTGCTAAGCTGGGAACCACATGTTTCAAAAATACGACGCCGCATTGAAGATGTCAAGTCTCGCTTCATCAATGCGGTTCTCCCCATAAAGCTAATTAGATTCGTCTGCCTAGAAACCATGTCCATTACTTGAAAGTGCCACTAGTGAGGGAACAATTATATTGTTTTAACAAAACAGTTCAAATGAACTATAAACCTTATACTGTTACGTGAAAATGAGACGAACTTGCGTAAGGCGACCTGTGTGTGTGTGTGTGTGTGTGTGTGCGTGTGTGTGTGTGTGTGTGTGTGTGTGTGTGTGTGTGTGTGTGTGTGTGTGTGTGTGTGATTCACCATGGTCTTGGTTCGTATGACCGATCTATGGGTAATAATGTGACCTTACACGCACACACACACACAACTCCCCGCCCTCGAGAGTTGGAGTAACACCTCGCAGCACAGCGATACTGAAATTATTTCAGACCCTGAAAGGGAGTCGAACGCAGGCCGCCGTAGTGGCAGGCGACAACTCTAACCATAGTGCATATATATATATATATGTGTGTGTGTGTGTGTGTGTGTGTGTGTGTGTGTGTGTGTGTGTGTGTGTGTGTGTGTGTGTGTGTGTGTGTGTGTGTGTGTATGCGAGAGTGTGTGATTCACCATGGTCTTTGGATCACGTGTTGGACTTGTGATCGACAGCTATTTCCCTCCCGGAAGAGAGCTCAGAGCTCGTATGACCGATCTATGGGTAATGCTATGACCTTACACGCACACACACACCCGACTCCCCGCCCACGAGAGTTGGAGTAACGACTCAAAACGCAGCGATACTGAAATAATTTCATCCCTAGGCAGGATTCGAACCAGGTACCGCCGGCACCGCCGTATTGATATTCTGGGACTCTACCAACCGCGCCACCGAGTTGTGTATGCAAGTATGTGCGCTTGCGTGTGTATGTGTATGCGTGACTTCCTTTCACAGGGAGGCGCTTTACTCCAACCAAGGTCGACATCTTTGTTCTATACATTTACATAGATGCACACGTACGAACACATAAGCACACGCACACACACACACACACACACACACACACACACACACACACACACACACACACACACACACACACACACACACACATATATATATATATATATATATATATATATATATATATATATATATATATGTATATACATATGTATATATATATACTAGTATATATATATGTATATATATACATGTATATATATACATATATATATATATATATATATATATATATATATATATATATTATATATATATACATGTATATTAGACTTAAAACCCACTTTCGGGGGAAAAATACGAAAGTAGAAAGTTCCGTATATTTTGATCACTATGTGTGATCCTCTTCAGCAGATTGAATACAGAGTTACAAAGACATGTATATATACAAGAATATGAGGTAAATATGTGATCTATAAATAGAGCCAAACGTCACGATGGACTGCAGCCCCCCACTCATTCTTGTGGAACTGAAATAGGTAAAACATTTGACCAAATGGATGTGTGTATATTCCCGTGGGATTGTTTATGTTACTGAGTAGTGTGTTTGCATTTCTAAGTGGGAATTGTGTTCATAGGACTTTGAATATCTTCATCCATGTGCTCATGTTTATACGTGTGTGTGTGTGTGTGTGTGTGTGTGTGTGTGTGTGTGTGTGTGTGTGTGTGTGTGTGTGTGTGTGTGTGTGTGCGTGTATGTGTGTGTATGTGCGTGTTTGTATGTGTGTTTGTGTGTGCGCGTGTGTGTGCGTGAGTGTGTGTGTACGTATGTGTGTGTGTGTGTGTGTGTGTGTGTGTGTGTGTGTGTGTGTGTGTGTGTGTGTGTGTGTGTGTGTGTGTGTGTGTGTGTGTGTGTGTGTGTGTGTGTGTGTGTGTGTGTGTGTGTCTGTATTTGTATGGTTGTATGTATGTGTGTATGTGCGTGTATTTGTGTGTATGTATGCTTGTGTGTGAGTGTGTATGTGTGTGTGTATGAATTTTTGTGCATGTGTATATGTGTGTGTGCATCTGTGTGTGTATGTATGCGGGTACATGTGCCTATGTGTATACATATTTATATCTACCGGTATCTAAACATGATATTCCTTCATGTCATCTATTTTCTATTAATTGTCTCTTTGATTTCAATCGTAATTAAATTGCCAAATTACTGAATTATCGTAATTCTGTTATACTTCAAAGTGGTTCTAGATATTTGTTATGAAGTGTATCAAGATTCTAGAAAGAAAGTAATTAAAGTTTTTGGTCCTCAGAAATGTTGCAATTAATTTATTGCAAATGCCATCGGCATTTATCAAATATTAATTCCCACTGACCGAGATGAAGTGTTTGCAATTGACCAACAATTCACGAAGCTTGTTCCTACTGATACTGATACGAAATTAATAGTAGTTCTGAACGATTTCTTGATAGAAAAGTCTTGCAATTACTTGAACACAGGGGCATACATGCACGTGTACACACATAAATACGTGCATAAGCACACACACACACACACACACACACACACACACACACACACACACACACACACGAGTCCAACACGTGATCCAAGACCATGGTGAATCACACACACACACACACACACACACACACACACACACACACACACACACACACACACACACACATACACATACACACACACACACACACACACACACACACACACACACACACACACAACAACACACACACACACACACACACACACACACACACACACACACACACACACACACACACACACACACACACACACACACACACACACACACACACACACACACACACACACACACACACACACACACACACACACACACACACACACACACACACACACTAAAAACACACATACACACTAAAACACACACATACATACGCACACGCCGCACGCACATACACGCACATACACACACACACACGTACACACACATAGACACACACACACACATATGCATACACACAAGTGTGTTTCTCTTGGTGTGTGTGGGCGCGTGTCCGTGCGAAAAGTGCGTATACTCATATTAGACCATTTTTCAATATTTTCTTGGACTGTTATTGTGCAGAGTACATATGCAAAATGGTCATCCCAATGCAAAGTTTCGAAACCAATCAGCTTAAGCTAGTGCTAGCACCCTCCACACCTCCACCCTTCCACCCTTCCACCCGTCCATCCCTCCACTCGTCCATCTCTTCATCCTTCCATCTCTCCATCTCTCTAACCATCCACCTCATCCTCCTCACCCCTCCACCATTCCTCCCCCCAGCTTCTCTTTCCACCATTTTTCCCACATACTCCACCTTCACTCCTTCATCCTTTCATCCCTCTACCCTTCCACCCTGTCATGTCTCCACCCCTCCACCAGTCCACCCTTACACCCCTCCACCTCTCCACTCCTCCTAACTCCGAAGCCATCCAGCCAAACCTGACCTGTCGCAGCTCAGTGGAAATGAAATCGTCACTGTTTCTAGCCGAGTCAGGCTGCTCTATACACCGTTCTTTTTTGCTTGACTTGAAGCCTCCAAAAAGCTGCCAATAGATAAAAAAAAAAAAAAAATCTATAAACTATCATTTTGGTAGAATTGCAGTCTCCAAAAGGTCTGCAAATATAAAGCAGTAACGAAGAAAAAATATATACTATCACTGGTTTTTTTTTCAAAATAGATTAATATATTAAAAAATATATAGACAAATTGATGAATAAATATGTAAATAAATGAATAGATAAATAAAAGGCTTGAAGACCACCATTCCGTAAGGAGCAAGAGGAACATGCATACATGCAAAGACACTGTACATACATACATACATCATGCATATATATATAGACAGTATATATATATATATATATATATATATGTACATACATACATATATGCATACATACTCGGATATATACATGCATACATGGCTACATAAATACATGCATACCTATATACATGCATGCATACCTGTATACATGCATGCATACATAGATACATACACATATACGTACATGCATACATTCAAACATGCATACATACACAAATACATGCATATATGGATACATGCATACATCAATACCTGCATGTACACATACATATTTATATAAACATCATATATATACACGTATACATATATATATATATAAATGCATACATATATATATGCATACATACATAAATACATAAACACATGCATACATACATATATACATACATACATATATATACATGCATACATACATACATACATAAATACATACACACATGCATACATACATATATACATACATGCATACATACATACACATGCGAAAAGGTCCTTTCATCCATCTGAGGAGAGGCCAGCCAAGGTATACACACATTAGTTCTAAAGATATTGTAAAAAAAAATATTTCCTTGTAATGTTACTCAAATGAAACAAGACAAAAGGCAATGTATTTGGCTCACAATCTATTTATTTATCTTTTTTTTTTCTATTTGTCTATTTATTTATTTATTTTTGCCTAATGGACCGTTCCTTTCTAAATTAAACTGTAATTTTTATAACATTAAACTGAACACATTCGCAACTGTATATTTCGGAATATTCGCTCCGCCCCCCCCCCCGCAAAAAAACAAAACAAAAAACATTCGAGATCCACATATGGACCTGAACTCGTCTAGAAATTTAATCAACTTTTATGTAGCCAGCAGTGTTCTCCCTCAAGAAAATTTTATTGAAATTCGTTATTTAATTTAGTTTTTTTATATTTTGTGGTCAAACAGGCGTACGGAGTGCAACAGGCAGATACAGACAGACAGATAGACAGACAGACAATTGCGATTATATAATCTCTGTCCCAATTCGTTAAAGAGGATATTACCTAAAGCGGCTATTCCCAAGCTGTTACTCGGGAGCACTGCAATAATCACTGTTCTGGTAGTGTTCCATATATCAATCAAATCAGCCATCCTGAGTCCACTGCTGAACAAAGGCCTCCTTCATAGCATTCCATGATTCACACGACCGTGCCATCCTCTGCCACGTCACTCCTGTAAACTTCTCGATCTCGTCTCTCCACCTTCTGTCTGGTCTCCCTCTTCCACGCTTCCTATCTCGCGGCGTCCATTCAGTAACACACTTGCTCCATCGCTCATCAGTCGTTCGCACCAACTTACCTGCCCAATTCCACTTCCTCTCTTTTACTGCCTCCACAATATCTTTCACTCTAGTCTGCTGGTTCCATATAACAGTGCTTTAATTCAAACCCACTCTTGGTACACTTCACTCTGATAAAGAGAAGCTCTTTGTAAAATGGGATTTTTTATCACTGAATAACTTTTAACAAATATCTTAGTTCTGTAATTTATATTTGAATCTTCACTGGAATTAAATTATGTTATGATAATCTAATTAAACTGCTTTATAAAGGTCAAAATTACGGTTAGCTCTCGTAAGTATAAAAAATAACAGCGTGTTTGCTAGCTTAAAAAAAGGTGAGAAATATTTTACGCAAGATAAAAATATGTGATGAACTACTTCCCATCGTTATACTGCACATACTGTACACACGCACACACACACGCACACACACACACACACACACACACACACACACACACACACACACACACACACACACACACACACACACACACACACACACACATATATATATATATATATATATATATATATATAATGTGTGTGTGTATGTATACACATAGATGTACAGTAAATATATATATATATATATATATATATATATATATATATATATATATATATATATATTATTCTGGTTAAAGTCAAATACTTTTATACGACTTTGGCAACGAACCCAAAGCTATGCATTTTAGTATTTTTTATTAGACATATCCTCTGTGGCCCGCTATTTGAGTTCTCAACTCATCACCTCCCGGCGTGGACTTTTCATCTTTTTGATATTCGGAACATAAAGCCTTCAAACGACTTTTGTCAGACAACAAAAGAAGGATCTCCTTTCCGAGAAGAGCCAAATGAGTTCAGAAGATCTAATTTCAGTCCTTTTTGATTCTCGAACGCGGAATAGGTATTGTTGTCTTGGCTCTGTAATCGGTAGGTCAATTTCTATACATGTCTTTGTTGATTTGTCTTTATTTGTTTTCTGTTTGGCATTATATTTGTTTAGATGTATCTGTTACGCCCTCTGTGAGCTCCACGTTGAGAATTATTAGTCCACTGTCGTAGTCGTTATGTAAATTTCTATATCTGCTTTTTTGGGTTTATTATTATCTATTTTCTATTTTGTTTTTACTTATTTGGTTTTTTGTCTTTTACTCTTTTTATGTGTTCCATGTTGAGAATTATTTGTCCAGATTTTGTTTTCTGGATAACTTTAGCCAATTTCATTCAGTTAAGAAACAAAAAATCTAAACCAATTGAAATCCACCAAAATTCCTATTCATCTTTTGTTATGCAAAACTTAAGAATATAAGAATGAAATAAATTACAAGAGACCATATGATCTACACTGGACAGTTCTATGTCCACTACCATCTATCATTGACCTCTTAAAACAACCAGCAGTTTCTTCGCTTAATACATGATTATTAAGTGTATTCCATTCTTTAAACACTATCTTTAAACAATCTTTTACGTATTTCCTTCTGAAATCGAAATTTGTCCAATTTAAATCCATTACTGTGAGTTCTGCTCTGTTGTCTTAATATGATGACCTTGTCTGCATCACCCTTGTTAAAACCCCTGACGAATTTTAATACCTCTATTGAATCACCCCGCACTCTATATCTTTCCGGTGAATGTAAGTTAAGGTACCTAAGCTGTCTACATAAGGTAAATTTCTCAGCCTATGTATCATTTTTGTCATTCTCCTATGTACTGATCCTAGTAAATTGATATTCATTTCATAGGACGGAGATCATAGTACCGCATAGTCAAGGATGGGCCTAACTATCGCCAGATAACATTTGATGGTGACAAAATCCACAGGCATGCTCACTGTGGCAACAAAACATTAACTCACTTTCGTATAGTGTCTCCAACACAGCATCCGGTGACAATATCTTAATAGGGCTATTTTCACCACCAGATTCTCCAGATAAGATTCCAATCACTGGATAAGAGTGGCACTTGGATTGGCTTCCACTCAGTGATGCCTTCTCATCACCTCAACTCATCCAAACATCCATCAACTCCCACAAAATTCTCAAAACTATCCAATCTTCGAACTCACCAGGTCCTCTCCCCCACACACACACTCATATTCACCATCTTCATCACCAGTCCACGACTGAGCTCCTTAGGTCGTTTTCCAGAACCTCTATCTCCTGGACCAGCATCAGTCCTCCTCCTCCTCTTCCTCCTCCTCACTCTCCTCCTCCTCTTCCATATCCTCCTCCTGCTCATCCTCATCCTCGTCCTCATCGTCGTCTTCGTTGTCATCATCAGCTCAGGATCATCATCATCATCATCATCATCATCATCATCATCATCATCATCATCATCATCATCATCATCATCATCATCATCATCATCATCATCATCATCATTCTTCTTCTTCTTCTCTTCTTTTTCTTCTCTTCTTTTTCTTTTCTTCTTTTATTCTTCTTCTTCCTCTTCTTCTTCTTTTCATCTCCTCATATTCTTCTTTCTCTTCTTCCACCTCCTCCTACTCTTGCTCTTTTCCATCCTTTTCTTCTCTCTTTTCCTCTTCTTCCTTTTTTCCTTCTTCCTCGTCCTCCTCCATCCTCCTCTCCTTCCTCTTTCTCTTCTTATCCCTGCTCTTCTTCATCTTCCTTTTTTCTTCCACCCCTTTTCCTTCCTCCTTCTCTTCTCATTCCTCTTCTTATTCCTTCTCTTCTTCCTCTTACTCCTATTTTTGTTTCTCCTCCTTCTCCTCCTCTTCTTCCCAACTCCCCACCCCCTTCCTCATCCTGCTCCTCCTTCTCTTCCTCCTCTTTTTCTTCTTCCTCTTCTTCCCTCTTTTCCTGTCCCTTCCCTCTCTCCCTTCTCCTTCCTCTCACTCCTTATTTCATTTTGACTCAGTCTCATCCTCTTTCCTCCTCTTCTTCTCTTTTCTTCCCCTTTTTTCTCTCTTTTTATCATTTGTGTCGCCTCTTTTTTCTCAAATTTTCTTTTGTGCCTAATGGTTTATGTTTTTATTTATTCATTGATTAAATTTATCTATTTATTTATTCAATCATTTTCATTTTATTCGATTATTTATTTGTCAGTTTATTTGTTTATTTGTCAACTTATTCACCTTTTATTTATTCTAATGTATTTTTCTAATCCGCCATTGGAATGAACCGTAACGTTACCTTTCGACTTACATTGTCACTATAATTGCAATCTATTGTAATCCTTTCTTTCCACCGTCACCATCTCTACAATCATCCCCTCCCTCCTCCCCCTTCCACTCGCCCCCTCTTCCCCTCCCGCCGTCCATTCCGTGTCCCAAAGTTGTTTCTTCTTCTCCTCCTGAATTCTGCATTTGCCGCTAATGATATTATCAATTATAATTTTTCTTCCATTTGTCCAATAATGATTTCCCGTGCCTCTGAATTCCCATTTTCTTCTGTTTTCACTATTATCTTTCCTTTATTTCTTCCCTCTTTTTCTTGCCAACTCTTCTCTTTTTTCTTATCTTCACCATCTTAAACTCTTTCACTCTCTATGTATACATATATGAATATATAAAGATATAAATGTGTATATATATATATATATATAGATATACATATATAAACACACACGCACACACACACACACACACACACACACA
>NC_134787.1:12615522-12623022 GCF_046742065.1 Oratosquilla oratoria
AGATGATACTGTGATGAAAGAGTGGTAGGGTGAGTGGTTATGTGTGATTGATATGTTGATGTATCCCAAAGGACTTTCTTCCCGTCGTCTATTTTTCTGTACAAGGCGATGGAGAGGATGTGGCATCATCGATTAAGTGAAGCGAATCGGCCTTCCTGTGGATGTGCTGTGTCTTACTGCATTGCTTCTGACCCAGGGATTGGGCGGGATACAGGGATGACCTGTCGTCCATGAGGAGCTAAGAGGAGAGGGAGAAATGGGTGATGGATAGGAGTGGAATAGGTGGGAGTGGTTACATTCCTTTTGAATAGTTTACCTCCCTTACAAAGGGGGAAAAAGCCTTTGGTGTGTGAATAGATCGATAGATAGAATGATCATAACCATCTATGGGTTATGAGAATTAGTGTGTAAATATTAAACCTTGGAGGTCAGTGGCTTTTCGTCAGATTTATAAAATCGCCCAGCGGCAAAGAGATTAAAGATATAAGTAAGTTAAGGTATTCAGAAAGTTTTTCTTTCAACTGAATAAAATTACAGATTAAAATTTCTACATGAATGAAAAGGCCTGGAAGTTTACTTTGGCTGATTAGAATTATCTAACGGCAGGTAGAACAATTAGTAAGGTCATGGTCATACACAACTCACAAAACAAAATTATTTTTCTAATATATATCCTTCAAATCGGGGAAGCAGCTTATATATATTTGTACTGGTCAAAGACAGACAACACCAAATAGTCCTTCACCAGATTTTACCCTCAGCTGCTTGAAATCGTCCAAGCTTAGCCAGAACAAAATGAGCCATGCTGGTTTTTGGACAACTTCTGATAGGAACCATCGAGGTTATGAACAGCTGGTGGGCAGGTCAGCTGGTGGCCAGGACAGCTGGTGGCCAGGACAGCTGGTGGCCAGGACAGCTGGCTGTCAAAGTAATAGATGCGCTGAGCAGTTGTGGTGGAAAGCCGTTGATATTCAGAATGACACAATGGATCTATTTCTGTCCACAGCTCTGTTTGGACACATCTTGTTTAGAGACACAGAAGTTCCGAAATAGCAGTTCATTTCCTATTCTAGCCCGATGGAACAAAGAAAAGTTTGGGTTGTAGGTTGTAGCTCAGTGCCCTTGTCTCAGGGAATATCCACCGTCAGGCCAGGTATCCTCTTTACAAAATTTCGTGGATAGCCATGCTGATCAATGAAGACCTCAAATGACAAATGAAAATAAAGATAAAGAGTGACTGTTCTCTCATGGAGGTGCTAAAGATTAATGTTATCACTCTCATCATAGTGTCATATTATGTTTCATAATATCTTAAATTTTTTTGTTATAATTTATCATAGCGATGTTGATTAATGAAGATTTCAAATGAGAGATAAAGATGAAGAGTGATTGTTCTGTCATGGAGGTGCTAAAGATTAATATTATCACTCATCACAGTGTTGTATAATGTTTCAATATATCTTACATTTTTTTCATTATAATTTATTTCATTTCTATTTTATCATATTTTATCATATTTCATTTATCTATTTATTTACTCATTTACATAGTTATTTATCTATTCATTCATGTATTTATTTGTTTATTTGTACATGGATTTCTCTATTCATCTATATATATTCATTTATAATTAATCGATTGTATATTATTCATTTGGTAAAGAACATATTTAAACAAAGTTGTCGACAGAAGGAAGAGTAGAAATTAAGACCAATCAGTAAAGATTAGTCTTCCGTAACAAAAGAATGCCACGTGACTCTGGTCCTTAAGGGTGTCATCAAAGTCCCTAAAATATTGACTACAAAATTACATTATTTGGGATATATATTTTAGGGGACCCTTATGTACGATAACCACGAGCATCATGTACATTCCACTATCCTTCTCCTCTTATTTTATGCTGTTCAGTATAAAATCCATGCAGTATGTTTAACTATATGTACAACATATATCCATCGCTGTACAGAATATTCAGATGCATGCTTTATTTTAGCAAACACCAAACAATTTTGTTCAGCCATGCCATGACCCTTATGTTCTTATGACCCTTTTGGTAGCAAAAAGACTAGACTGTAAGTATCTGTACTTAAAATTTAGATATTTTGAATATAATTTGTATATGTCATATGGGATCAAAATGGCCATTGCTAGTATGTTTCTTCATTGTAACTCCAGCATGACAATGGCTAGAGAGGACGCTGGGTTAAGCATATGAGGTTTTGCGGTTTCTTGTGTGTTGCAATTTCTTATATGTTGCATGATTTTACACGTTGCAATGTTACATGTTTTGCATGTTGCACCTTCTTTCATGTTGCAACTTCTTCCGTGATGCCACATCCATCTTCTTGCAACTTTCTTACCATTTCTTACGTATATCTTACATGCTTAATTTTTGCTCGTTGCAGTTACATATTGCAATACTCTATCGTTGTGCCATTTTTGCTTGTTTCAGTTTATTGCATATCGTGTATTTCAGGTGCATTTTTATTCTCACGTGTTGCATTTACCTGCATGTTGCAGTTTATCGCGCATTGTCATTTCTTTCGTATCACAGTTTTTTACAGGCTGCACTTTCCTGAATGTTCATTTTGATTTTTTCAGTCTTGCGATATCATGCATGTTACATTTTTCCCACTTTGCATTGTCTCAATACTGCAATATCCTGCATTTTGCGATTTCTTGCACTGCAGATTCTTGTAAAAATGAGTGGATGCTTAACGATTTAATTCAATGTTGAAGTGATCTCCTGGAGGTCAAAGAACAGCAAATCATAAGTATGAGGTGCATCAGAATAGAGGATGAGACCCTCTGGCGTGAAGTCTGAGGACCAACAAAGAGAACCTCCACCCTTATGCTTTGTTTTCCTCTGCCTCGTTATCGTTTCCTTCCCTCATTCTTTCTTCCCTTTTTTCTTTCTTCTTTCTTCCTTTCTTCTTATTACCTATTCTTCTTCCGCTTCCTTTTCGTCTCCTCCTCCTCCTCCTCCTCCTCCTCCTCGTAATTCGTCTCCTCCTTTATGACTTTTGGAATTCAATGACCGTCGTCTTCTTGAACAGAGTTCTGGGGATTCATTACTCGCAGCGCCACGACAAGATTGTCAAGTGAAGAGACCAATTTTTTGATTAAACATTGCTGCTACGTAATAAACATACTAAGCTGACGTACACAGTCATGCATATTATAAACAGTGTTGAATGTCGTATAAGCGATTCCGAGAGCGCGTCGCTGTTCGCAATCCATTAAAAAAAAAGGACAAGGAATACAACCCCCTAATATATATATATATATATATATGTGTGTATGTATATTGCAGAAACCACAGGGAAAATAAAGTCGGAATACTAAACGTTTTCGTCTATTACGACTTTATTTTCCCTGTGGTTTCTGCAATATTATTTAGTCACGCGTTATTGTGATTATTTTTGCACACACACACACACACACACACACACACACATATAATATATATATATATATATATATAATATATATGTATATATATATAATATATATGTATATATATAATATGTGTATATGTATATATATATATATAAAATGTATATATATATATATATATATGTATATATATATATATATGTGTATATATATATATAAATATATACATATATATATATATATGCCTTTGTCAATGTTCCTTGGCTTCCTGTTAAATGTCCTGTACCATGCCTGTGGAACTGAATTATCCATCCTCTCATAATGGTCATAGTAATTGCAATGGTAATGGTAATAAAGGGAAAAAGAAAAGGAAGGACAATACAGACAATTACATTAATTACAAAAAGTGTCATAAGATGAACGTTGATCCTCTCCTTTTTTATAATTTTATTTTATTATTATAATTATTGTTGTTGTTGTTATTATTATTATTATCATTATTATTATTATTATTATTATTATTATTATTATTATTATTATTATTATTATTATTTTATTTGTTTATTTTACACCAACTTCTTCTTTAAAGAAGCCTCGCCTTTTAGGAGAATCAAAATATTATTTCAATCCAAGTGGACACTAATAATTTTGTTCTAACTAAAGCAAGAGAATTTGACTAAATTTTACAAGAGCCTCTTCTCCATTGTAGCATATTCATCTTTTCAGCATGTTAGATCAAATAGTAAACTTTCTTAAAGCTTCCACTAGACCGATAGTAAATATATACTACCAAAAACAACGCCAAAATAATATATAGGCTACAATAATTTATGTGAGATGCTAGTGTCTGAAAAAAAATCACGAAAAGACCCACACTGTAAGATTAACCTGTGTTTTTCTTTTTAAATGTTTTTATTCATTTGATTTTTTGTGTACTTATTTTGTTTGTCGCCTCGTTTGTTTGTTTGATATAATTATCTATTCATTTACGAATTGATTTAATCTGTTTGTTTATTAATTTATTTGTTCATTTATTTGTTTCTTTGTTTTTAGTTATCTGTGTGTTAATTTGGTTATCTAAGCATATATCAATCTATGTATTTACCTATCTATCTATCTATCTATATTTTGGACGGGGCTGTTGGTGTTATTGTGTGTAGGCCGAGGGGGGGGGGACAAGGACTGATTCCGCCTTGGAATCGCTCAGACAGGAATCAGAAATTCAGAACGGATGCATTATCCTGTTTCCGTATGAATTACATACGAACTTTGGAAGTCGGGCACGGCCATGATATATTGCCGCGCCAGCCTCGCGTTGTGTTTCGGATCTTCTCGTGGTTTCCTCCACGTCTGTCTTTCCTTATAGCTAAAGCAATAACGGAGAGCGGCCATCATGCATAGGCAAGTACCCAGAGACCGCGAGGTAACCATCTGGTAGGAGCCTATCGCCAACAATGCACACCTCGTAAGGGGAAGATAGTGCATAATTTATTGTACAGTAGATCCACGGCTCAAAGCACCGTAGGATTTATAGTTAAAACCTTGCCTATCTCAGGGTAAAAACGCGGCATGATTTGTTGTGGAATTACAGTTCAATTCATTGCGAAATGATTGTAAAATGTCTTCTTAAAGCACTGCAGAAGTCATGACAAATACCCAACTTAATTCATTGCACTGTTGAATTACTGCCAGGTCATTGCGGAAGATTTGTACATTCTATTGTTAAAGCGCTGACCGTCTCAACTTTCATTTTGACATTCTTGAAGACAATAATTTTGTCGGAGGTACTTACTGACTTGATCACGGGAATTTACTTAAAAAGTATCTAAGCTGAGCAAGATGGTCAAAATCTAGCAATTAAATAAACAGATAAATAAATGAATAAATAAAAAGGACAAAAAATCCTAAAGATTTTAACGCAAATACATCTGTATCTGTATTGAAAAGGAGATTTTTAAAGAAACCTATTTTTACAGAAATCCATTGGTGAAAGTAGCCAACACCAAAACGCCATAAAAAATATGTCCGTAATATCAAACATTTAATTCTTTCAAATAAAAATAAAATACACTTTATCAGTTAAAATAATAGGAATACGAATCAATATTTACTGCTTAATAAAACTCAAAATGATACTCAGAACAGTTGAAACTACATCTTTCTGTACTTTGATATGCATCACGTAATTTCATTAAAACACTTGGGCTAAAGTGGCAGTTTAGTTTTGAATACATTTGGTTGTTTTTTTTGCACATTTTTTTAATATATGAGCCACGATAACAAACAACACTTCGAACACTTTTGTTGAGGATCATCACTTATATTTCTGTATTCATTAATTCCCTTACGATTAAATCTATTATTTTTTGTGCAAAATTGTATCCAAGCAACAACAATTAATGATGTATATGCACAGTTATTAATTAGCATGGGTCAGGTTTCGAAAAGATAGTCGTATCAGTGTTTTCCAAAATGTTTCATTCACGCGAACGGTGTCTCCCATCGATTTGACCAATATCTAACAAATGTTCCGACAAGATCACTGATTGTTTCTCCAAGTAGAAGATTACCCAGAACCCGAAATTGTTATCAAGTGCTTTCAGCGCAATAGCGCACTTTATACATTACATCTATTATTATTATTATTATCATTATTATTATTATTATTATTATTATTATTGTTGTTGTTGTTGTTGTTGTTGTTGTTGTTGTTGTTGTTGTTGTTGTTGTTGTTGTTGTTGTTGTTGTTGTTGTTGTTGTTGTTGTTGTTGTTGTTGTGTGAACATTGTGATCAATGTGGATATGTGGTAAAGGGAACAGGGTCCGAGGGAAATATTTTTATTCCTAACTAGTTTCAACTGACTGGCTTCTTCAGAGGAAGAAGCCACTCAGGCTAAACTAGTTAGGTGTAAAAGTATTTCCCTCAGCCCGTGTTTCCTTTACCACCTATCCACATTATTATTATTGTAATTACCGTATTGTTATTACTGTTATTGCTATTATTATCATTACTACTATTACCATCATCAATAATAATGTCATAGATATTGTTAACTCATATCAGTTCCATCTTTACTACTTTTGTAAAGATCATCTCCACAAAAATGTAAATAGAAAAACAATATTATGTTGAAAGCGACGTGTTGTTTCGTCGTGTATGGGCAAGATTATTACAAGGTTTGGGGATGAGATATGATAATTTTTAATCCAACTTGATGTGCAATTCTGGCTTAAAGAATTCAAAATGACTCGAACAAAGCTCGTGGGAGTGATACTTCACTCCCAAATAAAAATAAAAAAATAAGATAAATAAATAAATAGATAATAATAATAAATAATAATAATGATAACAATAATAATAATAATAATAATAATCAACAACCCCCCCACCCTCCACCACCCGCCACCTCCGTCATCATCAACATCTCTTCCCCTCAGGCTTTGCACCTTAGAGAATTTATATATCAAAGTTGAAGAGATATGTTACAAATGGAAATATGTATACACTGGAAAACGCGGGATGCAATCACGCCTGAGCTATCAAAAATTCCGGCCGGCAATTTCTCTAGACAAAGCGGAAAATGGATGAACACCGACTACAAGAAGAAGTAGGGGAGCTGTTGGAGACCCAAGTTTCTGAAAGCCTGCGTATATGTGTATGACACTTTGCAAATGAAACTCGCGGATCCTAAAAAGACTTGCAATGGGGAATAGGATCCCTTTATGTTGCTGAATCTAATTCTTTTTAGCATATTTTTTGTTATTTGGTTTATCTTTTTTTTTACTCTTGTTTTGTTTTGTTTATTTTTATTTGAGTTGTCTAGTAAAGTATAGAAATGCAAGTTGCTTCTTCTTCACATATTATATTTGCGTGATCGACCGTCGCTTTAATTTGTTTTACCTTTTACTAATATATATACATATATGATCACATATTTCTTATAACACGACAATATATCTTCAAGTCTTTCCTTCTTCTTTGTCATCACAGATCAACACCGGCGTGTGTGTCGCTTCCCAGAAGGTCCTCCTTGACATGCGCGAGGGCGTCAAGCATGAGGTCATGGCCAACTTCAAGGCCGAACTTCGAGGTGCCGTGGCAAT
>NC_134787.1:12643022-12668022 GCF_046742065.1 Oratosquilla oratoria
GATAATAATTATAGGAGTCATAATAATCCTAGTAATATTAATAGCAAAAAAATAATTATAATAATAATTTCATAAAAGAATAGTAATAGTAGTAATAAGGAATATAATAGTGATAATATTGATAATGATAATAATTAAAATTACTAAATAATAATAATAATAATAATAATAATATAATGATATTAATAATAGTAACTGGTAATAATAATGATAATAATAATAATAATAATCATATTGATAATGATAATAATAATGATAATAACAGTAATGATAATGACGATTATAATAATAACTGATAAAAATTGCAATAATGATAATGAAAAGAATGATAATTCTAATGATGATAATCGTAATGATAAAATGATAATAGTAATGGTAAGATTAACGATAATGATAGTAATTATACTGATAATATATTAATAATAATAATGATAATAATAACTAATAATAATAATGATAATGATAATAATGGCAACAATAATAATAATAATAATGACAACAACAATAATAATAATGATAATAATCATGATAATTATGATACTCATAATAGTAATGATAATACTGTTGATAATAATAATTATAATAATAATAATAATGATAACAATAACGACGATGATAATGATAAACAATAATAATGATTGTGATACGATGATAACAATAATAGTAAACATAATAAAAATAATACTAATAATAATAATATATTGCTGATGATAATAATATCAATGGTAACAGTAATGTTATTATTGTCAATAATAATAATTATATCAAAAATAATAATAATAATAATAATAATAATAATGATGATAATATCATTAACAACTATATTAAGAGTAATAATCATAATGTACCAATTATGTCTGTCTTCTATAAGTACTTTTAGTCTTGGTATGTGTTACCTCTCCAATATCTCACCAAATTTTCTTTCCATCTTTTTCATGGCCTTCCTCCAAGTCTTTTTACTTCTCTATGCTATCTTTTCTACATCCATCCTGTGCATATGTCCCAACCACCTTAGCTACTTCCTGTCATTATTGGTGACTTCTGTACATTTTCTAATCAGACCATTTATGTTCTTTAGACATCCTTCCCTTTCCTTATATAGTCATCTTAAATGCCTTTGTCTCATAAAATTTTTCTTTCTTCTTAGACATTTTTTTTCTTCAACATTCATTCCTCCACTCACTGGCTCAGACGACCCTAAATACTTGACTCAACTTCCTTCAACTTTTCATTCTTCATATTCACATTCAACCTGCTACCATCACCATTGCATCATCTTCCACACACCCTACTAGACTCAGACATCAACCGTCTCAGCCTCTCCTCAGAATCTACAACAAGCATAGTGTCATCCGCAAAATACAACTGGCTCACCTTCCACGTCCCACATCATCTACCAATAATGATTATAATAATGATGATAATGATAATAATAATGACGATAATGATAATAATAATAATAATAATAATAATGATAATAATAATACATATACCAAAGGCTTTTTCCCCCCTTACAAGAGAGGTAGTCAAAAACAAACGCATAAAATCCACCCCCACCCATTCCATCCCCACATACTCCACTCCCAATCACCCCCCTTTCCTCCCTCTTATCTTTGCTCCTCCTGGATAACGGGTCATCCCTGCATCTCGCCCACTGCCCTGAGTCAAGGCAGTGGGCGAGATGCAATATCATTAATCAAGGAATAGTGATTACAATGATAGTAATTATAAAGATAATATTTCTAATGTTGATGATGATGACAATAATAGTAATTTCGAGAATCGACCTGAGGGGCCGGTGCTTAGTCTTCGGATCAGCCAAAGATCTTTCTCAATTTTCACTATTTTGCCCCACTTCACACCAGGAAATTTGACATCCGGTGACAGCCCTCCTCCTCTTACTCCTCCGCCACTACTTCCTTCTTCCCTCCTCCTCCTTCTCCTCCTCTTCCTCTTCCTCCTCCTCCTCCCCCTCCTCTTCCTCATCCAGTCGATGACGACGAAACTGATTCACTCTAATGCGACAAGGACACTTACACAAAATATCTTTCCAGAGAGATCGAGAGATCTTTGGGATCGCTGAAGACAATATTGTGGAGCCGTCGGTTTCCACTCAGAAAATCTCGAAGCAATCACTATCATTATTGTAATTATCATCATCATTAGAACTGTTATCATTATTACAGTAATAATTTCTATCATTATGTTACTGGTATTCTAGTCCATGCATTTTTAGTTTCTAGAAATAACATGATCATAATAAATTTCTGTAGATTATTTGATACCGTCTATTTTCTAAACTTCCCTGTTTTATGATTATTTAGCATAATATACATGTATGTTCCAATATAAACATTATCCTATCCTGTTTTGTAATAAGTTCTTGTACTGCTCTCCTAACCCAAAATTTTTATATAGCGAGTTCAATTTCTATGAATATATTTTGTGTTTAGATATAGGTGATATGTTTTAATCAAAAGTACAACTAGTTTTTATTGCCAACGCCATAACTTTGTCATCATAAGAATTACGTTTAATCATTGTGAAATATATGCACTTGTTACAATATTCTTTGTGACCATTGGCTTCGTTATTAGTTACCTGGGTGTTTTATTCTTATATAAAAGTTTTTCAATATTATCCTGTCAAGTAATTTTTTATAATGCATTATCTCACCTGGTGATTATAATTCTATGATATATATATATATATATATATATGTATATATATATATATATATGTATATGTATATATTGTTCTTTTTAGTAATAATTTTAACATGATCAGCATCATAAGCGCTTTTTTTTTTTTTTTTTTTTTCCATCACTATCATGATCATAATATTATCTGGAGGTATTTTTTGAATCGCTAAACCATATCAATGATTTGATATCACTTTCATTATCATTGATTTTGTAAATATCTTTCTTTATATCATCATAACTAGATATCATACATATGTCATCAAATATCTGTTATTGCTCTCATGGTTCGTACATTGTATATGTGTGTGTGTGTGTGTTTGTGTATGTGTGTGTGTGTGCGTATGTGTGTGTGTGTGTGTGTGTGTGTGTGTGTGTGTGTGTGTGTGTGTGTGTGTGTGCGTGCATGTATGTGATGTGTGTTTGTATGTATGTGTGTGTGCGTGATTATGTGTGTGTCCGTATGTATGTATGCATGCATGTATGTATGTACGTATGTATGCATGTGTGTATATATGTATGTTCGTATGTATGTGTCTGTATGTATGCATGCATGTATGTATGTATGTATGTACGTATGTATGCATATATGTTACTGTATGTATGTGTGTATGTACGTATGTATGTGCGTATGTATGTATGTGTGTATGTATGTACTATGTATGTATATACGTATGTATGTGTATGTATCTGTTTATGTACATATGTATATATATATATATATATATATATATATATATATATATATATACATATATATATATATATATATATATATATATAAGTCTGTACAAATGTGTCTATGTATGTATGTGTATATGTATATATGTATGTATGCATGTGTGTATATATGCATGTGTGTTTGTATGTACGTTTGTATATGGTAGTGACGGGTAGCCGGTAGGGATTGACCCAGGACTATGTAATCATATCACTATGATTAGCTACCGCTTATGTGTCCCAAAATGCAAGTTCTGTATATCAGTGTCTGTGCAGGGGGAGGGAGTGAAGTAAGTTAGCTGGAATCATTGGGAATTGAAGTCAAGTCTTCGTAGTAAAGAGGCGAGTGCAAAGCTCAGCGTACCATATAGGACAGCCCACGTGTTTTCATCATCTCATATACACCTGAGCCATAAAACCCAGAATTGCCTCCATCACAATCTATTCCCGCCTTTACTCGTCACCTTCGATTTTCATCGCTTAAATTAGTATTTTTTTCTAATAAAAAATAATAAAAATCATGAATGGTTATGCCAAAAAGACCGTGTTTATGCTAGATCTCTTCTTTAAGGAAACTGAAAATAAGTGAATATTTATGTGTGTGTGTGTGTGTGTGTGTGTGTGTGTGTGTGTGTGTGTGTGTGTGTGTGTGTGTGTGTGTATGTGTGTGTGCGTGTGTACAGTGTACATGCACACAATCATACATACATATATGCATACATACATACATACATACATAATGAAAGTGGATAAGCACTGTTGCGGCGTTTGTCTTTACTGATTCATGACTATGTATATATGCATGAGTGCGCCTTTCCATGCGTGTGTTCGTGTGTGTGTGTATGTGTGTGTGTGTATGTGTATGTGTGTGTGTGTGTATGTGTGTTTATGTATATGTGTGTGTGTGTGTGTGTGTGTGTGTGTGTGTGTGTGTGTGTGTGTGTGTGTGTGTGTGTGTGTGTGTATGTGTGTGCATGTGTGTGTGTGTGTAGGTGTGTATATGTATGTGTGTGTTCTATAAATAGATTAGTATTGCTATTAGCTATCACATGTACATGTATGATACATACATACTCTCTGATTAGTATCGACAGTATATCGCAAAAAATCTAAGAAACAGCACAGCAGACAGAACAGATTCAACCATTTTCGACAACTTCAGCCTTTCAGCTGAAGTAAATCATCAGACATTAGTCAGCATGACAACTCTGAATCTTAGCGATGCTAAGAACTTCAAGTTATTTGCTGTGGCTCTGTTAAATGTATTTCAGTTGCAGACATGATATGAATCCTGAATATAATTATCTCAATAAGTTTTAATTGCAGGGTTATCTTTCCAGATAAATATAATATATTTTCCTTGAAAATTTCGCCATCTGACCTCATTTGTGTTTATCTCGACGGAATGCCCTAGTTCTTATGTAGAACATTTTATCATCAAGTAGAATTGAGTAAAGCTTTGGACAGATTATATTCCCTTCCTCGGGGCCCTCCCTCTCTCCCGCCACCCAGCTCACAACGCAGATAAACATTTATTAGAAAAAAAAAGAAAATCTACGGGGTTACAAATTCTCAAAGTTTATAAATGTTCATTAACTCTTCTTCGGCTGAACAAGAACGCTTGGCAGGTCAATAAGGTATAGAACGAACGATGAAATAGTGAGAAGTTCCTCTTGTTTTAATAGAATCACCTGGCGGCAGGTAGAAATATGATACATCTATGAACTATCCTCGAGGTTTGCTGGTTAAGATAGGTGCGCGCAAAGATACATAAAATTATGCACGAGTTACGCATGCCGTTTCTATTCTGGTCACTCGTTTAATCATTCATTCGTAGATTTATCACTTACCTTGTAACATTTATATATTTATCTGTTTTTATTTACTTGTTTATGTAATAACTTACTTTTTTCATATCTATCTATCCATATGTATATATATATGTGTATATATATATATATATATACTGTATATATATATATATATATATATATATATATATATATATGTGTGTGTGTGTGTGTGTGTGTGTTTGTGTGTGTGTGTGTGCTTGTGCCGTGTGTATGCGTTTGTGCGTGAATATGTGTGTGTATGCGTATGTGTGCATGCGTGTGTTTGCGTGTGTGTGTGTGTGTGTGTGTGTGTGTGTGTGTGTGTGTGTGTGTATTCTCTATCTCTCTCTCTCTCTCTCTCTCTCTCTCTCTCTTTTACGTGTACTTACGCATTTGCCTGTTTGCGTACGTTTTGATCATTATGGGGACTTCCGTGTTTTCTGGGCTGCAATGTGTATTACTTAACGTCCTTAAGTATGACTAGATTGTTTACCGTGCGACAAGAGAAGAACGAAAATAAGGAGTTAACTCCCTTGACCGTATGTTAATGTATATTAATTGCTATAATAAACTTAGCAAATCAGGAAAGTAAAGGCCAAAGTGATCAAACTGGTTGTTGTTGATTCTTGACTTATAACCAAAACATAGATTTAACCAACTAACAGGAAAAACATATATTTAATTTAAAATTTATACTAACGCCTCATCTTGACATTTTTCAAGCTCGCGCATTTGTATATAACTTCACGGCTTTCCATCGTCATAACATGTTATCATTGACATCTTATCTTTCCCTGCTCTTTTGCTTTCATATGTAAGGTAATGTTAAGTGGTCAAAATTTTCAAGTATTACAAAAATTGTTTTGTATACTATATATTTGTGTCTGTAATATATGTATTTCTATAGAGTATTACATTAATATAAGTATGTGCATCTGCATAAGTATATGTATATATGTACTGTATATGTATTGGGCATATGTATATGTACATTACATATATGTATGTATATATATATATATATATATATATATATATATATATATAGTTGTATGTATATGCATATCTATTTGTATATGTCTATGTATATATATATATATATATATATATATATATATATATATACATATGAATGTGTGTATGCATATGTATATGTTTACGTATATGTATAATGTGTATGCATATGTATACGTATATCTTTGTGTATATTCATATGTATATGTAAATGCATATATATATGAATATGTGTATGTTCATGTATATGTATATCATATATGCATATACATGCCTCTGTGCATGCTAATATTTAGTTTGTTTCGTGTGGTTGATCGAGTTAGGATTTGCCCCGAGTCGGTGGCCTGGCGGTCGTCTCATGCGCCCTTTCTGTGCCAAGCAATACCGCATTCAAGAAAAGTGAAAATAACTCGATGAGATTCACGTTCACATGATTTGCTTGCCTAGTTCTTTAGCGTCACTATGATATACGGATATAGTTGATTTAACTTTATTATTCCTGATTGTAGTTCTTAAATACGACGTTCTTAAAAATCCGAAAGACGCGACCGTCGGTTGAGGTCGTGTCTGGATCTTTGTTCCTCCAGTTCTCATTCCCGCGACGCGTGGAGGACAGGTCCACGTACTTGATCTGTAATCAGTGTATAGTTGTAGTTCCTCACGAAGGTTTGCCAGTAAAACATAGCGGATGTTTTCATGTAAAAGTACTCCACCGTATAACACTCTTAAGCTTTTGATTTTCTTGTAGACAAACAGTGTAGAACATAATTTTCTTTGTACGTAAGGAAACTCGGTCTAATCAGCCACTGACTTATACAGTATTGTACTAAATTTCTTCCACGAGTCAGTATTCTTCCATATGCTTCCATCGTATACTTGCCCGTATATCTGCTCACCATCGGCATGTTGTAGTGTAGCAGTGTTCTTCAACACTAGAGAACCAAGCCTCTTCAGAGACTCTATCCCCGACAAACAGGATCTTCCTAGACTCAAGACTTCGTTTCTGTAGCTTTGATACTAGTTTCCTAAGACTATGTTGTACATTTGGGACGATGTGCTGTGGGTCTCAGACTCATAAGACTTGGAGTCTACACCTATAAAACCTACGACTCTCTGTTTTCCTAAAAATCTTAAGTTTGAAAACCTAGAAGTGTAGTACCACAGGATCCAGAGTTGGGTCCATCTCGCTTGAGATGTGGTACTGTAGTAAAAGTTTGATACTGTTAACTTCATAATTGTTATAGTAGATCTTCGAGTTCGTAGGGTAGTCTTGAAACACGGTACATGTAGTGTAGATTTAGTATGTTAAAGCTTAGTTTTGGCATATGGAGACTTCTGTAGACTAGACATGTGGCCCCTCACAGCTGACTCAATACGCAAAGACTCAAGTTACAGCATTACTGATATGTTTAGCACCTTAGGACAGAAATCTAGAACAATAGGACAGACTCAAGTTTGTGTAAAACTTAACTTAGATAACGTAATGTTTAGCTGAGACGCGATACTGTGAAACACAGACGCGGTAATGATATTCTAGTTACGAGACGTGGTAATTGATTACTGTAGGGATGTGGAAATGTAGGACCTCTATTCGGTGATTAATTCCTGACCTAAAGAGACCTGATGCTATAGAGTATAGTCATGATTCTGTAAGAAATAAATTTGGTTCTATAGAACAGTGAATAATTACCGTAACTGCAACGTGTGGTTCAACAGAGCTAGTTCCATGAAATAAGAAAAATTAGCGTATGGAGTACTAAGTTGTAGGACGAAAGAAAACAAATTTCATTCAGTTGATCAAGGAAGCGGTTTTATGTATTTTAAATTGAAAGCAAATGATGACGGTAACTAAGGACTCTGTATCCTCAAAATTGGTTAGAACGTTTAATGAGGTCAATAAAACTCTTAATTAGGGACGTGATACTTTAAAGAGAAGTGTTTCTTTAGAATAAAACCTTAATGTTGTAATTCAATAAAGGCGTGTTTCCATTGGTTTAACACGCGTTCACATGAAGAAGATATAATAGAATAAGGATTCAGTAACATAAAAGAAAAAAGACTATGTTTCCCCAAAAAGGCTCACTCGCTATCAATACCTCTTGCCAATATTACATTGGCACAAATTCCTACCATCGACATCCACTCCCCTTCACTCACCATCAGCATCAACCTCACTCAGTCAATGTTGTTAATGTTAACTGAATATTGTCAGATTGTATTGATAGTCTGAGAGGCACTTGATACACATTTTCCTCCCAAGGCAAGACTACCAAAATGCGTTCTCTGCGCTCTCCATCCACACGTGTCAAGCCTTCCCAGAGTATTTTATACTAAGCAGTCGAATCTAGATTATGTACTATATATATATGCCACATATTGTACCATAACGCTGTATTATGTGAGATACATAGAACTGTATACACGAAAATTATATGCTTTGATATATACAGAACACAATACAGTATACATATATGCAAACGACAACATAAATCCACGCATACACTCATGCATGCGCGCACATACAGACATACATGCATGCACGGAAACGCACATACATACATACATACATACATACATACATACATACATACATACATACATATGTACATACATACAAACATTCATACATGCATGATACATACACACAAATACACACATACATATATGCATACATGCATGTATACATATATGCATACCTACATATATACATACACACACATGCACACATACACACGCATACAACCGTGCGTACATAGATACATGCATACATACATACGTATATACACGCATACATACATACATATATAATAGATACATACATATATACAAACATACATACATGTATACATACATATATACATGCATACATACATGGATACATGTACACACACCCATATACACATGATATATGAATATACAACAAGAATGAATATAAGTATAAGTTGCTAGTGCCATATACATTCCAGTTTTTGTCTCAACAAAGGTAACTCAAGAGATAATAAAGTACGTACAAATATCATAGTTCCTCATTCCATTCCCTCTCTGCTCCCTTTTGGTTGGCGCCCCCTGAGTTTGATCTGCATTAAGAATTCAATGCTCAATTCTTTATGTACTTTGTCTTGGCGAGGTGTTCGTCCGCTTTTGAAATGTGTTTGAACAGTCTTGTTCTAAAATGTCTTCATATAATGATGTTGGAGTATGTTTTTTTTTTCTCGTCATTCCTAAAACAATTTAAAACTAGTTCCTTGTAATAACATATTTTATCCCCTTGCTAATGTAAAAAAATTTATGGAGTTTATTTTTACAAAGATAACATTCCAGGAGCCAGACACATCACTGTAACACTTATATATATATATATATATATATATATATATATATATATATATATATATATATATATATATATATATATATATTAATCATTGCAGTCCCTACCGCTCTGCGAGGTAACTATGTATGTTAGCCGTTGTCGTAGTTTGGGGATTTAAGACCGCATGATCCTCTATTAGAACTCTAACCACCATTCTCTGAATTCGCCGCTGTCTCACTCCTTCCTTCTCCACTCCCCTCCGCGACTCCTATTTTCCTTCAGCACGGGTCCATTCTCTCAGTTGCGCTCCATAAAATTTCCTGTCCGTAACCACACACACACACACACACACACACACACACACACACACACACACTAGTTCCTAATCTCGGGAACCAGTAGCGTTTCGAGTTCGGAGAGTTTTGCACCTCCAGTAGCTAAGTGGTTTAAGGCGCCGTCTCGGCAGCCTCTTGGCCTCAGAACGGTAGGTTCGAGTCCTCTGCGCGACGGCCATAAAAATTATCTGATTGATGTCGCTGTTCACTAGCGAATTTCTCACATAGTTACAATGGCGTAAGCGTGAAGGTGATTCGTTCTGGTCCTTACCCCCTGCTACGAGTTGAGGTCGCCTCTCCGGTGAAAGAGGAAATGGGGTCGCAGGCAGCGATCTTTCCTAATCTCGGGAACCAGTAGCGTTCTGAGTTCGAAGAGTTTTGTACCTCCAGTAACTAAGTAGTTTAAGGCGCCGTCTCGGCAGCCTCTTGGCCCCAGAGCGGTAGGTTCGAGTTCTTTACGCGACGGTCATAATAAATATCTGATATATGTATGTATATATGTATATATATATATATATATATATATATATATGTGTGTGTGTGTGTGTGTGTGTGTGTGTGTGTGTGTGTGAGAGAGAGAGAGAGAGAGAGAGAGGGTGTGTTTTTTTATATATATAAATATATATATATATATATATATATATATATATATATATATATATATATATATATATATATATATATAGTAAAAATAACGTCACCATAGAACCTCCAATAATACTATTAAATTTGAAACCAGGAGCTTCAAATTTAACCAGATATTCCTAACAGTGTGCAAAAATACTTTAATCGTGTATGTCATATTGCATGATACCAAATTCCCTATATGTTTGCAAGTTTGCACGAGGTTTGATTTCACTGATGACCGAATTTCACGCAAGGCTACATGAGCTACAATGAGCCTTTTTTTTTCCCGGGTTGCCAGTTTTCCATTTATTATTAATGTCGCCAGGCTGTAATATTCGCCCCTTATGAACATAAGAATGATGGAGGCTCGAAGAGGCCATAAGGCCTACACTAGGCAGTTCCACCCCTGTGTACCGGGTGGCATTTTTTTTATATTATTCTGGCTACCGCTAGGATATCTTATTCGTGTCTTTAATAGTTCATTATAAAGACAAACTGGAAACCGTTGGTCAAGTTTGGTCGGTTGCCAAACGTGATGCATTGCTGCCTTGTTTAGCCGTTCGTTTCAAAAAGTAAATAAAGAAATAAATTAATAGATATATGAACAGATAAATAAGTACATATTAAGTGATTAAATAATCAATTAATACGTAGGTAAATAGAGAAATAAATGAGTAAATAAATAGGTAACATAATAGTTGCGTTATTTATGTATATTTGTAATTTTCTTACTGACTACTAGTCACTGAGATGTTTTGTACGTCATCCCAATCAGATTACCTCCAGAACTTTACTTTTTCTTTTTATGCTTCGCACTCTCGGCATAAATATTATCATCAAAGCTTCCCGTGTCTTGATGGAATAATACAAAATATGATATGACTATTAGAATAATACAAAATATGATATGACTACTGGGCAGGAAAGTCGACCCATCCTACCAATTCCGATTTTACTGAAAAAAAAAGTTGTTTGCGTACGCTGTATTCTCTTTTTCACTATTTATGATGACAGGTATTCCAAGCCTAACCCCACCCCCACTACCTCCTTCGCATGAAATCCTGCCTCTCAGTTCATGCCTGTGACTGTGTGACTACTGTTTGCACGCGTTGTGTGTGTGTATGTATGTGTATATGTGTGTGTATGTGTATGTGTGATTCATCATAGTCTTGGATCACGTGTTGGACTCGTGATCGACAGCTATTTTCCCTCCCGGAAGAGCTCAGAGCTCATATATGACCGATCTATGAGTAATGCTGTGACCTTACACGCACACACACACCCAACTCCCCGCCGCCCACGAGAGTTAGAGTAACGACCCACAGCGCAGCGATACTGAAATTATTTCAGCCTTGGGCGGGATTCGAACCCGGGTCGTGCGTATGTGTATGTGAACATGCCTGTGATAGAGACGAGTTGATTGCTCTCTGATTGGAAAGAAATACATCTAATCTTTTGGTTTCACAAATAATAAAAAATAAACAGCACAATATGTCACAGATCATTTCAACATAATTCCCCCTGCTTAAGGAGACGTAATAGAACTTCCTTGTATCACATGATGAAGACGCAATCTTGCTGAAGCCTCTCATAACTAATCAAATCATTCATGGAATCATATAATTATCTTTCATGATCAATATATCATGCATGACAAACAAAAGACATCTCTTCTCAATCACATCTTCAATTACGTACTGCTACACTCTTGCTGTTCCGTGTGGACGTGATTCTATACTTCATTCCAAATCTGAATGTTTTCATCACGCAAGAAAAAAAATGTGATGAGTTGAAGATAATAATAAAGCTGTTTAACATTTCATTGTCCTTCGGGATCTCTAAAACTAGGGGAAATTGTTCGTCGTTTCTAAGGATAACTGAGTGATTGTTTTTGATTTGTGTGGAAGCTGTTCTACAACTTAATGGAAATTATGTTAAAGTAAGGAAAAGAAAAGTTTGAAGGTTCTTTTAAGCTGAATAAAGTCGCCAGTTATTATCCACAAGAGGATCTTTAAATTGGAACACTCTTTCAGTTTGACAATTTAGGGTTAATTGATTTTTGTTTTTCGCTATCATTGAGGACGCAAGTGAAAAACGCTTTGCGTAGACAAAGCTGACGGTAAACAGGAAATCATCTGCATTTGTGAAATCACCGATTCAGCAAAATTGATTTCAAGCATCGCTGAACACACACGAAAAAAAAAATATGTCCTGGATGTTTACCATCAACCCCGACAAAATCAATTTATGCTCTAGTATTCCATCACCCACGTTACACCATCAACTCATGCAAGAAGAACCCATCAATTGACATGCCATCACCCGCTGGAATAAAGCCGGTGGACACTTAAATTAAATATTTCTAAAGGATGACAAAGAGATTAAAAAATAATTTAATCCTCTTAATATAGGATTCTCCAAGACTGAAAAGAATCGTCTTAAATCAACCAGAACAAAAATTATAAAGTTTATTCCACATTGGCCAGGCAAGAGAGTACTGAGAAGATACTTCAATGTACAGGCATCTATTTCCAAAAGAAAAAAGTTGGCTTTGTAGTCTACAAACACTTTAGAAGCACTTAAAAAAAGGATCCCAAATGATGTAATTTCAGGAAGGTCAATTAACTCCTTTAAAAAAAAAAAATGAAACATGGAAACTACAATAATTCTGTCAAAACTTAAAGACAATGTTGCTGCGTCGTCTTATTCCCATTTGCATGATAAAGTCCCCTCCCCGCCACATTTTTTTTTCTATCTCTTTTATCCCTTTCCTATCTCTCTCTCTTCGCCATCCACTTGGATTAAATCGTCTGGTAGTAAATTATGTAAAATGTGTCTCAATAACATAGGGGAGTAAAAGACAACCTGTTTTAAACAAATGACCAAAGCGGGGGCTTCCTTCGACAGAATCAAATTCGTTTGACGGTAGTCAGACAAATACATAAGTGGACCAAGCCTTGATCATCACGTCCGTCAGCCAGAACTTGTCAACTGTAAATTTTGTGGTGAAAGCATTCGCTAACACCAAATGGTATCCAGATAGTGAATATATATATATACATATATATATATATATATATATATATATAAATATACATATATATATACATATATATTGTATGTGTATATATATATACATATATATATATGTATACATATATATATATATATATATATATATATATATATATATATATATACGTTTTCGTCTATTCTTAAACAGACGAAAACGTTCGGTCATCTTTCATTTTATTTTCCAATTGTTTTCGTTTTACACATTCTGTGAATCACGTGTTTTTGTGACATATTGGCATATATATATGTATGTGTGTATACGTATATTATATATATATATGTATATATATATATATATATATTCTGTAATGTATAACCATATTCAAGGAGATTGAAAAAATTGAAAAAAGTCTATCAGTTCCTACCATCAAGACATTATGAATGATGGAAAGGGATATTTCTACACTATTAATTTACCGTGTAATATATATTTTTCTTTGTTGAATTTAGAATATTTTCTTTGTTTTTTATTATTAAGTTTTAATCTGTTCTGCTAGAGTAATCTTCCACAGTTATTTCGTTTACTTATATATTTATTTATTTGTTTATTATTATTAGTTTAGTCTATTTGTTTATTTTATTATTTATTTATTTATTTTTAATCTTATTTATTTATTTTTTGGCCTATTGGGAGGGGACTTCATGCCAATCTTTGTACTATTTTTTTTTTTTTTTTTTTCAGCTTGGACCCCTATGGCTATTTCGTTTAATTTTCTTTTTTAACTTTTTATATTTTGGTGAGAGGGATCTTTGCTATTCTTTTGGAACATAGACATAAACGATCAGTTCCCTCAGCCTCACGGAGTCTTCTTCTTGTCACCCAGAAGAAGCACCTTCGTCGTCACCAACGCCCAAACCCCTTTTGCCTCCAGAGTCTGTCTCCACAGTCATTTTCACCCAGATCTTCTATCCGGATTCCATCAGGTAAGATGTATTACTGCATCGACAAGGATCCCAACATCCCTACAGATACTTAAGTATTACTTGTGATTAGAAAGGCGTACTTCTGGTTTCAAGGAGCACCTCAAGACTCTCATCAGAGTACCCAAGGACAATCGGATCACGTTGATGATCTGTAGGATATCGCTAAGGATATCTATGTGAGTCGAATGGAGAGGAAGGACTTTCGACAAGAAGACTTCTGCCAACAAATTATCCTGAAGCCTCACTTGTATGGCCTATGTCATAGTATGTCAGTCTGAACTGTGTGTGTGTGAGTGTGTGTGTGTGTGTGTGTGTGTGTGTGTGTGTGTGTGTGTGTGTGTGTGTGTGTGTGTGTGTGTGTGTGTGTGTGTGAGTGTACGTGTAAGGGTGTGTTTGTGTGTGTGTGTCCGTTTGTGATTCACCATGGTCTTTTGATCACGTGTTGGACTCGTGATCGACAGCTATTTCCCTCCCGGACGAGAGCTCAGAGCTCGTATATGATGACCGATCTATGGTGTTTGTGTGTGTCTGTGTGTGTTTATGAGTATGTGTGCTTGTGTGTGTGTGTTTGTGTGTGTATGTGTGTGTGTGTGTGTGTGTGTGTGTGTGTGTGTGTGTGTGTGTGTGTGTGTGTGTGTGTGTGTGTGTGTGTGTGTGTGTGTTTGTATGGGTGTGAGTGTGCATGTGCATATATGTAAGTGTAAACATAACACTCGCACGCGTCCGAAGAAATATATTTAATGTCATTTTGAAACATTCCGTGAGAATGGATGAACTCTACCCTTCCAAATTACACACTTATTTACTTTTCTATTGCCTCTTCATTGACGTACTGATAAAAAATAGAACACTCAGCATGACCTTAACGAAGGTGATGGGATCAGCGCGTCGCCACTTGAGCGAGAGATTAAGAGTGAGGGTGGTTCGGGGCTGCATGTCGACGGAGTGAGTTCGTAAAAAGCTAGTTCGTAACGTTAAACCGAACAAAAAAGGTTACTAGATACAATTCCACAACTTTTTGAAAATAGAGATGAAATAAAATCCCATACGTTGAACAAAAATAAAAATCAACCATATGAAAGGGGTCAAGAGTGAGGGTGGTTCGGGGTTGCATGTCGACGGAGTGAGTTTGTAAATAGGCAGTTCGTAACATTAAACCGAATAAAAAAGATTACTAGATACAATTCCACAACTTTTTAAAATAAAATCCCATGCGTTGAACAAAAATAAAAATCAACCATATGAAAGGGGTCATATAAAAAGATACATACATATACCAAAGGCTTTTTCCCCCTTACACGGGAGGTAGTCAAAAAACAAAGGCATAGATACCACTCCCACTCATTCCATCCCCTACACACTCCACTCCCGTCTACCCTCTTTCCTCCCTCTTATCTTGGCACCTCCTGGATGACGGGTCATCACTGCATCTCTCCCACTGCCCTGGGTCAGAAGCAGTGTCGCAAGATAGTCTCGTAATAATCAAACTATAGAAAAGCTCACACCAAGAAATGCATGTATAGGCTGCAAACTATATGAATGATATGATATACTGACTCAAATATGAAGGAATGATACATGGCGGAGATTGCTAAAAGAGTGTAAATTTGAAATCTGCGACCAGTTCACGGAAATATGTAATAAGTCGGCCGACATTGGTTTTGTGCCTATTTCTTGAGGGCAGGTAAATGCTGTTCCTGTTTTCAAACAGGGTGACAAATTGTGTATGCATAACTACAGGACAATTAGTTTGATTTCAACTATAAGTAAAATACTTGAATCAATAATAGCTAATAGAATCAGAGATCACATCGAGGGGCATAATTTTATTTATGACTCTCAGCATGAGTTCACCAAGGGTAAATCATATTTAACTAATTATCTATCTATACTAATGTCTACAAGGCGTCAGATAACAATGATATTTACGGTGTTATTTACCTTGACTTTAGCAAACCGTTCGACAAGGTGCCCCACCAGAGACTAAATAAAGTCAAAACTCATGGCATAGGAGGAAAAGTGTTTGAATGGATTAGAGCTTGGATAAGTAACAGAAAAAAGCGGGTCACCATAAACGGTGTAAATTCCAAATGGGGAAAGGCTTCTAGTGGAGTTCCCCAGGGGTCGATTTTGGGTCCCAAATTGTTCATTATGTACAGAAACGTTTTGGACAATGGGATTAGTAGTGATGTTAGTAAGTTTGCGTAGGACGCTAAAATAGGACGCCAAATTAGGTCAGGAGAAGACACAGAGGTACTACAGGAAGATATTAACAAATTGTTTACATGCTCGGTGAAATGGCAAATGGGCTTAATATCTCAAATTGCATTGTGTTAAACATAGATTTACCCAACCAAGAAAGCAGGTATACCTTAGATAACACCTTTTAGAGAAAACTGAGTGTAAGAGAGACTTGGGAGTACTAGTGAGTCCTGACCTTAGATCCAGGAAACAGTGCAATAGCGCCAGGAATAGAGTTAACAGAGCATTAGGTTACATTGGTAAGACCGTTACATATAAAAATGCAGAGGTAGTTATCAAAGTCTATCTGGTGTTAGACTGATTCTTGAACATGCCGTACAGCTTTGGTCTCCGTCCTATAGAATGGATATCAGTTCACTAGAATCAGTATACAGGAGAATGAGCAAAATGATACATGAGCTCAGAAATTTACCTTACGAGGACAGGTTTGGGAACCTTAATTTACACTTTCTGGGAAGATGCAGAATGCAGGGGTGATCTAATAGAGGTGTTCAAGTGGGTTAAGGGCTTTAACAAAGGGGGCTCAGACAAGGTCATCATATTAAGACAACAGGGCAGGACTCGAACTAATGTATTTATATTGGACAAATTTAGATTTAAGAAGGAAATAGGCAATAACTGGTTTACCAGATGAGCGTTTAATGAATGGAATAGACTTAGTAACTATGTAGTATTGAGCGTTGAAATTATTGGTTATTTTAAGAAACGGTTAGACAACTTTATGGATAAGGATGATAGGTGATAATGATCATGGAACTGCCTAGTGTAGGCCCTATGGATTCTTGCAGTCTCCTTCATTCCTATGTTCTGGATGATGTCAAACAAATTGAACGAGTTTAGTGAAAGGTATAGGTATAAAATTATTAAAAAAAAAATTGCAAAATACGCTAGAGAACTGTTACATAACTCCATAACTATAATTATAATGTAACTGTGTTACATAACACCATAACTATAATTAAACGGCGTCTAAATGAATAAAGAATGCAGTGTAGGCGTTTATTCTATTTCAACACTCAATCATAAATCAGATTATTCTTATTTTGAGCAAAAAATAAATGTACACATTTTTTCTGCTCTGTGTCATTTGCAGCGCTTTCTATTTTTGTGTAAACACAAACGCAGCCTAATTATCGTGCATCTGGCATAGACAACAATGATGGTTAAAAGTGGCAAGACTGTTTGTTGTGTGAGCGTTTTTACTCTGCTTAACTTGCAAGAAACTGCAGCTACAAAGCTTTGGTGACAACACAGAACGCAAACAATTATGTTTGGTGTGCGATTTATTTATTTATAAGTGTTTTTTCCAGTCAAGGCACAAAAAGAACAATTTACAAAGAAACAACAGGATGCATCACTGACGGTAAATGCTAGTCATTTTCTTAATAGACATTTGATATCAATAAAAACTTTTGTGAATATCATACCACTTGGTAATTGCTTGATTATAGTTTTTCGTACAAACAAGTAATGTTCAGATGAATACTGAACGAATAGGTTAACCTAACCTAACCTAACCTAACCTATCCTATCCTAACCTATCTTAACCTAACCTAAGATAAACAAAATCAAAGACAACAGTAAAATAAAGAAGATTAGTGGTGGGGCAATAACAGGAAAGTTCCAAAGATAGCAAAGATAAGTTACAAGAAACTACATTAGTTCCTTTCATAGCTGTACATATGCACGGGAGAAGTTGTGTACAATATAGTAGTTGTGTACAATATAGTAGTTGTGTACAATACAGTAGTGTACAATATAGTACTTGTGTACAATATAGTAGTCGTGTACAATATAGTTGTGTACAATATAGTAGTGAATAAGTTTAATTTGAAATATTACTTATACAGCAGAGTAGCTAAAGAACAATCAGAGACATATAGAGACTCTCTAGTCAGTAAGGGATTTCCATAAACCTTAGTTAGGCAACTAATTAAGTTTTAGATACTATTTTCATATAAATACGAAACATCATCTAGGCATTTTGAAGTATTTTGAATACTGTCATTCAAAGAATCCGTTTTCGTATATGTTTCTTAAATATCATTTCCAATGGAAGATATAAGCGAACATTATAAGTAATATGTACAGTTGGATACCGATGGGGTCCTACGATATGTATGTATTTATGTACGTACGTATGTATGTATATATGTATGTATGTATACATGTATGTATGTATATACGTATATATGTATGTATGTATGTATGTATGCATGTATTTATGTATGCATGTATTTATGTATGTACAGTATTTATGCATGCATGTATGTATATATGTATGCATGTATGTATTTATATATGTATGTATGCATGTATGTATGTACAGTATGTATGCATGCATGTATGTATATATGTATGCATGTATGTATGTATATATGTATGTAAGCATGTATGTTTGTATGTACGACAAAGCATAAACCCACACTAGTAACTCCGTCGATAAGACATCAACGCTATCTCGGTTATCCCATTCGCTACAAACACCCCCTCAACTTATTTCATCCTGGTTAGCAACAGGTGAATTTATTTGGCTCAGGAACGTCCCTATAGAAATTTGAGGACCATCTCATTTAAAAAATTTCATTGTGACGACTAAGTTGAAACATTTTATTATGGCTAAAGTCAGACGGTTTTCATTCATGGTAGAGTAGAAGTGAAGTTGTGTGAGACAATCTATACATATTATTTTGGCTGTCGCCGAACAGTTTTGAGGAGATTGAATTAAGTACTAAAAGAAAAAAGACTAAAATTGATTATATATCAAAGGTTTCTTCCTCCTCACAAAGGAAGTAGCCAGTCAAGGCACGAACCCACTCCTACCCACCATGCTTTGTTTTTCCCTCTCATCTTAGCTCCTCTTGGATGAAGGGTCATCCTTGTCTCCTGTCCCCGGCTCGAGTCAGAAGCAATGCAGCAAGACATAGTGCATCGACAGCAGGGCCGTTTTCGACCCTTCCGCCTCGTCCGCGGAAAATAAATAAGACTGGGAATCCCCCGGGTTACGTCAAAATATCATCTATACACAGCCATCCCCCGCTCACATCTACCCTTTGCCTTCTCCCTTCGCTGCTCAACAGGCATTCCCTTCTTATCTCAAGCTTTGTTCATCCCATCGGTCCATCTCAGCCTTGGCCGGCCCTTTAAGTTAACTCCATGCGCCTCTTTTGCTAATCTTTCTTCACTCATTCTTTCCTTGTGTCCAAACCATCCTAATAACCATTCGTCAGCCCTGTCTGTCAGCTCCTTGTCCAGCCCCACTCTCCACACCTCCTTGTGCCTCATTATATCCAACCTCGTAACCCCTGTCATTCTTTTCAGACACTTCATCTTAAACATTTTCAAATTTCACATTTCTACCTCTCTTAGATTCCAAGTCTCTGCCCCTTACAGTGTCGAAGGCACAATCACACTTTCATATAGTCTCCGCTTTGCACCTATTTCCAGATACCTACTCGTATTTCTCATGACACTTCCCAATCCTCCAAGTCATTTACTTGCTTCTCTCTCTCTCTCTCTCTCTCTCTCTCTCTCTCTCTCTCTCTCTCTCTCTCTCTCTCTCTCTCTCTCTCTCTCTCTCTCTCTCTCTGTTGCTTACCTCCAATCCCTGTCCTTTTTCTGCCACATTCGACTCCAAATACTTAAAAACCATCCACTATCTCCAACCTCTCTTCTTTAAGAATTGCTTCCAACTCGATGCCACCCTCTGCCCTTGTACATCTCACACCTGAGCAAAATGGAATAACGTCTGCCCTTTTCATTGACTGTGTTTACTTTTTATTTTTATTTTTCATCTAACCTGATTATGAACGAGAAGGTCCACTGTTAGCATTCGGGCTGTGTTCTTGTGATTATTCTGATCCACCATTGTCATTAAGTGTCCATTAACCCTTCACGGAGTAAAAGAATATCTTTCTATTTGATAAAATCGTCAGGTGACAAAGTCAATAAACACATTATGATTTATTAAGATAAGCAGATACGGGATTATCGTAGCCGATAGAAGTCGCTAGTACAGTTGTTGTTTTTGTTTTTGTTGTTGTTGTTGTTGTTGTAATTATTGTTGTTCTTAGGGAGTAGTTAAGGGGTCGTCGTAGCTTATTGAAATGTTTACTGTCGTTGTTTTGTTCTTAAGGAGTAGTTAAGGGGTCGTCGTAGCTTATTGAAAAGTTTAGTGTTGTTGTTGTTGTTGTTCTTCTTCTTCTTCTTCTTCTTCTTCTTCTTCTTCTTCTTCTTCTTCTTCTTCTTCTTCTTCTTCTTCTTCTTCTTCTTCTTCTTCTTCTTCTTCTTCTTTTCTTCTTCTTTTCTTCTTCTTCTTCTTTTCTTCTTCTTTTCTTCTTCTTCTTCTTCTTCTTCTTCTTCTTCTTCTTCTTCTTCTTCTTCTTCTTCTTCTTCTTCTTCTTCTTCTTCTTCTTCTTCTTCTTCTTCTTCTTCTTCCTCTTCTTCTTCTTCTTCTTCTTCTTCTTCAAGGAGTAGTTAAGGGGTCGTCGTAGCTTACTGAATTGTTTAGAGTCGTTGTTGTTCTTCATCTTAAGGAGTAGTTAAGAGGTCGTCGCAGCTGACTGAAGTCGCATTGTGTCATTGATGTTGTTGTCGTTGTTATTACTGTTATTGTTGCTGTTGTTATGGTTGCTATTGCTGTCGTTGTCGTTCTCGTTTTTGTCGTTGTTGAATAGGTCAACTGGGCCATAACCATTGTTTGTAGTGCCTATTCAATTTGGATCCTAAAGCATAATCGGACAGCATACGTTTGAAGTGAACCCACGATTTTTGACTCTCACTGTTTTATTTTTCCTGCGTATTGATATTGCAAAAGAGATTTTATTTTGCTGAAGTGCTTAGCCAAAAGGTTTTATGGGTTATTCTTGAAACGAGGATCCGTTGATTTTTACGATTTTTTTTTTTTTTTTTAATCCAGGGTCATTTATACAATGTAAAGCTACGCATGAATGAAAATAACGCACACCCTCATCCTCATTCCCCCATACTCTTCTCCTCTCTCTCTCTCCTCTCTCTCTCTCCTCCCTCTCTCTCCACGCCTCTCCCTTCTCCTCCCTCTCCACTCCTCTCACCTCCTTTTCCTCTCTCCTCCCTCTCCACTACTCTCCCCCCTCTCCTCTCTACTCACTCTCCACTCTTCTCCCCTCCCTCTTCCCTCCCTCTTCCCTCCCTCTCCCCTCCCTCTCCCCTCCCTCTCTCATCCCTCTCTCCACCTTCTCTCCTCCCTCTCTCCTCCCTTTCCTCTCCCTCTTCCCTCCCTCTCCTCTCCCTCTTCCTACCCTCTCCCCTCCATCCTCCCACCTTCTCCCCTCACTCTTCCCTCCCTCTCCCCCCTCTCTCCTCCATCTCTCCTCCCTCTCCCCCTCTCTCCTCCATCTCTCCTCCCTCTCTCCTCCCTCTCTCTTCCCTCTCTCTTCCCTCTCCCCTACCTCTCTCCTCCCTCTCTCCTCCCTCTCTCCTCCCTCTCCACTCCTCTCCTCTGTCTCTCCCCGGCCGGCCTCTCCCCTCCTTCTTCCCTCCCTCTCTCTTCCCTCTCCTCTCCCTCTCCCCTGCCTCTCCCCTCGCTCTCTCCAGCCTCTGCCCTCGCTCTCCCCTACCCCTCCCTTGCCTCTCCCCTACCTCTCCCCTCCCTCTCCCCTACCTCTTACCTCCTTCTCCCCTCCCTCCCCCTCCCTCTCCCCTACCTCTCCCTTGCCTCTCCTCTCCCTCTCCCCTCCCTCTCCCCTACCTCTTACCTCCTCCCCTCCCTCTCCCCTCCCTCTCCTCTCCCTCTCCTCTCCCTCTCCTCTCCCTTGCCTCTCCCCTCCTCCCTCTCCCCTTCCTCTCCCCTCCCTTTCCCTTACACCTCCTCTCCCCCTCCTGCCCCTCCTCCCTCTCCCTTCCCTCTCCCCCCCTCTCCCCTCCCTCTCCCCTGGAAGAGGTGGCAAACACAGGGGACTCAAACAACCTCAACTATGGAGAAGCTGGATAACACTAACCATGGAGCTTGGATTAGATAGATAACCCCACCCCCCGTCCCATGTTCCCTTCACCCGCACCTTACAGAACAGATAACGGCTGAAAAATAATAAGCAAATAAGAAGAATATCAAAAAGATAATTAAATAAATAGATAAATAGATAACTATTGTAAAATAACTAGCAAATCAGAAGAACATTAAAAAAGTAAGTAAATGAATAAATAAACAGGTAAAGAAGTGAATAAATGAATTAATGAATGATAAGTAAATAAGTAGATATTTGTCTGTCAATATATCTATCTATAAGTATTAGCGTTAAAAAAAAATTTGTATTTCCACTCGATACAGATTAATTCACTGATAATCTTTTTCACAACAAAGGAAACCTGTTGAACGGAATCAGAGTTTGGCTAATGAAATATGAGTAATTCTGAATCAAGAGATCCATGGCCAGAAATGTCTTACAGATAAAAATCCACATGCTTCCCCTGTAGAGTTGGTACACACATATATATATATATATATAAATATGTATATATATATAAATATATATTTATATATATATATATATATATATATATATATATATATATATATATATATCTTTTTCAACCATAAATCACTTTTAATTCCATGCCATCGCAATCGAGACTGAGAGTCGCTCGAAGGAGGCATCCGTTGGAAATTGAAACGTGGACGAGCCGAGGATTCGAACCCAGCTAACCCGTAACAAAGTTACAGTGACGTAAACCAATACGCTATGAAAAAGATATTAATTGATCACTGGGAACCATTCAGTGTGTATGTATATATATATATATATATATATATATATATATAATATATGTATATATATTTACATTATATATATATATGTATGTATATATATATATATATGTATATATATATGTATATATATCTATATATATATATATATATATATATATATATATATATATATATGTATGTATATATATATAAACTTACCTGCCCAATTCCACTTCCTCTCTATTACTGCCTCCACAATATCTTTCACCCTTGTCTGCTCTCTCACCCAATTTGCTCTCTTTCGGTTTCTCAGTGTTATTCCCATCATTGATCTCTCCATTCGCCTCTGTTTAGTCCTTAGCTTTGTTTCCGTCGCCCTCGTCAGCTTCCAAGTCTTGCACCCGTAGATTAATGCTGGTAGAATAAATTGATTTTACACTTTACGTTTTAAACATAAATGTAGAGAGCCTCTCAGGATTTTACTATACTTGCCAAACACTTTCCAACCAATTGTAATGCGTCTTTTTATTTCATTATCATGATCTTTCGTTATCCTCATCTGGCCTAAATAATAATACTCTTCAACTTCCTCAAGACTCTCACCATCAATTACAATCTTTTTACTTTGAACTTTGGTGTTGAACATTACTTTGGTTTTACTCTTATTCATTTTTAAACCTACTTTGAGACTTTCCTGGTTTAGATCGCTCAGCATATCTTGTAAGTCTTCTGCTCTTTCTGAAATAAGAATAATGTCATCCGCAAATCTTAGGTGGTTCAAATATTTGCCGTTAATCTTCAAACCTTTCTTTTCCCAACTCAACCTTCTGAAAAATCTTCCAAACAAGCTGTAAATAATTTGGGTGAAATGGTATCGCTTTTCCGTACTCCTTTCTCGATCGTGATCTTTTCTGTATCTTTATGTAGTCGAATTATAGCGATACCTTTCGCATAAATCTCTTCTAAAACTCTTACGATCTGTTCGTTTGTACCCTGTTTGCGTACCGAGTTTAGTATTGCTATTTGTTCTAGCGAGTCAAAGGCCTTATCGTAATCTACAAAAACTAAACACAGAGGTATATTGTATTCTGTCGTTTTTTTGATTAGTTGGTTTATCGCCTGTAAATGGTCTAGAGTCGAATATCCGCTCCTAAAGCCTGCCTGTTCTCTCGGTTGGTTTCCATCTAAAACTTGACGTAGTCTATTTGTAATGATCTTGGAGAATACTTTATATACGTTTGATAGCAAGCTAATCGGTCGATAGTTATTAAGGTCCTTTTGGTTTCCTTTTTTATGAAGCAAAATCTCTATAGCATTACACCACGCATCAGGAACGCTTTCTTGACGTAAGCACTGGGTGTACAACTCAGCTAATTTCATATGAACTAAATCTCTGCGTCTTTCAACAGGTCTATTAATATACCATCTTCCCCAGGTGCTTTCCCTCTTTTCATAATTTTTAGAGCAAA
>NC_134787.1:12670522-12673022 GCF_046742065.1 Oratosquilla oratoria
TAGAGTTTTTCCAACATTTGGCTGATGATTTTATTCAGCTGAAGGATTTAGAAGATAAGAAAATGTAATGAAAATAGGTAAATTCGCGCCTCGACGTTCTTAACTCTGACAGTAACCTTTGCCCTATGTGCTCCGATGACAAGCACCGGTAGGAAGGGAAGTCGAAACCAACACTCCACAAAAAAAAAAAAAAAATATATATATATATATATATATATATATATATATATATATATATATATATATATATATATATAACCAACACTTAAGTGTCCCCTAAGTGTCTTCTAAATGTTTATCTATATACCAAGATTTTTTTTCCTTATAAGGGAATTAATTAAATATAAAGTTTGTGTTAAGGAGTGACTACATCAGGTAGGAGCTATTTAGGCGCGACATTCGGGTACATTTAGAAGACACTCGGGTGATGCTTTAAGAAGTGTTGGCTACAATTAACTAGTTAGAAAAAAATCTGAGAAGGGGAGATTTAAATTTTTGACAGTTCTAGCAGCCGGAGCATTTCTAGAAAAGGATTTTCTTTTATTGTTTTTTCAATTATTTGAAGAAAAAAAAATAGATTGACATTGGCTCAGCATTTTTAAAAGAATTTCCTAAGACTTCACTAAAACCCCATTACATACAGAAAAGAAAATTGAATTGACATGGCTTCAATATATTTAATGGAATGATTACAGACATTCAGTCAAGTATTCTCAGCACTAAAAAAAAAAAAAAAATAGCCTTGGGCATAGCAAATATGAGACCTGTTATATTTCCTAACTAAAGCACATTAAGCAAAGGATAAAAGAGATCTTCATATACAATATTTTTATTTTTATCCACAAAACTTTTCTATCGTACTTCTTTTTATCTTGTGCTGATGAAACTCAATATGATTTTTTATTCATGAGATGAAATGAATGAAAGATATATATATGCACACTAATATACCTTTTACTTTTTCAAAATTATTCGTCTCATTTGAGGTAAATTGAAATATTAGAGCTCCATGGACTCAAAAATTGGTAAAAAAAAATAAAAAAAAATAAAAAAAAAACTGAGGTCATTCTTCACGAAATTGTCAATTACTTTAGACGCGTACCCTGGTCTTGGTTATCAGTCGTGAAACCAATTACTTGTTAGTGTGTAGTTGTTACATAAATATCATGGAAAGACCTTGAGGTATTTCAGCCATTTATATATCAAATGTAATAACGTCGAGTTGGCGACTTCATCTGTAATCAATAACCACCGAAACGTTTTGAAAACAAAGAAATAACTTATCTTGACAACAATTGAAACCCACGTTCAAGACTAAACATAGAAACATATCAAAAAATCGCCTCAAAAAATTATCTAAAAAGCCAATTAATTTGAGAACGTTTCACAATATTGTTAATCATAATAACAGTTACCTTTGCGCGTTGGCAGACTGGATGAGCTATTTTTCTTTATATATATATATATATATATATATATATATATATACACACATATATATATATGTATGTATATATATATGCATATATATATATATATATATATATATATATTTTTTTTTTTTTTTTTTTTTTTTTTTTTTTTTTTTACTCACACAAGCTAACTTAAAATTACATAATATAGTGCCTCAGGTTGTCACTAAAGAATTTATTTCAAGTAAACTTACAGCCCAAGGATATAAAAATACACTTTATATATTTCATTGAGACGACCGATGGTGTGTCGATCGAATAAACACTGACATCTCGAAATACATCAAATTGATTAACCAATGCAGAGTCAAGATGGAGATCTCCATCGATATATACGTAGCGAAAGAGTCTGACATTTTATTGTTGAGGAAGTTCTTCCATGTGGTGAGGAGACTACCCCAGGAGGCGCGTAGCTGCGGCCGAAGCCGTCACCTTTGACCTACGTGATTGGTCTAATAGGTCAAGTAACAATCACTGATGGGAATCGGAAAGAAGTTCGGGAATCGAATCTACGATTAAGCGAGTGTGTGACCATCACGCTTCCGATGACCCGACCAGTGCAAAAAACCGCTTTAAACCCAAAAATGTTTCGGATATACTTTCCCCAGCTGAATAAAATCACCCGGCAAAAGCAAAGACAAATACTTAACGTTACCTGTCATCTACGGGTTAATCAAAATAGTCTATAACTCTCAAAAGATTAGATAAACCACCTGACGACGACTAGAAGGACTGTATAAAAAACTCAGGGTTCCCCAAGTACTGAGTCCACAAATTTCCCCCGAAGAAAAATACTCGAAGTCACTCTTCAAGAAAAAGCGCGTTTAACACCTTCCGTACTAGGCGCCCTTTCCTCTTTCTTTCCAACTCATGCCAGACTATTTCATTCTTTTCTATGGCCCTCCTCGGTAGTGGAATGAAGCCAAAGATAAGGAATAAAGATTCTTCCGTTGGGGAACGTAAAAGCTGAAGAGAGGAGCCAAAGGATATGGCTTTTCTCTCCTTCTAGTACACCAGACAGAGCGAGC
>NC_134787.1:12675522-12678022 GCF_046742065.1 Oratosquilla oratoria
TTCGCGTTCTTCACGTTCTTCTTCTTCTTCTTCTTCTTCGCGTTCTTCTTCTTCTTCTTCTTCTTCACGTTCTTCTTCGCGTTCTTCTTCGTGTTCTTCTTTTCCTTCTTCTCCTTCTTCGTCTTCTTCATCTTCTTTTTTCTTTTTCTTCTTCGTCATCTTCTTCTTCGTCTTCTTCTTCTTCTTCTTCGTCGTCGTCGTCTCCTTCTTCTTCTTCTTCTTCTTCGTCTTCTTCTTCTTCTTCGTTTTCGTCTTCTTCACGATTCTATTCTCTCATTTCATTCTTTTTACTTTCTTCCTCCTGTTTCTTCCTTTTCAACTTCCTTCGTTTCGTTCTGTAGGCTATTAAAGTTTTTTGTGGCTCTTACATCTTCGTCTACGTTTTCTAATTTCATTTGCATCCACTACATCCCAAAATAGATAGTTTTACACAAATTCTCCTCTTCTTCCATTCTTGTATCAATTTTGTAGTATTCATTCCTTCTTTCATTTTACGAGTAATCCTCTCCCACACATTCGTGATCGTAGAATTCATTCCTTTTCCTTTTCACTTTCTCATATATATTTGCTTTACTGAAAAAATTATAAATAAGAATGTATACGCATAGGTTATAGGTAACAGATAGATAAGAAAATAAGATAATGAAATTTCGAGAAACTGATTACTTTTCTCTCATCATCCCTTCTGTGTTTCACCTCTTCTTCAGCTTTACTGGAAACTTATCCTCGTTCTTCCTCTTTCGTCTCCTCATCCTTTTCTTCCCCATCCCTCCTCCTTACTCCTCTTCCTCCTTTTCTCCCTCCTCTTTATCTTCCTCTTACCCACAATCTTCTTCCATCTTCATTTTCATTCACCCCTTTCATCTGTTCTTCTTTCTTCTTCCCAAATCTCAATATGAACAGATTTCTCCTGTTCTTCCTCCTCCTTATCAAATCCCAATATGAACACATTTTTCCTGTTCTTCCTTCTCCTTCCTAACCCAATATGAATAGATTTTTCCTGTTCTACCTCCTTCCCAAATCCCAAATGAACAGATTTCTCCTGTTCTTCCTTCTCCTTCCTAACCCAATATGAATAGATTTTTCCTGTTCTTCCTCCTTCCCAAATCCCAAATGAACAGATTTCGCCTGTTCTTCCTTCTCCTTCCTAACCCAATATGAATAGATTTTTCCTGTTCTTCCTCCTTCCCAAATCCAATATGAACAGATTTCTCCTGTTCTTCCTTCTCCTCCCCAATCACAATTTGAACAGATTTCTCCTGTTTTTCCTCCTCCTCCCCAAATCTCAATATAAACAGATTTCTCCTGTTCTTCCTCCTCCTTCCCAAATCTCAGTATGAACAGATTTCTCCTGTTCTTCCTGGTCCTTCCCATCACAATTTAAACAGATTTCTCCTGTTCTTCCTCGTCCTCCCCATCACAATTTGAACAGAGTTCTCCTGTTTTTCCTCCTCCTTCCCAAATCTCAGTATGAACAGATCTCTCCTGTTCTTCCTTCTCTTCCCCCAATCTCAATTTGAACAGATTCTCTGGACTTCAATTTCTCTTTGTTCCTCGAGACTTTTTCTTTTTAGTTCCCATATAAATGGTCCTTGATTTGTCGCCTTGTTTGTGCTTCCGTTGCTTGCCTTAGTCTGTTTTGCACTTGTGAATTCCTTCATGTTTTCGGTGGGAGGTTACCAAACATCCCCGTTTTTTTTTTTTTTTTTTTTTTTTCTTTTTTTTTTTTTTTTTTTTTTTTTTTTAATTATATAAATCTCTCTCTCTTTTTTTTTTTTTTTAGTTGCAATTATACAAACCTCTCTTTTCCCTCCCTTCCTCTTCTGCCATTTCCCCTTTTACCTTTTTTTACCTTTCCCTTTAGTATTTCCTTATTATCACCATTCCTTTTTCCTTTCTCCTTCTCCTCTCCCCCTTCCCCTCCCTCCCGTCTCCCTCTCTCCATCTCCAACTTTTCTCCTCTTCTCGCCTCTCCCTTTTCCTCTCTTTTATCCTTCCTTTTCCTTCCCCCTCCACTTCTCCATCTTCCTTTCTCTTCCCCCCCTTCTTATGCCCTTCCCTCTCTCCCTTTCCAATTTTCCTCCTCTTCTCCTCCATTTTCTTCTTTCTCTTCCCCCTCCACTTCTCCATCTCCTCCTCTCTTTTTCCTCTTCTTCTGCTCTTTCCCTCTCTCCCTTTCCAAATTTCCTCTTCTCCTCCCTTTTCTTTTTCCCTCCCCCCTCCACTTCTCCATCTCCTCCTCTCTTTTTTATCATCTGCTCTTTCCCTCTCTCCCTTTCCAATTTTCCTCTTCTCCTCCCTTTTCCTCTTTCCCTCCCCCCTCCACTTCTCCATCTCCTCCTCTCTTTTTCCTCTTCTTCTCCTCCCTTTCCTTCTTTCCCTCCCCCCTCCACTTCTCCCTCTCCTCCTCTCTTTTTCCTCTTCTTCTGCTCTTTCCCTCTCTCCCATTCCAATTTTCCTCTTCTTCTCCTCCCTTTCCTTCTTTCCTTTCCCTTCCTTT
>NC_134787.1:12683022-12688022 GCF_046742065.1 Oratosquilla oratoria
TGATTGGTTGATTGGGATTGTATGGCGAAAAGGTACATATTGGTAAGATTGGCCCGTGATTGGGTGGTACAGAGTGAGGACAAACATTCCCAATCATTTGGAATTGGTGTAATTTTAACTGTGATTAGGTTCAATCTCCGTTGATTGTGATTGATGTAATCCTTCCACGTGTACAGAGGGTTCCCTCAGATGACTAAAGTTATCTGGCCGGAGCTGGTGAAAAAACAAAAAACAAAAGTCGAATATACAGGGTGTCCCAAAAATGTACTCATTTTGAAATGTTTCGTAATGTTGTCGTTTTCATTGGTCTGTTTTTCAACTGTGTTTGGAATATAGTGTTCATCAGTTTGAACATTTGCGAACATGCAAGAGGGACTAGACCACTGGTTCTTAACCTGGGGCACCTGAACCCCCAAGGGGTACAAAACCTTAATCCGGGGGGTACGAGACATGATAGCCAGTGCAATGGTACTGTATATTTACCATGAGAAAGCATTATGTCCATTCATTGTATCCTACTAATTGATATTTCTAATCTGAAATAGAAAAGTACCTATGTTCAGTAATTGAATATATCTAATCACTTCTCAGCAAGGTTTGTATTACTAATCGTTTTCATATGTTTGCATTGTATTTATATTGGATGGGGGTACGAGATTTTTTTTTTTTTTTTTTTTTTTTTTTTTTTTTTTTTTTTTTTTTTTTTTTTTTTTTTTTTTTTTTTTTTTTTTTTTTTTTTTTTTATAATCATGGGTTACGGACACTGGCAAAGGTTATGAACCACGGGAAAGGAAAAATCTTTTCTCTAATTTAAAACTGATGACCACCATTTTCCAGACACAACTGATAACGCGGACCAACGAATTCGACAACCTTACGAAACATTTCAAAGAATGAGTACATTTATTTTTGGATACCCTGTAGACACCGAAGTGATTCAACTTCCCTTTGATTATGTCGCGGAAAGGGAAACCTCAAATATGAAGTTTGAGGAGCAATTACATACTATTCATTTAATCATGGCTTCTTATTGCTGAAGACAAAAAATATATATATTAATGAAAAATAGAAATAATAATCCTTTGACTTCTATCAGAGGCTCACAAACTCTTGATATATTAAATTTCAATACATCACACATCACCCCTCCTGTCACCTAAGCGCTCTGTTAACAACGTACAGTATGTTTTACACGCGGAAATTGTCTCAATATCAACACGCACCCAGGCATCATACGTACACACTTGTGTAAATACAGATATACACAGAGTGCTCATGTATGTATACAAGCACACACAGACACTTGCGATAATGACCAGAGACCCCCCAAGGTTGAATGGAATAGTCTTAATGGAATGTGTTCTCAAAAGTGTTCATTCCGCCACTCGAGACAACGAGACTTTGTTGTTTTTATGTATTATCATGAGACACAGAGGCTGTTTTATCCACCCAAGAGATGGTCCTGCAGTTACTGAGATCTAACTCCATCGACATTTGGTTCTGCTGTTGTCCTCCGTCAGGAATCAAAATACTTCTCTGTTGTAATATAATGTTGCCGCGAATTTCACTCACAGGGAAACCTTCAGACTTACAGTGGCTGGAAACGATCCTCGGCCCTCCTATAGATCTCTTTGGGTAGAAACTTTGGGCCATTCTCTGTTCTGTATTAGTGTGAGGCTGTTTCTATGTCACCGGTTGAAAGTGGTAGGGAAAGGGGAACAGTGGCCATTTCTCAGCTCTCCACATGTGAAAAAAATATAAGAAATACAGCCGAAGTTGAAGGAGATATCGTGAGTCCAGTGCTGAGATCGAATGTCGACCCCTCAAGGTTGATGGACTCATCATATAGGACCACATTTGGGCCTCCGTCATTGGTCCTTTGCTGTAACAAAGAAGTAAAGCAAGGCACCGAAAAGAGTAACCGTGTCAATTCTTCCATTACTCAAATCATTTGGCAATAGTCCATTTCACGATTCGCGTATAAAGTAAACATCCAGAGGACAAGTCTGCCTTTGTTTCCTGTAGAATTAGAAAAAAATATCAGTACATTATAAGCAAAAAGATGTAACGAATATCTAAAGCCAATAGGCCTAGATATTTTTGATAAACTAAATTTAAAGACTAAAGGTGAGATATCATCAGATATTGAAATAAGATTTAGAGATTAATGATTTCCATTATATCAGACAAATATATTAACACGAGACTTGTCCTCGAACTAATGGAGTACACTGTGGATATGAGTTAAACTCGTTAAATAAAAATCTTAATTTACACACTATGGGAAAGCAAACAATCAGTTAGAGCACACATAGATGTTCTAGGCAACGAATGATACACACAAAAAATATAGCTGACATACTGAATTTTTAGAAGACGACAATGCAGCGTTGATTGTGATAAAATCATCCAGCGCCAGTTACAACAGCGTTAACGAGAGCGATAAGAAGAAATGCATCGTGTTAAGTAAAATGTTCTCCAACTCATCTCCAATCTGTACGCACGACTTCCGTTATTTGTGCAGGACACATAAAGAACATGACTACTCCCATCCCCACTCACTCCGCATCGTCCTGGCAATCTTTTCTGATGTGACACATTTCGTCATACTCCCGCTCGAGTGATGGATGGATAGAGGGAGCTCAAGTTGGGATGTAAGTAGAGGCAAATATAGCAAAAGTGGCGTAAGAAAGTAGAGGACTTTTAGCTGAACCATAGGTTGGTTGGAGTGATTTAGAATTGCGGCGGGATGGAAAGTTGAGGTAGAGATGGATTAAAGGAGTTGGAGTAGGTAGGGTAGGATTAGCTGGAGGAAGAAAGGATTGAATTAATGATGGTGGTGTACAGAAAAAGTTCACCTACAGAGGAGTAGATGGAAAGAGTTGGAGTTGGCAGGAAAATGTTAAATGGAGGGAAGTGTGATGTGAGAGAGATCGAAAGGAGTTATTAATGTTGGAGTATAAAGAGATGGGGTAGATGGAGGGAAGTGGAGTTGGAATGAGAAAGAAGGGAGTGACGGAGAGAAGAAAGGAGTAAAGAAGTGGCAGGTGGAGGACATTGGAGTCGAAGTGAGGAAGGATATGAAGACTGAACTCAGGTGGAGATGGAGTGATAAATGGAGGGAGGTAGAATTGGATGAAAATGATAATGATAATAATAATAATAATAATAATAATAATAATAATAGTAATAATAATAGTAATAGTAATAATGATAGTAATAATGATTATAATGATAATAATAATAATGATAGTAATAATTATTATAATGATAATTATAATGATAATGTTAATAATAATGGAGGAAGGTGAAATTGGCACGAGGAAGTGGATGGTGGATAGAGGAACCAGGAATTGGAGTAATGAAGAGAAAGAGCGTAGAAGTAGTCTGATGTGGAGTAAGGATGAAAGCGGGTGGAAGGAAATTGAGTGGGAGTGTGGAAGGAGCCAGAGTGTGGCGGGAGTTGGCGTGTGGAAGGGATGGAACTGGCGTGATTCCCTGGGTAGCAATAGCCAAACCACGGCACTTTGATGCTTCTTCGATAGTCACGGTCGAACACTGAATAATTTGCATACATTCCAGCCTTTGCCCCACTCGAAAACTTTTTCATAAGAAAATCTCTTTCAGAGGCCTGAGTTTGGACGCCCAAATGGCGAAAGAATGATCAAAACTAGCCAACTCATTTCCGCGTGGCTCAATTCACGTGATTGTTCTGATAATAACACGCCAAACTTCAAATATGGTTATGTTCTAGTATGGAAATAAGCTCCACCGCAAGAACTCGAACCTTTGCCTTAGCGACTGCTTATTATGAAGCAAGGACGATACAATGACACACAACTTGTAGGATGGCTCGCTATAATAAAGACTGGGTGAAATTAGAATAGAGACTGAGCTGGCCTCCTAATACCGTCGGGGAACTACCAGGTCGCAGATCAGGTCGTTCCTTTTGGACGACCTGGCTGGCTCAACGCCGTCGTCTTTGCTTCATAATAAGCAGTCGCTAAGGCAAAGGTTCGAGTCCTTGCGGTGGAACTTATTGCCATTTGTCACAATGACATACAACATGTTCTAGTATGTAGAGCACTTGGGTATCTTGACTTCTGGCTTGTTATGGTGGGCATCTTTGTCCTAGATAAGTCCTATGCTTACAGTATGTGACAACAAAAAACAACACATTGATGTCTTGATCCCTGGCATGTTTTGGCGTTTTATTTGTCCTATTACGTTGCACTTTAGGGACTTTTTATTGTACAATCAATTAAATATCTGAGTCACCAATTATATCTCGACATCTTCGTCCAATTAAAAATTGAGGTCTAGTTCCGAAATACTTGTGATAAAATAAAACACGACAGTACTCCTGACGTGAATAGCACTACATTATCCTTGTCTGTCGCACGCCACAATTTAAGCATGTTTATATCCATATAAAACACTTAAACTCCACACACACACTGGAACAAAGCAACATCATCAATCTCCATTAAAAGAGAAATAACTTGAACGTTTCACACACTAGGACAGTACATCACTCTTCTTAATATAATGATAATAATGATAATAATAATAATAATAATAATAATAATAATAATAATAATAATAATAATAATAATAATAATAATAATAATAATAATAATAATAATGATTAATAATGATTAATAATAATAATAATGATAAATAAAAATAATGATAAAATAAGATATAAAGAAATAGACATTAAGCACAACCCTTGACACGAAAATTAAAAGACACATAAACGATTTCAGTGAAACAAGTGACATATGCCGTGTGTCGCATTGCATCCACAGTCGTGACGTCATAGATGAAGCCTGTCGCTGCTCACTGTTGACCAAACACCCGCATCCAGTGACTCTCTTCCACTTTTAACATTCCCAATTAGATCCTCCATCACTCAGCTCTCTTCACATTAATATCACATTGTATGTATAGGATTTCGTGCACGCGTGTACGTTTGTGTGTGTGTGTATGTGTGTGTG
>NC_134787.1:12698022-12708022 GCF_046742065.1 Oratosquilla oratoria
CTGGACTGGTGACCAATAATATTCTTCTGGATGAAAGTTCAAATCTTAATCGTTTCATTCATGGATAATTCTGTGACTTATACAAAGCACACGTCCTTGTCTATTTTCAAGCGTGACTTTAACACGGTTCCGTAGAGTGAGAACCTAAGACGCAAACTAGTATACCAGCAAACCGTATCTTTACTTTCTTTTTAACCTCAACGTAAGAAGTAAAAACATACAAATGTTATTACACTAAGAAGACCCTCTTTTTAACATGAATAAGTGAAAAATATTAACAAATTCAGACAACCTTTTGTATGAATTGAAGAACATTAATGAATTTAGGAAATGTAAAGTTCAGTTTAGATATATCTTCAACTGAGTTTCTTGATCAAGACTTTCGTTCTGATAAAAGAAATATAAAAGAAAGAAGGGGCTTGCTATCATGCATTCCAGAAAAAAAAAGTGCGGAATGAAAAAAAAGGAAAAAATGTATCCCACGTTAAAAAAAAAAAAAAAAAAAAACATATAAAAGTCTGACCTCAAATAGATGGGGAAATTATTTGTTAATTAAATTGCTTGCAAACTCCCCCTTCTACGAGAGAATATAGGAGATTACCAGTGCGGTTAGACATGTCAAGATCATCTATAGACTATACATTAGCTCTTCGTTAGGATTGGTTAAAGTTTCCTGTGTTTGTGGACTTGGAGAAAGTGTGCGGCCGTTCTCACATGCGCGAGTGATGAAAGACGTCAGGAGAGACGGAAATGTCATCGAGCGATATTTACTCTCTTTCTTCCGTCAGGCAATTTCATTCAGTTTCACGTGACACTTCGATCCTGGGTGAAGCTGGGGGCGACTATTCCTTTCGTGCCCTGTGGGACTTTGTCCATTGTTCTGTCGTCAGGCGATTTCTTTCATCTCCGTGACATTCTTTCGGGAGCGAAGTATTTATAGTTTGATTTAGTCGGCCCCCTTTCATTCACAGTGACCCTTTTCCTCTTTTTTGATTTTTTTTTTATTATTATTATTATTTTTTTTTTAGCTTTTGCCAGACTACTTCAGTCGTTTCCTTGGATTAAAACATGCAAGAAAACCTGGACAAGTCAAATTTATGGCAAGGGAATGACGTAAGATATGTGCAATTTTTGCTTGATTTTAAGAAAAAGCACAGGTCTGTGTATTTATGCATATATAGGTACATTGATATAAATGATATATTTGTCTGTGCGTGTGTGTGTGTGTGTGTGTGTGTGTGTGTGTGTGTGTGTGTGTGTGTGTGTGTGTGTGTGTGTGTGTGTGTGTGTGTGTGTCTGTGTGTCTGTGTGTATGTGTGTGCGTGTGTGGGTGTATGTGTATTCACTTTGGTCTTTGGATCACGCGCTGCACTCGTGATCGCCAGCTATTTCCCTCCCGGAAGAGAGCTCAGAGCTCGTATGACCGACCCATGGGTAATGCTGTGACCTTACACGCACCCCCCCAACTCCCCGCCCACGAGAGTTGGAGTAACGACTCGAAGCGCAGCGATACTGAAATTATTTACAGCCCTGCGCAGGATTCGAACCGGGACCACCGTAGTGACAGTCGGAGACTCTACCAACCGTGCCACCGAGTCGTGTGTGTGTGTGTGTGTGTGTGTGTGTGTGTGTGTGTGTGTGTGTGTGTGTGTGTGTCTGTGTATGTGTGTGTGCTTGTGTGTGTGTGTATGTGGATGTGGGTGTGCGTGTGTGTATGTGTGTATGTGTGTGTGCGTGTGTTTGTGTGTATGTATGTATACACATAACTTGCATAACACTTCATTCGCTTCATGTAAACCCCCTCGCCCTTACTTGACATATAAGACCATTCAACGTACACGAGGCCTATTATGTGCTAAAACGATTTACTCCCGTCTTTGCTCGCGCCCCGCAACTGAAACCAAAACCACTCGAAAGCATCCGCCAAACGTCGACCTTTCTTATCATTATCGCCCTGTGAGCCTGGGAATCCCGGCAGAGTTCGTAATCTGGCCGCGTCATTAAAGCAAATAGGACCCTTAATCAGTCTGATCGCAAGGGGACCAAGATGGCTTTGTGTGGCGGGGGACGCCAGCGCCCTCTCTCTCTCCCTCGCTCCAGGGACGGCGCTCAGGAGGCCGCGGTGGCGGCAGCAAAGGTGACCTCCTCAAGGCGGACTTGATCCTCGTGGGAACTCGGCAGGTGTGTGTGTGTGTGTGTGTGTGTGTGTGTGTGTGTGTGTGTGTGTGTGTGTGTGTGTGTGTGCGTGCGTGTGTGTGTGTGTGTGTGTGTGTGTGTGTGTGTGTGTGTGTGTGTGTGTGAGAGAGTGTGTACGTGTGCGTGCGTGTGTATGCGTGTGAGTGTTCTTTGTACTAGGGGTGATCAGAAAGTAATGACAGTCGGACTCGTAGCTGAGAGACTATAAGTGTTGGGGGGGGGAGCAAGGGGCAGCAAGTGTTGCCTGTTGTTACATGTTTGAGCTTGTCGCTGTTTGTCTAGCTTACATTTTATCGTTGCGCTGTGCGATTGCGTCATTGCTGGTTTGCCTCTCTAACCGGAAACATGGATTTTTCGAAAGAAGGCTGCAGATTCTACACCTTCACAAGGTGGAAACTCGGGAAAAAAGCAACGGAGATCAGAGAGGAATTGTTGCAAGTTTTTCCCGAGTCTACTCCATCACTGGAAACTGTTTCCCGCTGGATTCGAGCTTTCGCAGCCGGAAAATTGCAGCTAGAAGATGATCATCGTCCTGGCCGCCCTCGGACATCCGTGACCGAAGCAACGACGGTCCGTGCGCGGGCCATCATTGACGAAGATCCAACTGTTACTCTTCGATTCTTATCCTTGGAGCTCGGTGTCAGTTATGGGAGCGCACATGACATCGTGCATGAACACTTAGGGCTGAGGAAGAAGTGTGCTCGATGGATACCTCATTTGCTTACGGAAGAGCAGAAGAGCGAACGGGTGCGGATTTGTCGTCTATGGCTGGCTGAATTCGAGCCAAATGGTCCGAAACGGTTCTCAGATGTAGCTACCGGAGATGAGTGTTGGATTTCTCTTCTTCACCACCAGAGACAAGCAGTCTAACATGGTGTGGTTGAGTGATGAAGAACCTCGACCTCAGATTCTGAAGGAAGGATTTCGCAGCAGGAAGCGCCTTTTCCACCATCTTCTTCAATTCACAAGAACCAATGTGTGTGGATGTAATGCCTCAACAGTGTACTATCACAGCCCAGTACTACACTGATCACGTCCTTCCTCGAGTCCTGGAATATCAGGCCAAGACTGCACCAACCCGTCGCCGATCGCGCCTTTTGCTGCACCATGACAATGCTGCCCCCCACAAAGCTCGCCTCACTGTGCAGTTCCTGGAGCAGCAGGGGATCACACTTCTCCCCCACCCACCCTACTCGCCTGACCTTGCTCCCTGTGATTTTTGGTTGTTTCCAAAGATCAAGGGTGCGATCGCAGGGAAGCTGTTTCATCGCATCTAAGATCTGGCGCGAGCAGTCAATTCAGAGCTACGAGATATATCGGCTTCTGAGTACCGTGAGTGCTTCATGAAGTGGCGAAAGAGGATGGAACGTTGCATAGAGGCAGGAGGGGAGTACTTTGAAGGAATGTAGGCCACTATTTGGATTTACCTCTGTACCGTGAAAATATATGGTATCACTGTCATTACTTTTTGATCACCCTTCATATACTTGTCCCACCTTATACACTTGTATTTAGTGTCAGCATCCAATGTGGCAACCTAGAAGAGTTACCAACGGCAGCATTTCCGGTTTTTGATCGAATCTCGCCTGAGCTTTCACGTCATCACCACCTTGGGCTGCCTCTCCGTGGGTGCCTCTTGGATAGAGCCCACGCGGGACACTGTTATTAACTGTGTCTGTGTGTGTGTGTGTGTGTGTGTGTGTGTGTGTGTGTGTGTGTGTGTGTGTGTGTGTGTGTGTGTGTGTGTGTGTGTGTGTGTGATTTGCCTTGGTCTTGGTCTTTGGATCACGTGTTGGATTCGTGATCGACAGCTATTTCCCTCCCGGAAGAGAGCTCAGAGCTCGTATGACCGATCTATGGGTAATGCTATGACCTTACACGCACACACACACCCAACTCCCCGTCCACGAGAGTTGGAGTAACGACTCGAACCGCAGCGATACTGAAATAATTTCAGCCCTGGGCAGGATTCGAACCCACTACCCCCGGTACCGCCGTACTGACAGTCTGGGACTCTACCAACCGCGCCACCGTGTCGTATGTGTATGTGTGTGTATGTGTGTGTTTGTGTGTGTGTGTGTGTGTGTGTGTGTGTGTGTATGTGTGTGTGTGTGCGCGCAATCAATCGCGAACGAACTATATTTTAATATATTCTAAAGACCCTCTCTCTGTATACACGTGATACATGAGACAAATAAACAAATAACCAAACAAGCAGGTACGAAAAATAACATTGAGCCGTGACGAGAGAAAAAAAGAAAAAGAAAAAGAAAATAATAAGGGATTGAGAAAGAAATAAGTCGGTCGTAAAGTGCGATCATTAATATCACCCCAGACCTCAACAAAGAGGGTAGGAGAGCAATAACGAAGCTATTTAGCTAAAGCCCAAACGAGGTCAAGTAAATGCATTTTCCAGTTCCCATGCAAGCACGTATGAGAGAGAGAGAGATAGAGAAAGAGGGGGAGAGAGAGAGAGAAAGGGAGAGGGAGAGAGAGAGGAAGAAAGAGAGAGGATGAGGGGAGCCAGGGGGGAGGGAGTCGAGAAGGGAGAGAGAGTGAGGGAGCGAAAAAAGAGAGAGGGGGGGAAAGAGAGGGAGAGAGGGAGCGAGACAGAGAGAGAGAGAAAGAGAGAGAGAGAGAGTGAAAGAAAGAGAGAGAGGTAGGGAGATAGGGAGAGAGAGAGACAGGGGATAGAGAAAGTGAAAGAGAGATAGGGAGATAGAGAGAGAGAGACGGGAGAGAGAGAAAAAAAAATAAATGAACAAACATTAATAAGGAAACAATTGAAGACAGAGACAGATGACAGGAGTTCCACAAAACTGAATGAAATTGTCTGCTTTTACCAGGATAGCACAATTTGTGAACAATTTATCAAGGTATTTTAGTCAAAATAGTTTTCTTGATTTTCATGCAAGCGAATATGGTTCCCTTGACCTGAAAGAAATCTTCTGACATTAGTTGAATAAAACATGAGAACATGAAAATAAAGAAGACTGCAAGAGACTATAAGGCCTATACTATAGAGTTCTCAAGGTGGCGAATTCATCCCGTTAGTAAATAGTTCATCTTGATAGTTTAATGGAGATAGTCGTATTTTCACTACAGACACCAACATCTGATTGAAATACTTGACCATTAGGGTGAAGAATATAAGGTTCACTATCATATTTGTAATATCAACGTCACCTTGTAGTGAGCTCTAATACTATCAATTATCTTAATAGAAAGTTAGATAACTTTATTGATGGATGGAGGATAGGTGTTAAAGGACACAGAACTGCCTAGTGTAAGCCTTATAGTCTCTTGCAGTCTCCTTCATTCTTATGTTCTTATGCTCTTATCAACTTTCTATTTTCGTCTCTCTAACTTCTAGAATTAACTCCGGATAGAGATTTTGTTTTTGTTAAAGAAACTTTTTGTAACCAATTTGGAAAGCTTATCACGATTAATTCATTTACCAAGAAGTATGTTATTACAATCTTTGTCTTAGTCTCATTGTCAACTGGTCAAGCGACTTAGGGTGTTGTTACTTGCGACGAAGGTCGAGGGGATGGTGGTTCGAACCCTGCCAACGGCGAAGTTGGACCAAGGGCGTGGTTCATTAAGTTCCACGGTACAAAGTCCTCTGTAAGGGGCACTATCCTAGCTTCCCAATAGGGGGAGCTTGTGACGTTAAATCGTATTATTATCAGCAGCAGCAACAAGTATGTCTTACATGTTTCCTATCTTTGCCGCCAAGGGATCTTATTTAGCATAGAGGAACCTTCATTGGCAAAGTTTTAGGTTCTTCAACATGGTGCCGTACTTTTTGGTTATTATTCTGGCTAAGGAAAGGTGAGTTTATGTAGTTAAGAGGTGGACCCCACCCTGAAAGGGGTATTGATCGACCGAGACCCAAATTCAAGGTCGGAGTTGGCCCTTTCAGTCGTATAAAACCAATTGTCCTTTGTCAGAACAAAGTCTATGCCTTGCGTCACCATTTTGAAAGGAATACGTCGTAGGCGGGCAAGATGGCTGGAGATGGAGTCTTGAGAAAGGTCTGAGCTCAACAATGTCCCATTGACCTGACCTAACCTGACCTGACCTGGCCTGGCCTGGTCTTCATTGTGTTCGTTCACCATTTTCGTCTACTTAGCTTGATGGAGTCTGACAATGGGAAGTTTTTGGGCGACTTTCAGAGACCTCCAACTCTCTTGGTGGCTTTAACGACTGAACGTAATCTAAAGATTTTCAGAGTGAAAATGTCACTTTAAGCTTCTTTTTGACAGCGACCAAGAGTCGTGTTGTGATGGTTGTACTAAGAGTTAGTGTAGTCACTCTACACTATATAAGTCAGTCGTTCTTTAGGTCCTTTGGTTTTCCCACAAGCTTTCAAGCGAGTCCACAGAGCGATAACGATGTGTCGTTAATGGATGCCAAACGATTTCACTCAGTTTTGAAATGGCCTTAAAGAACTTATGAAACAGAATACGGGGAAAGGTCTGCTAAGTTCTTATTTAGGAGACCCTCCTAGACATTGCATAGCCAATAAAAGTATGAAATCACTGAGGACTTCTCTTTACCTTTATAAACGAAGACAAGGTTTTGTTATCAAATATCATTTGTTAGCTACAAGAAAAAAAAAAATTGTGTAAGTCATCTCGGCTTTCAGCTCTGAGGACCGAACTTTCGCCAAACCCTAGCGAACGCTATCATTAGGAAGGAGAATTCTACTCGTTCCATTGAATCTACGCCAAAAGCAGAACTAGTAGATTAGCCGATCTAATAAATCAGATAAACTTAACTGTATAGTGGTATAAAACTGTATAGTGGTATAAAACATTCGCTAGGATTAGCAAAGTTGAACTCAGCATCGTCAGACGACATTACGTCATCGCACGCCAACGGTCGCCATACCGTCCTCTCGACTACAATGAAGCCAAATGTTGATACGCCTAAGAATTAAGATGTCACACCTGTTCATAGAAGTTCGGGCAACGGGTTCACATCATATGCAGCTGCGATATTGGGCCACGTTAATCATTTGGAATATAGTTTTAGTTGTAATCACGTCAACGTTAAATGAACAGGTGGAAATTTGCATATCAGTACACACACACGCACACACACACGCACACACACACACACACACACACACACACACACACACACACACACACACACACACACACACACACACACACACACACACACACACACACTCTCTCTCTCTCTCTCTCTCTCTCTCTCTCTCTCTCTCTCTCTCTCTCTCTCTCTCTCTCTCTCTCTCTCTCTCTCTCTCGAAGACGCAGTGATAGCGATCGCAACTGCTGCTACAGCGGTCCGAGTTCGAATCCCGTCCAGGGCTGAAATAATTTCAGTATCGCTGCGCTGCGAGTTGTTACTCCTGGTTGAGAAACGCTGCGCTAGAGAGTCTGCAAGTCTTCAGCCTGGTTACTGACACTATGGTTCTTTTCTTGATACAGAGGGCTTTAAGCATTCCTTGACCTCTTAAGTCAGGATGCGAGTCGAAGTCTTGTAGTCCTTTCTTCCAACCCCGTCTGGGGTATTGACTGCACGTTTTATGCAGGTGATATTTTATGGACTTTAGTGACATCCTTACGGGCTTCCAAACTCGGTCCATGGAAATTTCATCTGTTTGGAGTATAATCTCCCACGGGGCTATACGAGAAGGACATTTCTAGGTCAGTATTGCACTAGGCTTTTCAAGAAGTCTTTTGGAATGTCTGATAGAGGCCTGGTGTCACTACTGTACACCTCATCTAGGATATAACTGATGGTTCCGTCTACAGGGACGTTAGTAAACGGGGATTCGACATCAAGGGATATGATTACTTCTCCTACAGGAGCATCTTAGACAATATCAAATAAGTCTCCTGTAGACTTCAGGCTGTAGTGGCTGTGTATGACGAGCATGAGGTGTTTTTTCATTCTCTTTGCCAGAGTATGCGTAAGAGTGTGGATCTGACTGATTATGGTTCTTATCGGATTATCAGATTTGTAAGTTTTCATGTTTCCACAACAGTGGCCAGCTCCCTAATCACCCGAGAACTTGTTGCGCTTGATTTTTCTTTGTTAATTTTTTTTATTTTTTTTTTTTTTATTATTATTACCTGCAATCCTGTTCATGTTCTTCTCCCGGTGCAACAGGTTATGTTTATCCCCGGCCGCATCGACCCCGGGGTAATTCTAGACCAGGAAAAACTAACCCCTGGGGTAATTGTAGCCTAGGCTAATTTTACCCTGGGGTTAAACTGGCCTAGCCCATTTTTCACCCCCCCCCGCCAGAATTCCCAACCTACGTATGTATATTAAAAGCAGTATTATTTACTTCTTTATTTTATATCCTCTCAGATTTTTATTACATTCACATATGATTTATATTTATTCATTTGTTCTGCAAAATAAAATTAAATATTCACATTCTCTATCAAAAGTCACATTTATACTTAGTCCAGTTTTTCCTTAGCTCTAATGTCTAAATTACGATATTTGGGCTTCTTTACTAAATACATTCACAAACTTAATATAATATTTTACTCAACTCCAATAACAACATTGAAGTGGTCAGAATTATTTTGTAGGTATATGCTAGTCTCTGTAGTGTCCTGTAGGTTAAAGGAAGCTGAGTATGTAAGTCACTCTATATTTCCACCTGCCTTAAAACATCTGTGCCAAGATGTAATGCTTTACTAATAAGCTCAGCTTGTGTTGTCCAAACAACAAATTTCTCCATAGCACTTGAAGCCATATACTCACTGATAGGTTGGTTGAGGAACCTAGTAAGGTTTTCCCTGATATTCTCACTCATATGTTGTACAACAGTATAACGGATAGCAAAGTGATGCTCTTCAGTTCCAGTAAATATATAACTCAGGACCCGAAAAAACAATTGCCATCCCCTTGGGTCTTTTGCAGTCTCTTTGGTAATGTTAATTCTTTTGTTCTACTAAAGTAAACAGGTTTACATTTTCTTAAACCTAAGGTTTCAGCTAGGTTTTTCCTTCCTGTGACAGGCAAGGGGGAGAACACCTGTGAATTTTTGGGCTTCTTAGCGGCCTGGAGATCTTCATCGAGCTTGCGTTTGGTTGAATTATGTGTCTTAATTACCTGTAGATTATCTTCATCACCATCAGTAGAATCTAGAGCTTCATATACTCTCAGGTTTGAGGCATGGTAGATTTTTTCAGCATCTGGTCTGTACCACAATTTTGTAATTTCACTCTGCGTTTACCGAGAGATTCAATGACTTCATAGGGTCCTGTCCAGTGTGATTCCAGCTTTGGTCTCATGCGGTGAATTCTTCGGCTGTTCTTGATGTAGACTTTTGGCCCCTCTGGTATGTTGCAGCGGCTCTTGTGGTGGTTGTCATAACTTTGCTTCTGACGTGACTGGACTTTGCTGATGTTGTCGGAGGCATTGGAACATAAGTCATCATGAATGTTTCTCATGGTTGCCAAAAGTTCTGGACTGACGATGGTATCGGGTTGTTTCTTAGATTCATCAACTGGATTGCATATTTCGTTGCCATTGATGACATCTTCTACAAGGGGGTTATCAGTGTATAGATCAATGGGCAGTCTTGCATTGCGGCCATACATAACCTCAAGTGGTGTGCATTTTGTTGAAGAATGAACTGAGGAGTGGTATGCAAATAGAACCCCTGGAATGAGCTGATCTCCGTCATCACAGTGTTTATTCACAAGCTTTCTTAGAGTATCTTTCAATGTTCTGTTATCACGTTCACGCTGACTATCGTTCTTGGTATGGCAAGATGATGAAATGCGATGCTCTGTTTGTAGTT
>NC_134787.1:12713022-12723022 GCF_046742065.1 Oratosquilla oratoria
ATACGAAACTAGTCAGGAATAAACTCAAGACTAAGACTCCTGTGTTTCCTACTCCGCTTACATCCATATATATAAATATATTATATATATATATATATATATATATATATATATATATATATAATATATATATATATATATATATATATTTATATACATATATGTATGTATATATATATACATTTATATATATAGACATATATATATACATATACATATATATATATATACATATACACACATATATATGTATACATATATACACACACACACACATATATATATATATTTATATATATACATATATATATACATATATATGAAAGAAATTCGCTAGTAACAAGGACATCAATCCGATAATTTTTATGACAGTCGCATGCAGGATTCGAACCCACTGCATTCGGCCACCCGTAAGATCACCTTCACAGAGCCTTAGCCCACTACACCAACAGAGACTTAAAAGCCTTGAAACCTGGAATCGAACTGATTTCCGAGGGTAGGAAAGATCACTAATCTGCAACCCCAATTCCTGTTTTACACAAGGCCCAAGTCCACCAGTTGGCAAGGGGTGAGGATCGGAACGAATCCCTTTCACGCTATTCGCCATTGTAACTATGAGAGAAATTCGCTAGTAACAGCGACATCAATCCGATGATTTTTATGACAGTCGCATGCAGGATTGGAACCCACTGCTTTCGGCCACCCGTAAGATCACCTTCACAGAGCCTTAGCCCACTACACCAATAGATACTTAAAAGCCTTGAAACCTGGAATCGAACTGATTCCCGAGGATAGGAAAGATCACTAATCTGCGACCCCAATTCCTGTTTTACACAAAGCCCAAGTCCACCAGTTGGCAAGGGGTAAGGATCGGAACGAATCCCTTTCACGCTTTTCGCCATTGTAACTATGAGAGAAATTCGCTAGTAACAGCGACATCAATCCGATGATTTTTATGACAGTCGCATGCAGGATTGGAACCCACTGCTTTCGGCCACCCGTAAGATCACATTTTACAGAGCCTTAGCCCACTACAGCCGTGTCGCCTTGCCATACCCGGCTCGGGCAGGTGTCATTCTTGCCTTGAAAACTGGTCCAAACGAAGCATTAGCCTGAACGAGGTAATTAACGCCCGCATTGGTTTGACTCGTTATTGAGGTCATTCATTTGTAATGCAGAATTACAGTCCAGCTTGTTCAATGTGTGAAGATGCCTATTGAATATTACCCCTGGAGTAACTATAATGTAAAATATATCTGTATTGTTACAATTATATTAAATGTGTCCAATTGAGTTGTACATCGTGTTAGAAAGATTGGTGAGTAAGCGAAGTAAGCGATGAAATAACTGCAAATAATATATTAGAATATGACATTCAGAAAATTCTTCTAAATAAATAAAAAATAAAAAATTACCTTTCCAAGTTCGACGTTTTTATGTCACATAAAAACCATGGTTACGAAAGCTAAACATTGTATAACATCTGCGTGAACAGAAGTAATTATATTATTAATGATACAGATAAATAATTGATCCGTATAATATGGATGCTATCACCTCATTTCTGAAAAGTAACCAAGCCAAACCTAAGCAACGGCACAAATATGGAAGAAGTTTGAGGAATTTCTATTAATCAATTTTGACGTTTGGCATCATATTTGGCGCTCGTTTAAATAATGCGTTTAGATGCCTACACATACAGTTAATGAGTGAGAAAGTAGAAGATGGAGGAAAAGAGAAGAGAAAGAGAGAGAGAGAGAGAGAGGTATGGCGGGGGAGGTAGACAGAGAGAAATTAAAAAATATATATATATATAAAAATAACACCATAAGTAAAAATAGGAAAAAATAAAACTAAGAATAAATCAAAGTGAGCACTAATGATAATGAATAGAAATCGAAGAAAGAACAGGAACCTTTGCGGAAAAGAGAGAGTCGAGATTGTAGACACTGGCATCGAGGAGGCGAATCGCGTTCCATGTTCCGTCAAGGGCCGAAAGCCTCCAAAACGTGGACATATTGATTACATCACTTGACGATCGCGGAACTGTTAGGTCGCGCTGCGGCCCGCCTCGCGTCCCCCCACGGACACGCTCGCGCGCCGCGCCGTGGCAATGACCCACCACGAATGCACAGGAGGAAAAAAAAATAATAATAATAATAATAATAATAATAATAAATAAATAAATGAATAAGTGGAGGGAAAATAAGGCTGTAGAGGAGGAGGAGAAGGAGGGACAAAGGGAAAAGGGAAGGGGAGAATAAAGGATATGAGGAAGATGTGGAGAGAAGACAAGTATTATGTGGAGATTTAAGGGGAAGAGGAGAAGGATTGGAAAACGGAGGAATAAAGAGAAGAAGGATGAGGAGGGGAGGAGGAGGAGGAGGTGGTGGTGGTAGCAGAGAGGAAAAGAGAATAAAATGTGGAAGGAGAAGAGGGAAGTGGAGAAAGGGAAATTGAGAGGAATAAAGTGGAAGAGGAGGGAAAAGTGATGGAGTGAATAAAAAAGACTGGAAAGCAAAAGAAGGAGGAGGGGGAATATGAAGACCAGGAAAAATAGAAAGTCGAGTTAGAAAAGAAAGAACAGAAAGAGGATTGAGCGAAGGAGGAAGAAGGGGTGGAGAAGGAGTAATTGAAAAAGGAGATTGGAATAAAAAAAAAGGGATCTATGCTAGAATGAAAAAAGAGAGAGAGAGAGAAACACACCTTAGGACTAGGTATAATGAAATGACTAGAATGGTTAAATTGAACGCCCACAGAGCAAATGTAGCTTCGAAGTTAAGGTCGCCAGAGAGGCGCGATCTGACTCAAAGGGTTTCTTTCATTACTACAGAACTAAACATAAGGAAAGCATAGGCCCAATTAAATCCAACGAGGATGTCTTGATAGATTCAGAGGAAAAAATGAGGAAAGCGTTTAATGATTTTTTTTCCAATATTTACAAAAGAGAAGATAGATATGGTACCTGACTACAACCAGATCTTCAGTGGGGAAGGTAGAGATAGACTAACTAGCATCAGCATTAGCAAGGAAGATGTAGTCAAGCAGATTGATAGCCTTTAAGCTACAAAACCCCAGGTCCCGATTTTATTTTTCCGATAGTGTTAAAAGAGTGGAAATTCAAAATATATGAACAGTTAAAGGAAGTATTTAGTTAGTCGGTTAACAATGGATTCATGTCTATTTCTTGGGGGCCAGGAAACATTGTTCCTATTTTTAAAAAAGGTGATAAATCGTCTATGCACAACTACAGGCCAATCAATTTGACATTGGTTATAGGTAAAACGCTGGAATCATTAATAGCAATTAGTATCAGGGATCATATTGAGAGACATAATTTGGTTCGTGACTCACAGCATGGGGTCAACCATTAGTAGGTCGTATGTAACTAATTCTCTATCATTTTACTCTAATCTCCACAAGGTGGTAGATAACACTGATAGTTACGATTTTATTCACCTTGATTTTAGCCAAGCATTCGACAAAGTCGTCCAGCAGAGTCTACTAAATAAAAGAAAAACCCATGGCATAGGTTGAAAAGTGTTTGATTAGAGCATGTATTAGTAACAGAAAAGAGCGGGTCACCATTAACGGTGTAAAATCCAAATGAGGTAGTGTTACTTGTGGTGTTCTCCAGTGATCGGTTTTGGGTCCCATGTTGTTCATTATGCATATAAACGACTTCGACAATGAGATTAATAGTGATGTTAGTAAGTTTGCGAATGATCCTAAATATGACACCATGTTAGGTCAGGGGAAGACACTAGGACACTGCAGGAAGATCTTAATGAATTGTTGCATTGTCGATGAAATGGTAAATGGGTTTCAACATCTCAAAATGTAGTGTGTTAAACGTAGGCTTACAAAGCCCAGCAAACAGGCATAGCTTAGATAATATCATGGTAGAGAAAAGGTATGTGAAAAGGACTTGGGAGTGTCAGTGAGTCCTGACCTTAAATCCAGGAATCATTGCATCATTGCCAGGAATGGGACCAACAAGGCATTAGGATTTATTGCAAGGACAATTAAAAACAAAAGTGCAGATGTAGTTATTAAACTCTACCTGGCAATAGTTAGACCCATCCTTGACTATGCAGTACAGTCTTGTTCTCCGTTCTATAGAATGGATATCAATTTACTAGAATCAGTGCAGAGGAGAATGATCAAAATTGTACAAGGGCTTAGAAATTTACTTTACGAAAACAAGCTTAGGCACCTTAATTTACACTCTCTGGAAAGACGTATAGTGCGGGATGATCTAACAGAGGTATTCAAATGGGTTAAGGACTGGTAATTCAGGCAAGGTCATCATATTAAGACAGCAGGATTTTTAATGGATTTAAATTTGGCAAATTTAGGTTTAAGAAAAAAATGGGCAAAAACTGGTTTACCAACAGAATGGATAACAAATCGAATAGACCTAGTAACCGTGGAGTAAGCGCCGAAATTGTTGGTTATTTTAAGAAAAGATTAGATAACTTGATGGATAGGGATGATAGGAGGTAATGGACATGGACCTGCCTAGTACAGACCTAATGGTCTCTTGCAGTCTCCTCCATGGAGGAGAAAGAAGCTAAGAAGGATATGAAGAATGAGGAGGAAGAAAAAGAAGAGAAGGAGGAAATGAAGAACGGAGAGGAGGATAAGAAAGATATGGTGGAGATAAAGAACGAACAGGAGGTACAAGAAGAGCAAGGTACTTAAAGGGGGAGTGAGACCGTGCTTACAGTTCGTCTATCTGGGTATTGCGGTGGCTTGGTGGGAAAGAGGTACACTTTGTGTATGTATATATATTGTGCAGCCAATAAGCGCCCGTCCGCCTCACTCGAGAGGTACGCTAAAGGTGATAAGCTTGAGCACATGTATGTAAATATGGACCTAAGGGATGTCGGAGTTTGGTTCTTACTGCTCTAGCTTTGCTTGTATGTTTCTTTATGCGCATGTGTGTGTATATATATATATATATATATATATATATATATATATATATATATTATATATATATACATGTACCAAAGACTTTTCCCCCATATATATACATATATATATATATATATATACATATATATGTATATATATACATATATATATATATGTATATATATATATATATGCGTGTGTGTGTGTGTGTGCGTGTGTGTGTGTGTGTGTGTGTGTGTGTGTGTGTGTGTGTGTGTGTGTGTGTGTGTGTGTGTGTGTGTGTGTGTGTGTGTGTGTGTGTGTGTGTGTGTGTGTGTTTGCGTGTGTGTGTGTGTGTGTGTGTATCCATCTATCTGTCTACTTATCTGTCTGTATATGTCCATGAGTAAGTGAATAAACGAGTGTGTTTTTTGACTGCAACCTCTCCTTCTTTGAATGGAAAGGGCATTTGGTATATGTGTATTATGTATTCTTTGTTGACGTTCTCACATACTTGAATATGTTTAGCGCCAAGAAATTTAATTGAACATGACAGCAAAGTGCTTCAGATGTAAACTAAGTCCAGAAAACGTGACATACCCACCAGAGCCACTTATTATTTTCCGACATAATTTTCGAAAGTAACGACATGTAGTATCATCAAAATCTAATTAGAGACATTGCATCATCAGCGCATGCGCCAGAGTTCGTGTAGTTGTCACGTGAAGAGCCTGTAGAAAGTAGACTGTAGATTGCATCTACAGAAAGACTTGAGGCAATTAAAGTAGCCTGGAGGGCAATCCGTCCCTTGAAGATAACCCTCTTCAGTATGGAAAAGCAGCGAATAGGTTAAGCTTCACTAGACGATTTTATTCAGTTTAAGAACAAACATGAGCAGGAACTAGATTAGTGGAGACCCCGCTCAAGCTGAGGTTGACCTCCAGCCGAAGAAAACCTTCCCTCGTTTGCTACAAGAGAGTCTGTAGAGGACGTTCCCGTGTTGACGGACTTTGAGTACCTGTGGAGTGGAGTTGACAGACCCCTCGAGCGAGGGGTCTCAACCTGTTTACTCGTGTACCCCAAGCTTATGAAACTCTGTTTCTTAACACCCTGAGGATGACTTTATCGTTGACTAAAATCGCTTGGCATCCAGTAACTGTTACTAGTTTTTGGTTTGTGGCCTCGCTTATGAAGCTCTGTTGTCCAAAATAGCCCAACGGGCCACGGGTAAAAAATAATCGCTAGAGGATTTATGAAAGAAGTACAGTTATGGAGTTACTAGGTAGGGAGGAATAAAAAAGGAGGAGGAGGAGGAAAGAGGAGGGAGGGAGGAGTAAAGAGAGGAGACGAGCGAGGAAGAAGAGGTATGGAGAGTGGGGATAGCTTAGAGGGGAGATGGAAAAGAGGATAGAAGAGAGGAGAGGATGAAGGAAGGAGAAGGGAAGGGGCAAAGGAAGAAGGGAAGAAGGAGGAAGAAAGGAGGAGAAAAAGGTGATTGGGGAGGAATGGAGGAATATGGATATAAGAGAGGTAGGGAAGAAAAGAGGGAGGAAGGAGGAGCAAGGAGGGAGTATAGGGGAGTAGGGGAAGAAGAGGATTGATGAGGGTTGAGGGATGATAGAAAAGTAAGGGTATAAGAGAGGTGATGGAGAAGTAAGGGGAGAGAGAGAGGAGAGGGATAAGGAGGAAGGAGGTGGCATAGAGGGGACGAGGGAGGATGGGAGGGAGAGAAGTGAGGATGGAAGAGGAAGATGTAAAATGGGGGATATAAGAGAGGGAGGGCAGAGGGAGGATGGAGGAAGGACAGGGGAGAGGAACCAGGAAGAAGGAAAGAAGGAAAAGAGGAGGAGAGAAGAGGGAGATGAGGATGATGGAGAGAGGAGGGAGAGAAGTGAGGATGGAAGAGGAAGATCTAAAATGGGAGATATAAAAGAGGGAGGGAAGAGGGAGGATGGAGGAAGGACAGAGGGGAGGAACGAGGAAGAAGGAAAGAAAGAAAAGAGGAGGAGAGAGTAGGAGGTGGGGGCAAGGAAAAGGAAGAGGAGAAGAGGAAGAAGAGGATGATGGAAGCGAGTGTGGAGTGTGGAAGTGGTTCAAGTACGTGTGGAATGAGTCAGGCGGTAGATGTAGAGCGAATTGGTTTTGTGGAATCCGTCCAAGATCGATTAATTAGCATAAGGAACGAAGGGCCCCCAGGACTCACTTGAGGCGGAAACAGATATGTAGTAATTGTTCAGATATTACGTAATGCCTGACGCGTGGTGAGTTCGCCTAAGTACCCGCCTCGCGAGACAGGAGTCCTCGGAATGATTCCGAACTGCCGCTGAATGTGACCGTTATGACCACGAGCCGTCACACAAGGCGAGAATAAATGTTGTTGCGAACTCGAGTCACTTCTCTGTGGATTCTGCAAAATCATCATCCATGGAGTTACTTTTCTTGTGTGAACTGCAACCGGTAGGTAATTTGTATCTAATGTTAGAGCAACTGTTGTATGGGTAGATTGCAGAAAGATATTGACTTTTCCTTCCACTCTCAATAATTCCTTCAGAATGAAAGATCACTATAATTTGTGATCTCTATTATTCCTTCACATAAACTAATCTTCCAGGATTGACGAACACACACGTAAACTATCCACAACATTTTACAAGTGACTCAAGCCTAACAAACCTTTTCTCAAGAACCTAATCTAATCTAATTTAATCTAACCTAACTTAATCTATATTTTATGACCTTTAGTGACTTTCCTATGGAGCGGTCATACAATATTCCTTAATGATTGTAAACAAATCTCCACTTAGCAAAGAATAGTGATCAGTTTTACTTTCTACTCTCCATCCGTTCTTTTACTCTTTTTCTCTTTTTTAGTCTTTTAGTCATAACTTTTACTTCTCTCTTTTGCTCTTCTTTGTCCCCTCTGAGACTTCACTCCTTCAGTGCAATATTGTCCAAAACCATAGAAGCGCTGGTTATTGCATTCGTGAAAAAAAAATACAAAATGAAAGGAGAGATCTCTAGCCACCCACGTTCCTCCTCATTTACTTGTCTTTTACGACAGACAGGGGAACACTAGGACGGTGTTCTTGTCTCATGCCACAGGTTTCATATTGCTCAATCAACTGTGATATGTTTTTACTCCAAAATTGGACTATTAAGATAAAAAAAGATTAACACGCATAACGTGTAACGCATCTTTCTAGAATCAGTTTCCCTATGATAGTGTTTATTAGCATTAATCTTTACCATTACTTTTTGTCAATAATTGTCAATAATTTTTATCAAGCTGAAGTAACATATCTAGTGACAAACTATAGTTATAGAAGTCGAGTTGCGCTTTTTCGCAAGTTTTAAATACATCAATATACGGAATTCAACACTACCTACGATATTGTATTCTAGCCAATACATCCATATACGGAATTCAACACCTCCGCTATCGCAATCTAGCCAATTGTGCTTCCCAAATTGGTGATTCACGACTTCAGAACAATTGCAATTCATGACTGTTAGTTTGATTTGCGTTATGGGATGTTCGCATCGCATCTGTATGCAACAGTCCTAAACCCCATCAGACGTGAGGATTTCTCCAGGCTAGTCCCTCTCAACCAGAGGTTTATGTGGAACCCTGGAGGTTCTTAATGGAGTCCGTAGACTCACAAGTCTATACGTCGGCTTTCAGTGGGTCCCACAAGAGCCAGTGGGCCCCGAAGATGCCATGGGGTTCCACTAGGATCAGTAGACCCCATAAGTATCAAAAGATCTTCAATGGGACCCACTAGAGTAGAGGTTCTCAAACTGTTCTCAACCTGTTCTCAGCCTGTTCTCAACCTGTTCTCAACCTATTCTCAACATGGAACCCTATTGTGCCACGAAGGTCAATAAAAGGGCCCGCCAACCGAAAACCACTAACAGTTAGTGGATGCAAAACGATTAAATTTAGTGTTGAAGTCATCTCCAGGAGGTTAAAGAACAGCAATTCATAAGTTCGGGGTATACGTGTAAATACGTCGAGAACCCCGGCACTAGAGCCAGTGGACTCCGAATGTGACATTGAGGTCTTCATTAAGGTCCGCTAAGGTTCGAGGACCTTCAAGATGTTACTGGGTCAAAACAAGTCTTACATTGGGTCTTGACCGAAAACTAGTATTTGCTAGATGCTATATTATTCTGATCAGTATTGAGACCAATTTCAAGTGCTTGAGAAACAGCGTTGCATAAACAACGTCATCGTGATCAAAACAGTGGAGAGCCACCGTGTCAGGCTGAATAGAATTAATCTGAAACTAGCCAGAACAAAATCATTAAAGAATTTCGTGAAAAGGAAACATTTACTATTCCATTCAGCTCTAGAATTTCTCCTAAGTTGAATGGAATCGCCTGTTGGTAACTAGAATTTGATTAACTATGGATTGGTAAAAAAGGGGTTGGTAAATGAATACTGTAGATACTAGAAAATATATTTAGCTAATGTGTGTGAGCGAGACTATGCATGACTGTGACCTTTTGCATGTGAAAGTATTGTTAGAACGTATCATTGCTAAAAGACCATAAGAATAATCTTTTTTTCAATATACGTGTCCCTATTGCACAATAGAAAGAAAATATTCATGAAATACGACTTGGAGAAAAAACAAAATGAAACTCGTTCTGACGGCAAATTGTCGCAGTTCACATGTAACGAATCTGTCGAATCACATCACCGAGTGTTGGTTTGAGCTCCTGAACAAAATAGTTTGACTTTCGTCAGAATAGAATAATAAAAGTGAGCCTAAGGATCAAACCAGTGGTTCCTAACCTTTTCTGGCTTGAGGCACCCTTGCCAAGTCTTTCAGAAGCCCCCGGCACCCTTATTAGAAAATCTAAATTCCGGTTTGTCAGTATTTTGTTGATTCAACATCAGTGTAACAAAATTTTACCCATGGATAATATGAAAATAGTCATCTTTACACTGATGCTGCTTTAATGAACAAAAATGGATAACAGAATCAGTAATACGAAAATTATTTTTGCTCTGAATTTTTGCGGCACACTCAGTTGATCTCACGGCACCCTTTGGTGCCGCGGCACACCTTTTGGGAACCACTGGATTAAACGGAAA
>NC_134787.1:12725522-12728022 GCF_046742065.1 Oratosquilla oratoria
ATTCTACCCAAAATGATGTCATTTACATTCCTGCAAATCAACCACTACGACTATCTCCTGTTAAAAGTTTCTCTCAATTTATTTGATTTTATTTGATTTTCCACATGACGTTCGGAAAAATGTTCATAAGTCGACGATTGCTTTGAGAAGGTGAATCAAAATGGTCGTTAAAAGCCAAACATTTCCATCACCTAGATAGAAGCTTTTGGACAATATAAATCTTGACCTTAAGTGTGGAAAGTTCAATGTGAATACCTTGCAAAGATTTTTCTTTTTTTTTATGAAAAAGAAAGAGTTCACGATTCTGATGGAGTCCTTGTAGTTATTAAGAAATGCGTTTCTGCACTTAACCTTAGCCTAATGATAGTCAGTCTCAGGTTTCATATATCATTCGTGTGTGTGTGTGTGTGTGTGTGGGTCTCTTGCTGGGTGTTTTCTCTCTCTCTCTCTCTCTCTCTCTCTCTCTCTCTCTCTCTCTCTCTCTCTCTCTCTCTCTCTCTCTCTCTCTCTCTCTCTCTCTCTCTCTCTCTCTCTCTCTCTCTCTCTCTCTCTCTCTCTCTCTCTCTCTGTGTCTCTCTCTCTCTCTCTCTCTCTCTCTCTCTCTCTCTCTCTCTCTCTCTCTCTCTCTCTCTCTCTCTCTCTCTCTCTCTCTCTCTCTCTCTCTCTCTCTCTCTCTCTCTCTCTTTCCCATTTTCTTTCTGTCGCTATTTCTTCAGCCCTTTCCTCTCCTTACTCACTCGATCGCTCTATTCGACCCATCAACTCGACTGGAGTGCTTCTTGACGAGGCGCCTCTCGAGAGGGTCCAGAGATGAAAATCGAAAATGGGCTGAAGAAGTCGTCTTTTGCCTAATGAATGGATTTATTTTTCACATCATGAAAGCCTGGAGGAGGAAAATAATGAGAGATGATGATATCTATTTGCCAAAACAAGTGCTCGTCTGAATCACCCGATTTCCATACCATCTTAAAGGTGCTGTGGTTATGATGATGATGATGATGATGATGATGATGATGATGATGATGGTAATGATGATAATGATGATGGTGGTGGTGATGATGATGATGACGACGACGACGATGATGATGATGATGATGAGGATGATGGTTATGATAGTGATGATGGTGATGATGATGATGATGGTGATGATGATTATGATGATGATGACGATGATGAATGATGAATGGTGCTGAATGATGATGATCCCTGGCCTGATTTGTTTATATCCTTCGGTTCATTGGCTTCCTGGAGATTCATTTCAAGAAGGAATCAAATCCTCTCGCATCCGAGAACTATTACAACTCTGGGTTGAGGACCGCCTAGGGAGACACTGAAGGTCTCCTGGGGGTCAAGGAAAGATGAGGAACTCTTGCTCTAAGCTTAACCCATTAAACTCCGATGACAAGATGTCTTGTCATTTGGTCAAATAAAACAAAAAATCATAATAAAACAACAAAATGTTTGATGATCAAACAGCACCAGAAAAATATGACGTCATCAGTCCTCCTCGAGGAGGACTGATGACGTCATATTTTTCTGGTGCTGTTTGATCATCAAACATTTTGTTGTTTTATTATGATTTTTTGTTTTATTTGACCAAATGACAAGACATCTTGTCATCGGAGTTTAATGGGTTAAAAAAAAAAAGAAAAAAAAATCACATGGGGTTTGGTTGACAAATGTTCTTCAACAGACCAAAAGTTCTGATATAAATAAAATCGTCAGTGTTGCGTTTAACGCAGTGGTGAAAGAGCTTAAATATTGCTCTAAAGAGTTGATGAAGGGTTTTAAATATTCAACCTTCATCTCCTTGTGTGTGTGTGCGTGTGCGTGTGCGTGTGTGTGTGTGTGTGTGTGTGTGTGTGTGTGTGTGTGTGTGTGTGTGTGTGTGTGTGTGTGTGTGTGTGTGTGTGTGTGTGTGTGTGTGTGTGTGTGTGTGTGTGTGTGTGTGTGTGTGTGTGTGTGTGTGTGTGTGTGTGTTTACCTAATTATAATGCATAGAATCCTATTTGTTTTCCATCATACCTTCATATATATTCTATTCAACCACTTCTTCTTTCAAGTTATTCCATATGTGTATGCAACATTTTCAAATCTTATGCTTTTTATTATATCCTTTTGACTTCTTTTTAACCATAGCCTCTTGCTTCTTCGCCGTATCGAGATCTTCTCTATCAATTTTATTCACTTCTTTCAGAGTTCTCAACACAGCAATGATATGTTTGTTTCAGAAGGACCATCAACAAGACCAGACATGACAAGATCGGCCTAGTTATGGACCAAAAGGTCTCCTGTCGGCACGTTCCTCCTTTGTAATCCTTTGTAAGATCCGGAATACTAAAATCAGAGAAATGTGATCCACCAATTCACCATTACATTCCCCAGTAAAGAACTAGAGTTGTTGAACGTACAATCAGGATATCACCACAATATATACCAAGTGGAGATGAAATTGGTAGATCGGGAAAAAGATGGACTTAAGGTGTGTTCTTGTTGTTGG
>NC_134787.1:12738022-12743022 GCF_046742065.1 Oratosquilla oratoria
GACGTGGCAGAGTTTGGCGCAATTGTGAGTCATGGAATGCTATAAAAGAGACCTTTGTTCAACAGTGGGCTCAGGATGGCTGATTGATTGAAGGAAAGAAAGAAAATATATACAATATATACAGTACATATATATATATATATATATATATATATATATATATATATATGTATGTATGTATATATTCAGTGAAGAGGTTGTTACGTATTGGGTTTTACCCACAACGGCGTGGTATTATGTTCAAGTAATACGAAGGACAAGAGTGTGAAAACGAAAGTCTGTGTTTTTTGTATCAGCAGACACGACTGCCTTGTGAAGTTTCGTTTGGGCCGCTCCAATTGCTTTGCATCAATTTCCGTTCATTCCCATGCAATCGATGGATGCTCCATCCCTATTTCAATTTACTTTTCCATTTATCCCATAGTCCGACATTTTCCTTGTCTCTCGAGGATTTTAGGTTCCTATTCCCGTTATTGGAAAGGTTATGGCTTTTGGATTCATTTCCGCCACACTTGATTACTTTACCCTCTTAACACAGCGTCGTTCCTCCTCTGTTTCCTTCTCCTTTTGATGCCGCCTCGTCCAGCCCCGTCTTTTCTGATTTCCTGTTACTTGTTTTTTTTTCTCTCCGTTTTGTTTCAGATATATTGGTTAAAATGGACCGAGTTTTGTTTATATCTACATATGTCGTAGGCCAAAAGACGAACTGAAATTAAATTATCTAAAGAGCGTTCCGAAGAGAGAAAAACGAAGAACACATGAACTCGGAATTAAGTGTCACTGTAAGGGAGGCGTCTTGATACTCCCTTTTTGAAAGAGTTCAAGTCAGAGGAAAAAGAGTTTCAGAGCTTCCTAATGGAAGGAAAGAAAGAAAACAAACTGGTCGGCGGCTCTTGCGAAAGGTAATTGCACGGAAATAGGAGAAGATGCTTGAGAAAATCTAGTGTTTCGTTGTCTCATAAAGAACGGAAACATTCAGCTACCGAGTCCAAATCAGAAAAATATACGAACAGAAAAGAGATTGTAATGCATCATGACAAAAGACGGTACTATGAACAAAATGAAAAATATATATAGAATAAGCAAATGAATAGCGTAAAAAATATACATTGATAAGGCAGGTAGCTTTTCATTCCAACTCCTTCATAAGAACCAAGTGAAGCGAGTTACTCCAACCGTGAGATGCGTACTCCATACAAGGACAAATAAGACCAAATGTAGAGTCAGTCAGGTGTGTTGGGGCCATTGACAAGCCGGCACGAAGCATCTAATTTCAGTGAAACTGTCCTTCCAAAAGCTAGTAAACTAATTTCCCAGTTTAAGTCTAGTAGTAAAGAATAGTTCGAGAATGTACAGTGTTAGAAAAAAAAATAATTGTTGAAGAAAAAGTTGTGCCAAGAAGGAAGATGAGGAAATTAATTGATGATGAGACTGAAAGACCTAAGGATTCCTGGGCCACAGCCAGATGTGATAGAAAGGTCAGAAGTCAGGTGTTATTCGGCAATCCTTCTTGAGTAATGAAGTTTATATTGGTATATATATATATATATATATATATATATATATATATATATATATATATATATACATATATATATATATATATGAATATAAACATATATAAGTATATATATATATGTATCTATACATATTTATATATATTCATATATATGTATATATATGGATATATACATATATATATATATATATATATATATATATATATATATAATATGTATGTATGTATACTGATATGCTAATAAGAACACGGGTACGTGTGTTCACTTATGCAAAGTAGACCATTTGGAAAAAAGAAACTAACGAAGCAGAGCGCTTTCGTATGTTACTGAAGATGTAATATACGAAAGCGCTCTGCTTCGTTAGTTTCCTTTTTCCAAGTGGTCTACTTTGCATATATATATATATATATATATATATATATATGTATATAATATATATATATATGTATATTTATTATATATACATGTATATTTATGTATACATACGTGTATGTATATATATATATGTATATATGTATATATATATATAATATATATATGTGTGTGTGTGTCTATATATATTTATATAAATATATATATATATATATATATATATATATAGATATATATATATATATATATATGTATATATATATGTATATATATATATATATATATATATATATATGTATATGTATATATGCAGAAAAAACGCTGGGAAATAAGAAGCTTAGTCCGAACGTTTTTGTCTATTTAAGACATTATCAAGGAATACACAGATACAGAGACATAGGTGGATATATATACACATAAAGTACTTGGATAACTTAAAAGTAAACATACGTCTCAACCTGATTATGAAGCATCTTGTGTGTCCTTCCCATGTACCGAGCTTGTCTACTACTTTATATATATATCCACCTATGTCTCTGTAACTGTGTATTCCTTGATAATGTCTTAAATAGACGAAAACGTTCGGACTAAGCTTCTTATATATATATATAAATGTATATATATATGTATGTATATATATATATATATTTTACAAAGGCAAAGCATGCCGACAGGAGACCTTTTGATCCATATCTAGGTCGGATGCAAAAAAAAAAAAAAAAAAAAAAAAAAAAAAAATCATATTAATAATAAATTAAAACTATAACAATGTAAATAACAATTAAAATACATAAATAAATGCATTGGTATAGTTGCATAACAAACAAACAGGTGAATAGTAATTGATAATAAATTGACATATAACTAATAATAAATGAAAATCAGACAGACAAATTATAACAAAACAAAAACAAATAATATAACATCAATTATAATAATTACAGCATCTTACTTAGGTATTTATCTAAATGATTCTTAAAGCTTCGAACTGAACTACATTCCACTACCTGTGCAGGAAGTTTATTCCATTCATTAACTACACGGTTGGCAAAGTTGTTTCTACCTACTTCCAAATTGAATCTATTTCCGGACAGTTTGAGACCATTGTTTCTTGTCTGATTCTCATTCAATGTGAAAATTTGGTCACTTTTGATGTTGTCAATTCCCTTTAAAATCTTAAAGACCTGTATCAAGTCACCTCTGAGTCTACGCTTTTTTAGGGAAAACAGATTCATGTGCTTAAGTCGATTTTCGTATGATTTATTTTTGATATTTGGAATCAGTTTTGTGGCTCGCCGTTGTACTTTTTCCAGTCTGTCAATGTCTTTAATGAGATTCGGTGACCATACGGAAACAGCATATTCCAAATGTGGACGAACTAACGATTTATATAGCTTGTTAATGAGTGATGGACTTTTGAAATCAAAAGATCGCGCAATCAATCCCAGAATCTTATTTGCTTTCTCAGAGGCTGAAATACACTGCTTGGATGATTTGAGATCGTTACTGATAATTACGCCGAGATCTTTTTCACTATCCACTTTTGTTAACGAATTTCCAAATAACTTGTAATCGTACTTGCTGTTATTTTTACCTATGTGCATTACCTTGCATTTACTTGTGTTAAATTTCATTAGCCACTTTTCAGACCATTGCTGTAATTGATCTAAATCTTCTTGAATATCTAATTGGTTTGAGTGATCATTTGCCACTCCGCACAGTTTTGTATCATCAGCAAATTTGGAAACAGTAGATTTTAGTCCATGGTCTATATCATTTATATATACTATGAATAGAAGTGGCCCAAGAACGGAACCCTGAGGAACTCCACTTGCAACACTTTTCCATCCAGAAGTTTTTCCATTTAAAACAACTCTCTGTTTTCGACCTTTCAACCAATTACTAGTCCAACCTAATAGGCTACCACTTATTCCATGCAAAGCTAATTTAGTAAGTAGTCTTTCGTGTGGGACTGTATCAAAAGCTTTTGCAAAGTCTAGATATATTAAATCTATATTGTTTCTTTTGTCATAATTCGAGACAACTGTGTTGTAGAATTCGAGTAAGTTAGTCACGCAAGAACGTTTCCGTCTGAAACCATGTTGGCTATCATTTATCAAACGGTTACTTTCTAAATGATATTCGATAGCATCTCTGATGATAGTTTCCATTATTTTTCCTACGATCGAAGTCAAACTAATAGGCCTATAGTTATTTGGTTTCTTTTTGTCACCTTTTTTGAATATGGGAGTAACGTTAGCTAGCTTCCATTCTCTTGGGACATCTCCGGATATGATGGATTTCTTGAAAATAATTTCTAATGGAACAACAATCTCATTTTTCATTTCCTTTAAGATTCTTGGATGCCAACCGTCAGGCCCTGGTGTTTTATTAACTTTGAGTTTGTCTATACACCTTTTAATTGTTTCTTTTGTTATATTTACCGTAGTGAGTAAGTTTACCCCAGACTTTTCACAGGTTTCAGTTTGGAATTCACTTTGAGGTGTTTCGTTTACGAATACCGAGCTAAAATAATTGTTTAAGAGATTACACATTCCTTCATTTGAATATTCAAGTTGACCGTCAGCAGATAATAGTGGACCAATGTGATTCCTAACAACCTTTTTATCTCTAATGTAACTATAGAATTCTTTGGGATTCTCTTTGGATTTCTCAGCGATGTTCATTTCGTATTGTCGTTTTCTTTTTCTTATTGTCTTTTTTAAATCTCTCTGTATTGATACATAACTTTCATAGTCATTAGATGCACCCGAGCACTTATATTTCTTATAAGCCTGTCTCTTTTTAGCAATACTTTTTTCAGTTTCTTTGTCGAGCCACCTTGGGCGAGCCTGATTTGGGGGACGTCTGTCCTTAAAAGGAATGTAAGTTTGAATCATCTTAGTGAGCGTATTTTGAAATATTTCCCACATCTGATCTACAGGCCTTTCGTTTAATTTTTCCTCCCAATCTGTAAGCTGAAGCTCCTGACGTAGTTCTATGAACTGAGCTTTACTGAAATCGGGTATTTTAGAAGCACAAGTATCTATTCTAAAATTGTTTAGGAGTTTGAATCTGACTAAGTTGTGATCGCTATTAGCAACAGAT
>NC_134787.1:12748022-12765522 GCF_046742065.1 Oratosquilla oratoria
GCTGAGTGATCTGAACAAGGAAAGTCTCAAAGTAGTTTTAAAAATGAATAAGAGTAAAACCAAAGAAATGTTCAACACGAAAATTGAAAATAAAGATATCATAATTGATGATGACAGTCTTAAAGAAGTTGAGGAGTTTAATTATTTAGACCAGATGGTGAAAGTGACGAAAGATCATGATAATGAAATAAAAAGACCTATTACAATTGGTTGGAAAGTGTTTGGTAAGTATAATAGAATCCTGAGAGGCTCTCTACCTTTATGTTTGAAACGTAAAGTTTACAACCAATGCATTCTGCCAGCAATAATCTACTAGTGTGAGACTTGGAAACGAACGAAGGCGATGGAAACAAAGCTAAGGACTGCACAGAGGAGAATAGAGAGATCAATGATGGGAATAACGCTGAGAGACCGAAAGAGAGTAAGTTGGGTGAGAGAGCAGACTAGAGTGAAAGATATTGTTGAGGCGGTAAAATAGAGGAAGTGGAATTGGGCAGGTAAGTTAGTGCGAACGACTGATGAGCGATGGAGCAAGTGTGTTACTGAGTGGACACCACGAGATAGGAAGCGTGGAAGAGGGAGACCAGACAGAAGGTGGAGGGACGAGATCTAGAGTTTGCATGAGTGACGTGGCAGAGGTTGGCTATGAAGGAGGCCTTTGTTCAGCAGTGGACTCAGGATGGCTGACTTGATATATATATATATATATATATATATATATATATATGTAAATATATATTTTTGGAAATAGACTCATCCGCTGGGATTCGAACAAAAATGTCAAATGATACAAATATATATATATATATATATATATATATATATATATATATATATATATATATTATATATATAGTTAAGAAAAGTATTTGGGAGTGTGGTAGTCGATTGGGCTATGGTACAGCTGCCTCATGGTTCAAGACCCACTTGAGAGTTAACGCGTGACGGCAGTAAACGTAATACTATCTTCGCGCCTCCAACCGTATCCTTTTCTCGAGTTATTTTATTTCGTCTATGACTTAACGTACAGCGTAGGAATGAGATTGTCCACAATGATCTATGTACATACCAAGAACTTTAACCCCCCCCCCCCTATATCCTGCCCACTGCCCTGGGTCAGAAACAATATAACAAGACACAATTATATAAATGCTATTATTATATATCGTCTATAAAACGTATGATGTAGGCGCGAGATTATCCACAATGGTAGAAACTATTGCAAATAACTGTCCATAACAAAAGAAAGAAGTCACCAGCGCTTCTGTCCTCGGGGACAAAATGGCGTCAAAGAGTCATCGAGGTCGCAAAAGAGAGCTGCAAGAGGGGAGCATCAGAAAAGAGAGAGAGAGAGTAGAATTCTCTCCAGCCTCGTCCAAACTTGTCACCAAGTTGTGGAAGACACGGAGAAACAAGTCTCTTCCGACTCCAACCGACCAATAAGACCTGGAGCTGCGTGTCTCCTGTCATCAGGTTGATAACATGTCGGGAACATATATGGGCAGGTGTTATCGTCATGTCAGGGACATGTTGGTGACAAGTGTGAGTGCGTGTTTAGAACTTGTAAAAATAATAGTGTCGTCTCAATTTCTGCCGTTGACTTTGTTATTGTCGTCATCTTATTCATATCATTGATTTTTATTTCAATCTTGTATTCGTTGTCGTTCGGCGACCTAGTTTCCATTCTTTCTTTTCATTTTGTCCCTATTTTGCTGTTACCCATCCTTAAAGATCTTTGGCAAGATCATTAGCAACGTTACCACTGAAGGTAGATATGTATATGTATATATATATATATATATATTATTATATATATATATACATATATGTATATATATATATTATATATATACATATATATATATATATATATATATATACATATATGTATGCAACAGTAATCACAAAAAACACGTGAATAAAGATTTTTGCTTGTAACCACGAGGAAATTAAAGTATTCCGATCTTTAATTTCCTCGTGGTTACATATATATATATATATACATATGTATATATTTATATGTATATATGTATCTGTATATATGTATATGTATATATGTATATGTATATATACATATATATATGTATATATGTATATGTATATATGTATATATATACATATATATATATATATATATTGCAGTAATTCACAAGGCACACGTGAAAATAATATGCAGAAAAAAACACTGGGAAATAAGAAGCTTAGTCCGAACGTTTTCATCTATTTAAGACATTATCAAGGAATACACAGTTACAGAGACATAGGTGGATATATATACATAAAGTAGAAGACAAGCTAAGAACATGGGAAGGACACACAAGATGCTTTACAATCAGGTAGAGACGTATGTTTACATTTACGGACGTTAGGTCAAATGGCGTTACGTCACCCCGGCTTAGTAACACTTGGAGAATTTCTTACAATTTTATCAATAATAAAATCATCAAGCTTAAATAATCCTAAACTTGAATTATTATTATGGTCAAAGGTTTGTTCATATAACTGGATTCGATAATGTTTCTTTCTAATAAGGATCTACAGGAAATTATTACATTAGAATTATCCCAGTCAATAGGATGGTTGTGGTCTCTTACATATGTCTCTGTAACTGTGTATTCCTTGATAATGTCTTAAATAGACGAAAACGTTCGGACTAAGCTTCTTATTTCCCAGTGGTTTTTTCTGCATATATATATATATATATACATATAAATCAATCATTTAATCAATCAATCAATCAATCAAATCAGCCATCCTGAGTCCACTGCTGAACAAAGGCCTCCTTCATAGCATTCCATGAATCACACGACCGTGCCATCCTCTGCCACGTCACTTCTGCAAACTTCTCGATCTCGTCTCTCCACCTTCTGTCTGGTCTCCCTTTTCCACGCTTCCTATCTCGCGGCGTCCACTCAGTAACACACTTGCTCCATCGCTCATCAGTCGTTCGCACCAACTTACCTGCCCAATTCCACTTCCTCTCTTTTACTGCCTCCACAATATCTTTCACTCTAGTCTGCTCTCTCACCCAACTTCCTCTCTTTCGGTCTCTCAGTGTTATTCCCATCATTGATCTCTCCATTCTCCTCTGTGCAGTCCTTAGCTTTGTTTCTATCGCCCTCGTCAGCTTCCAATTCTCACACCCGTAGATTATTGCTGGTAGAATGCATTGGTTGTAAACTTTACGTTTCAAACATAGAGGTAGAGAGCCTCTCAGGATTCTATTATACTTACCAAACACTTTCCAACCAATTGTAATGCGTCTTTTTATTTCATTATCATGATCTTACGTTACTTTCACCATTTGGCCTAAATATTTATACTCCTCAATTTCAACTTCTTCAAAGGTGAATTATATATATATATATATATATATATATATATATATATATATATATACATATATATATATATATATACATATATATGTATATACATATATATATATACATATATATATACATATATATTTATTATATATATACATATATATGTATATATACATATATATATATGTATATATACATATATATACGTATATGTATATACACATCTATATATATACATATATATATATATGTATATATATATATATATACTGTATATATATATATATATATATATATATATATATATATATATATATATATGTAGTTGCTAATTAGAAACACTGGTAACTTGCGTTTAGTTATGCAAGAGCGACCACTGGGAGAAACTAAACGAAGCAGACCACTTTCGTATATTATATGTTTAGTGCAAAATACATGGAAAGGAAGGATTACAAATATATATATATATATATATATATATATATATATATATATATATATATATATATATATATATATATATATATATATATATATATATATATATATATATATATGCATCCACAGAGAAATGCGAGAAGGTAATTAGGTGAGACGCCGGCTCCGCTTTGGGACCCCTGGAGTCACGTGGGGGAAGAACTGAACATTAGGCTAGACCCCCTAGAGATTTATGAGGGCGTCTCGAGGTCACATGAGGCCGTTTAGATTCGGATATTACATACTTAACGGTTTACATATTTGTTGACACAAAATGATCCAATATATATAAACGGTGATGTAGATTTATATTGGTTAATTTAATAATTTTGTGTAACAAATATGTAAGTCGTATGCATACATATATATATATATATATATATATATATATATTATATATATATATATATATATATATATATATATATATATATATATATATATATATATATATATTCTGACCGGTAGGCCGGTAATATTACCACAGGTGAAAAAGTCACCGAAGAACTCACAATTTTGGATAGGTGGCCGGTAAAAAAAAGTCACACTTTTCAATACATGTCTTGTACATACAGACACTATTAATTTAAAAGCACGTATCTACGTCGACCAGTTATTTATTGTACATAACATGTACAGGTTGAGAACAGCATTACGTGTATATTCCATGTTTTTCGTGTTGATGATTAAGACGATTATTCCAGTCGAGCAACCCACTCGTGGCGATGGTGTTATTATAGCTACCCATAGTGTCGATAGGTTAATCAAACAAAAATATTAAAGTCAGTCTTTTATTTATATTAAGCGTTTTATTTCTGTTGATTCAGGCAAATATTCCAGCCGACGCCATGAAGGAACTCTGCCACAGTCTTCTTGTTCTTTCGCCGAACAACACACAAGTTGCTTTGCCGTTTCTGTAGCCGTTCATATCATCGGCGAACTCTTCCTTGAGGGGGGTTGCCAACAGCATCCTGCCGGATAAGGATGTCCAGTTTCGCTTCTTCACGTTGGAGCCAATCAATGACGCGCCAGAGTGAAGGATGGTAGTGACCTACGAAGCTGAAGAATTTATTATTCCATACTTGGCAATTGTTGATGCGGGCATTGTTGTGTACAGTGGGGCAAACTTAGGTGGAGTGTGACGCATTCTCAGAGCCATCAGGGCATCACTCTGGATATGGGAGCTTGACGCTGAATCAGGCGAAAGAAGCCACCAACATAAGTACGATCGAAGTACATGAGCACTTCCTCGGCATCAGGTGGATCTTGTGGAATGACTGTATTAAGGTATCTCATACCTTCGTTAACGTCCTCTAGGGGGAGAAAAGCTAGAGGATCAATCATGCCACAAAAGAAACGTAGCTCAGCATTGGTATTATACATTGTTCCCAAAAACCAGTTCTTGGATTTTACGCCAAGTGGACTGCCTAAGATGATAAAAGCAACCTTAGCTCTTTACGCCGCGGCCAAACACTGCAAGAACGGCTCTCATTACAAAGGCGGAGCATGCCGACAGGAGACCTTTTGGTCCATATCTAGGTCGGATGCGACCATCTTCAAAGTCAGTCACCACGGTTTGCACATTGATATTTAGGTTTAGGTCTGCACATTTATCAACTATACCCTGAAAGAGTTCCTCGTATGTGGTATGAATCTTGTTTGGAAGAATCGCGTACGTTGAAGTAACAGCTGTATCCCCAAAAGGCACACGAATGACAAAAATCTGTTTGAAAATATTTGGAGCCATAGAAAAGTTGCCATCCATATATAGGGTATCAGCACCAGCAAGAAGCCTGAGCCCATCATTCGTACCAAACACTGGAATGCGATTCTTTATATTTGGTCCGTTATCAGAGAATAAAAATTCCTCGGGGTTAGGGCCAACTGTCCGAACAAACTCAGTTGGAAGTTCAGCTAAAGGTACCAAACATTGGATTGCGATTGTTTATATTTGGTCCGTTATCAGAGAATAAAAATTCCTCGGGGTTAGGGCCAACTGTCCGAACAAACTCAGTAGGAAGTTCACCTAAATCTTTTAGCATATGTGATACACCGTTGGTTGCGAAGAGTACGTTTGCAACTGTCAACAAAGAGGGTATAAGTGAGCGTACGTCATCATCACACTGGCACACACCAGGACTAAAGATCTGAGCTGGCTCGTCTCGAGTGTTGGCAGCATGGTCCTTCATTCAGTTGCGTACTTTGGCAAGACGAATTTTGGTCTCATCTGGGACATGGTTTGTAGACTGACCTACAGCTGGCTTTTCTATATGTAGGTCTGTTGTCATACCGCCTCGACAGTGGCCACAGGATCTTTTAATACACTTCCAACACACCTTGGTTTTACGAGTGGATTGCTTGGTATGTGGTGATTGGTTTGACGACGACAACATCACCACTAGTTAAAACTAATTTTTATCATTGCACGCTGACGTCGCGCGCGTGGGTGGTCCCTTCTCCAGAGGAGCAACCATAACATAATTAAATTTGTGCTAAGGTGAGGCCTTTTCAAAAAGCCCAGCTGAAAGCCCTCTTCGGAGGACCACAAAACATTATATGACACCAGTGACCCCTTACTGCAATATGATTGGTCAAATGTGTTTTAGTGTTTTATCCATAGTCAATCATGTAAATCCTAAGATGAGAAGTACAGCCCTAGAGGGAGGTGCCTAACAGTACCGAGGTATCCTTAAGGTTTGAGAAGAGAAGGAGAACAATCTTGTATTGAGTCTTCAAGTCTAATTCTACAAATTCTCTGCCCATCAGAAGTCAAGAATGGCCCGGAGAACCATATAGAAGGTCTGTACCTCGTACCTAATTTAAATCCAGCCTCCCACACCCCGTACACTCAATTATACTATTAATTGCAAATACTATAACAATAAATAAAAATCATAGATAGGAGAATTTAGTCTCATTCAACACCACCATTTTGAGGAATGAGAATGTGCAACTTCATGTACTTGTTCGTACTTCCCTGATGCAACCATTTTGGCCACAACTACTATTTAACTTTACATACGTAATCAAAGGAGCACGACAGGTATATATGAACCTATTGAAGCAGATTTTTAAACCACGCTTATTACTTTGAATAATTTCTATGGCAGAAAACTGTTAATACTTTTTTCACGGTACCCAAGTATTTTTCATCCACAAGAACACTTAGTTTCTAAATATCTTATCCACGCTATCCTCAGGGAGACTTCCATTCTACTCATATAGAGATGAACGAGGTAATACACTGGAGGTAGACAGGCTGTAGAGAGGAACAAGGACTTGTCGTCATATTGACCTCACGTGACATACTTTATCACTATCTTTTTTACCAATTTTTACAAAGATTTTGTTCTATTTTACATTTTTTTTTTTAGAAAATGTCACTGATTTAACATCAGTTCTGTATCTTCATTTACTGAGAATTAAAAAAAGAAAACATTCAACAATTAACCTTTATAATAGATGGGATGATTCACGAACTCGCAGCAACGCGCGGGTAATTTGCCCAGTATATATATATATATATATATATATATATATATATATATATATATATATATATATATATATATATATATACATATTGAACATTTTTAGAAGCTCCGCCATGGGATACGAACCCTGACCCGTGCGTCGAAAATCACGAGGCCAAGACGTTAGCAACCATGCTACGGTGATGGTTCAAAAGGACTGTACTAGTCCCTACCACGCTTCACGTAACATTGGAAGATCTAATCTCAATTTCATCTAATCCCGTATTAGGCGAGCCTTCCGACAAGTTGTGTATGTTTCTTAAGTCTGTCATAAGAAACATACACAACTTGTCGGAAGGCTCGCCTAATACGGATTAGATGAAATTGAGATTAGATCTTCCAATGTTACGTGAAGCGTGGTCGGGGACTAGTACAGTCCTTTTGAACCATCACCGTAGCATGGTTGCTAACGTCTTGGACTCGTGATTTTCTACGCACGGGTCCGGGTTCGTCTCCCATGGCGGAGCTTCTAAAAATGTTCAATCTGTCTTAAGAAACATACACAACATATATACATATACATATACATATACATATCCTGCATGTCATCGTTAACCCTTTAGAACCCAGGTGTCCTCAATTCTCTGTAATCGTCACTGTACACAAAATAATCGTCCTTCCAAATGATGACGTCTCTATTGCTATCATAAATAATTTTCAACTTCTTTGATGACAGCAAAGTAACACGATGTGGTAAATGAAGACGGTGATATTATTGACGTTTTTGTCTTGACTTTTCTGACCCTTTTGGGTAGATTAATTTGGGTTCGGTTAGATTAGATTAGATTAAATTACATTTTATCTTATCAGATTAGATTACATTTAACTAGGTTAGGTTAGGCAGGACTAGATTAAGTTAGATTAGTTTAGGTCAGGATAGATTCGGCTAGGTCAGGCTAGGTTAGGCTAAGTCAGGCTAGGTTAGAAATTAGGCTAGATTAGGTTAGGTCAAAGTCGATTAGGCTAGGTTAGGCTAAGTCAGGCTAGGTTGGAAGTAAGGCTAGATTAGGTTAGGTCCGAGTCGATTAGGTTAGTTTAGGTTAGGTTAGACTAGGTTAGGCTACGCTAGGTTAGGTTAGGTTAGTATAGTTTAGGTTAGGATAGGTATTGGAAAATATTTTGGGGATTTTTAAAAGTCCATCGCAGCGGTGAAGACTTAACCAGAGGGCAAGTGGTAGTCACCAATAACCCTCGAGGATTGAACTGGAACTTTCGTGGTTACAAAGTAAACGAGATGAACGCGCCACAACGCGAATACACAAAGATCGTCTCATTTATTGATGATGGTGCTGTTGTTGTTGTCCTTATTCATCTTCATCTTCTATTTATTCTTCTCCCTCTCTTCCCTTTCTCCTTCTTCTTCTTCTTCTCTATCCTCTTCTTCTTTCTATTGTTCTTCATCTTCGTCTTTTTTTTTCTCTCATTTTTATTTTTGCGCGATTTCTTTTTACGCGTTCCTGCTGGGGGGGATACGCGTCTCGCTGCCAATGAAGTCTGGGGTCTTATTGCGTTCCCCAGATTCCCCGTCCTGACTGTTCCGGCCTATTGACTCGCTTTTGCGGACTTTATTCCATTCCTGTTTCCACCATTCCGGATGATTTTGATACCGAGAATGTCATCCATTGTAAGAATATTTGTGCGTCATACGTAGTGAGGTGTCGCGGGGGAAAGTGTCTGGTTATTATGTAGTTTAGAGGTTTTCTAAAGATAGCCAACCCTAAGCAACACGATATTTTGCCTCGTATTAAACTTAGCCAACCCTAAGCAAATTTCCAACTTTTTAAATTTAGTTATTTACTTCTTTTGTTTTGCTTCCTTTTGTCTTGTTATAATTTTTGTTTTATTTGGCTTTGGATTTTTATTTATTTATTTTTGCTTTGTTGATCTTATTTCGTTTTATCTCATTTTGTTTTATTTTAATGACCTTTATTTAATTTTGTTTTATTTTATTTTATTCAAATTTAATTTACCCTATTCTATTTAATTTTATTTTGTTTTATTATACTTTACCTTAATCTATTTTATTTTGTTATGTTTTATTTTGTCCTATTTTGTCTTGTTTCACTTCATTTTATTCATTTATTTTTTACTTTATTTTCCCTTAAATTGTCTTACCTCCTCTTATTTTTCACCAGAGATTAAGACTATACAGAAGATAATGATACCAGTGATCCTGAACTGCGTAATCTTCCTTGCTGCCTACCACGCGACTTTACTCGGCTCCGCAGAGACCCCCTAAAGAGTAGAGACAGCTAAATCCTTTCCAATATATTCTTGTGCGTCGTCGGTTGCCGGGCTTTACATCTCTCCCTGAGAATCGACACACATTCCACAGGTTCTACATATCCGATGAAATACATTTCTACCTCCGTCTGCTCACTTTCCCATAAATTCGCACGTTATCTGCAGGCAGACATACCAACATATTTCTGTTTATTCATACAATCTGACACGCGCAGATCTATGTGTTTGTGTGTGTATGTGTGTGTGTTTGTGTGTGTGTGTATGTGTGTGTGTGTGTGTGTGTGTGTGTGTGTGTGTGTGTGTGTGTGTGTGTGTGTGTGTGTGTGTGTGTGTGTGTGCGTGTGTGTCTGCGTGCGTGCATGTGTGTGTTTCTGTGTTTGTATGTGTGTGTGTATGTATATGTGTATTTGTATTTGGCCGCGACCGACTCCCTCTGAAACCTATATTAGATAGTACTCCCCAATATTGCTATCTTTATACGTGTTTTCAAATATATTATATTCTCTTGGCTACAATCTAAAGATGACAATCACTGCCCACCATTTCTTAAAGAAGACACAATTATTAAATCAATAGATGATGACGATCGGTCCTGTACTATATATTTTCAATATGTCGCCAAGTGATATTATTCAGTTGAGGGAAACTGATGCCATTTATGAGTCAGCGAATGAGTAACCACAATATTCATGTGAAATAATCTTACATATCTTTTTTCGCAATTATAAATGAATATATGTCATGTTTATAGGTCTGTGTACCCACACTTTGAAATAATTCGTATCACTGTCGAATCCTTTGTTCCGCGTTAGAAAATAATGGCCATTAGTTTGAACAATTGCAAACACGAAAGAAGGACTAGATTAAATAGAATAAATAGTAGTAGTAGCAGCAGTAGTAGTAGTAGTAGTAGTAGTAGTAGTAGTAGTAGTAGTAGTAGTAGTAGTAGTAGTAGTAGTAGTAGTAGTAGAAGTAGTAGTGGAAGTAGTAGTAGAAGTAGTAGTAGTAGAAGTAGTAGTAGTAGAAGTAGTAGAAGTAGTAGTAGTAGTAGTAGTAGGAGTGATAATGATAATAATAACACGTTAAGTACCGAACCAGTCATGTAAAGACCAATAGGTCTGTTACTGTTCGTTTGCCCATTTAACTCCATGTAAACTAGTAGGAAAAGATTAAGTATATCTTTAATTTCAAAGCGATGACCATCATTTTCCAGACGCAATTGGTAACGTGGACTAATAGATCTGACAATATTACGAAACATTTCAAATATTGAGTACATCTTTTGGGACAATTTGTATCATCAAATCATGAATTGAAAATAACCTTTCTTATAATGAATGTCGACAACGTCTCTAAGTAGAATCTTGTGTACTTGACTTGAACTATATTGTTGCCATGCATATTTACGTCACATAGACTTCAAATTATGGTAGAAAGCTGTTGTCTTCGATCTATTCAAAAATGTGAATGTGGCTGAAGAAAGACACTTGATTCAAGTTTATTTTTCACTAGTTTTTTTCTTTAATAAAGGTTTCGTCAAATGGTTTTATCAATTTGTTTACTTAATTTCAGCATTTTGAACGAAACTAGTCAGGATTTAATTTGGACCAAGATTGTCTTCTTTCACTGACTTTCACCTGTTTGCCACAATACCTCGAGTATACGAAAAGATGCAAAACTATTATGAATTAAATAAAAAGAAGTTAAGCGTCACAAATAGCATGTAAGCAAAAACAACTTACACTGTGACGTCAGCAATACTCAGGAATCGATCCCGCCAGCCAGAATCCAATGAGGATCTCAGGCTCAGCCTTGAAGTTGATCTCTTTGGCTCCAGAAGCAATAAAAAGAAAGAAAAAAAAAGAGAAAGAAAGGAAGAAAGAAAGAAATGAAAAAAGAAAAAGAAAGAAAGGGAGAAAGGAAGAGAGAAAATAAGAAAGGAAGAAAGAGAGAAAGAAAGGGAGAAAGAGAGAAAGAAAGAAAAAAGAAGAAAGAGAAAGAAAGAGAAAGAAAGAAAGATAAAGAAAGAAAGAATAGAAGAGAGAGAAAGAGAGAAAGTAAAAAAAAAAGAAAAAAAGGGAGAAAGAAAGGAAGGAAAAATTAAAGGAAGAACGAAAGAAAAAAATTAGCCCCCCCCCAAAAAAAAAGATGTGCCCTACCATGCATTGGCCTAGTTGCACACGTGTTAAAGCCAATAAATAACCAAATTACTTGATCTAACTTCTTCGCGTGTTAAGCTTCCACCTCGGCGCTACCTTCTCCGCCACCTCATCCTCTTTCTCTGCTAGAGCCTCTATTTGGCCCTGGCTTTCCAGATCTAATTTCCTAGCATGCCATGTATCTACTGATATACGTTTACCCGTGCCAAGGCTCGTAACCTTTACCAGAATACTTTTATAGAACATCCACACTACGTTTATAAAGAAAAAGAGGATTTTGAAGTTGATTATGATTGGGGGAATTTAAAGTATGATACACAGGAAAGAAATAACACGACAAAACTGATGAAGCTGTTTCTTTCTTTTTTTCGATAACCGTCAACTCTTGCACTGTTATTGACTTGGATATTTGTTCTGACTGCCAAGGGATGATTTTATTCAGACAAGAATATCTCTTGATCGTTTAATTATGTCGATTAGCCCCGCCAGGTGAGTTTATTCGACCGAGAAAAAAAAAACTTGCAAATTGAAGGATTTTTTTTTTTTTTTTTTTTTTTTTTGAGGTAGCATCTTTTGTATATCATTCCTCGTAGCTGGGAAGAGGTGGGGTAGTCAAGTAACAGAAATAAACCACCTTTTTGTATTGCAGGCACAAAAATACAAATTTCTCAAAATAGAAAATTAAATAAATCTGTATGAAATCTACGATCGTGTCTATTCCCACCAAGATCTGTTTTCGCATCAATATTTTCTTACAGCTTTTCATATTGTTTACTGTATGCAACAATTCTAATAGCAGTTAACTTTTGTTGAGCCATTGGATGTAATACATATATTTTTATGTAACAATCAGGAAACGCTTTTCCAAATTATGTTCCATGGACATCATCGCTTTCGTAAAAAAAGAAAAAAAGAAAAAAAAAAGAGAGAGAGAGAGAGAGAGAGAGAGAGAGAGAGAGAGAGAGAGAGAGAGAGAGAGAGAGAGAGAGAGAGAGAGAGAGAGAGAGAGAGGGAGAGAGAGAGAGAATTATATACTTGGAATGTACTGATATCACCCTTAATTCTTTTGATAGAGGGGCAGCTTACCCCAGGAGGTGCTTAACTTTGGTCGAGGTCGCCATTTTTGTTCTATGATCTCGAAGAACCATGGTCGGCGACAGTCACCGGTGGCCGTTGGGGATCGAACCAGGTCCTTCGACCTTATGAGACGAGGTCGCGCCTCTCTTGCCACGCTGACCTTGACTAGACTTTGACCTTAACTTCGAGTCTTTATCGAACTGGAGTGAAGACTCTTCACTCCAAGAGGTCTTGCCTCTCTCTTCGTCTGACCATAATCTTGTCATAGACCATCTCTCTCTTTCTCTCTCTCTCTCTCTCTCTCTCTCTCTCTCTCTCTCTCTCTCTCTCTCTCTCTCTCTCTCTCTCTCTCTCTCTCTCTCTCTCTCTCACTCTCTCTCTCTCTCTCTCTCTCTCTCTCTCTCTCTCTCTCTCTCTCTCTCTCTCTCTCTCTCTCTCTCTCTCTCTCTCTCTCTCTCTCCCTTTCTCTTTCTCTTTCCCACTCTCCCCCTAAGGCAGTGGTTCTATCCTGAAGATGATATGGGCTGTAGAACCTATAAAACTGTAGATTGTACGACGACCAACATTAAAAAAAAATCGAGTACAAAAAGATATCTGTAGCTCCCCCCTCCTCCGAAACCCTAAAATACCCCCTAAACCCCCTCTACCCCCCCAACCCCCAACCCCTACCCAAGAGAAGAATTCTCACTCTTTGTCATAAGAGTTTCTGGGTCTCTTGAAGCACATTACTCGCTCTCATCCTGTCAGTGGCTCAGTTGAGTTATTTTGGACACTTTTTCCCGTTCTTTGAATAAATCGGGATTTTCTCGCTCATTCATGTGTCGTTGAATATTCCGGGCCCTCGTGTTTTCTTTTCCATTTTTCTTTCCAGTGGTTTTAGAAGGCCCAACGACTTTGTCTCCGTCTGTTTCTGTATTCCTCTGTCTTTCTCTGTCTGTCTGTCTCTCTGTATGTCTGTCTCTCTGTCTGTTTGCTTGTCTATCTGTATGACTGTCTCACTGTCTCTGTCTCTGCCTCTGCCTCTCTCTGCCTCTCACCATCTCCGATACCTTCTGTCTGCCATCTGTCTCTTTCGGTCTCTCTTGTCTCTCTCCGTCCCCTTATGTCTCTCTCTCTCTCTCTCTCTCTCTCTCTCTCTCTCTCTCTCTCTCTCTCTCTCTCTCTCTCTCTCTCTCTCTCTCTCTCTCTCTCTCTTTGTTTCTTTGTCAAAATATTTTAGAATGTCATGGCGTGTGATGTATACAAAATAAATGTTTGTCAATATCGCGTATTTGAGTATGTTAGATGTATCGCGTATTGAGTCTGTTAGATCGAAATATTAGATGTTAGACTGAGTATGTTAGATGTATCGCGTATTGAGTATGTTAGATCGATTTGGCATTTGCCTACAGAAATTTTACAGACATTACCCCGTATCACTTATAGTTTATGTCTAGTTCATCGACCTGTCTGTATCACTTTTGTTAAACGTATATGAACAAAAACGGAACGCATGTTTGTGGAAAATTTCCCAGTGTCAAAAGAAGGAACTGCTTAGAAGATAAAGTATACACAATGCTCTTAAATATTCTGTGTAAATTATGTTTCTATAGCTATTTTACCTAACGGTATAAAATTCGTCCAGTATAGGAGATACATGGAACAAATTAGTAGATTATGTTATATTAACAGAATGAAAAGAACGGAGTAGCTTACGGTGGTATTCTTAAAAAAAATCCTTCCTTATGTAAATCTTATAAAAATCCTTGGAAGGGAAAGATATTTTAAAGAAATTCTTTCCTTATATGAATCTTATATAAATCCTTTGAAGGGAAAGATTTATATAAGGAAAGATTTTTTAAGAATATCACCGTAAGAATCTCACGGTGGTATTCTTAAGAAAAAATCTTTCCTGATATAAACCTTTCCCTTCCAAGAATTTATATAATATTTATATAAGGAAATAATTTGTTAAGACTATCATCGTTGGTATTCTCTTCCCTAATGTTCATCCGTGGCTAAAAGTTTACATCCATCTTGTTTTCATTATATTAATGCAAAATATTTTCCTTCATATTTATTTTCTACACAAAAAATACTAAACATTCTATTGGTTTGTATATTCTTTTTTAACCTTTTCACGTCCTTAGCATTTAGATTCTTCCTACGAGAATCGGAAATAAGTAATATATATTAATTTATTTTTCATGTCTTTATTTATTTCCATAAACGTGTTAAAACGTGTAGAACGTAGTGTCCGAGTGGATTAAGGCACCAGCTAACAATTGGAGGCGAGAAGCCAAATGGATGATGGTTCGAGTCCTGATGAGTGTCAAGCCTGTGAGGTTGGACGATCGAATACCGGAAGGACGATAGAATACCCGAAATCTCACAGAGACTTTAATCCCTAACCAGCTGAATGGATCTCATTTCACTAGAATCAGTACACAGGAGAATGACCAAATTGATACATGGGCTCAGAAATTTACCTTACGAGGATAGGCTTAGGCACTTTAACTTACACTCTCTGGAAAGACGCAGAGTGCGAGGTGATATAACAGAGGTGTTCAAGTGTCATCAACACACACCTGGTCAGATGGTACAGACACCCGACCGACAACATTCAAATAGGACAAAAGATCACTATATTTTACAAGAACATTATGTCCTCCCAATATAGAGCAGACGAGGACGCCATCAGGAAGATCATCGAAAAAACGTCAGACCCTCCAACAGTGACGACAAAATCCACCTAAACATTTGGTACCAAAATAGGAAAACGTCCCACCTCCCCCTTAAGAATAGCCCTAGCCAGCAAACCTCGGTATTCCAACGTAGCCACCTTGTGTACGAATACACATGTAAAAAAGGGAACTGTGAAACCCTTAATGAAAAGTACATAGGGTCGACTACAACAAAACTGTCAAGACGCCTCACTCTTCACCTCTCCAATGGAGCCATAAAACAACACCACATTGACACACATCAATCCCCAGTCACAAGGAAGGATCTGGAAGAAGGAACCATCATTCTACAAAAGGAATCAAACTACAGGCGCCTTCTCATCTTAGAAGCACTTCACATTAAAAGACAAAATCCCACCATGAACAAACAAAATCCCGACCAATTTATCATTCCTACTTCTAAGTATATAGATCACAGGCATAGGTTCACTGTTGACCCAGTGGGCGGAGCTACAGATCCTGTCTCCTGAGTGACTGTCCGAATTCCCGCCTCTCCTAATGTTCCATATGTTCTTTGTATATATTGTCACCTTTACTATTTGTACTCAATTTGTACTGAAGATGCCTAAAGTTAGGCGAAAGCTCTACTAGTAAAATTAAGAAGTTAGTATTGTCTTTACATCCATTCCAAATGAAGTTTGGACACATAATAAGACAATTCAACGATATTCAACGTTCAAGTATTAGAAAAGTTGAACATGTCAGCAAGAATCTCGTGAATGCAGAAGCTGCTGCAAAGTTTAATCATGTATCTATGTATGTATATGTATACATGCATGTATGTATATATGTATGTATGTATGTATATATGTATGCATATATGTATGTATGTATATATGTATGCATATATGTATGTATGTATATATGTATGTATGCATGTATGTATGTATGTATGTATGTGTGTATATATGTACAGTGTGTAACCCAATGCGAGGTGCAAGCCTCCTAACCGCAATTGTGTTTTGGTTAGGGACATCCCTTCAAACTTAGCGATATGAATAAATAAACTAATTAATCAATAAGTATATAAATGAATAAATAAATAAACAAATTAATTTATCAATAAGTATATAAATGAATAAATGAATGAATAAATAAATGAATAAATAGATAAATGATAACCAGCCCAGGGACCGTCAGCATTATAAAGGAATCAAATGTTGTTTATTAATAATGACTTTATGCATAGGTCCATTGAACAAAATAAATATATAAATGAATAAACAGATAAAGAAATTAATAAACAGATAAGTAATTAAATGAATAAGTAAATGAATGAATAAAATGGATATGAAATATTGTTCTCCCAACATTTTTTCTTCAAGAACGATACACATACAATTTTGACAAAGTAACAAAGATTTTCGAAAAACGAAAGGCGGTTCTCATCATGCCACTGTACATCAAAGCACCTCAAGAAAAAAAAAGTAAATATAAAGAAGAATATCTCTCAGTATACATATTGGACTTCCTGAACTCATAGAACTCCTTTCCATTATAAAGATAAAGGACAAGAAAGAAATCCCTTCAATGGCAAAGACATATAGAACAATTAAGAGTTTAAAAAGAAAGTGAAACCTAGGATCGGCTCTTATATACCACCTGTTGATTTTATTCAGCCAAATCGAGCCCCTTACAGACTTATAAGCATCAACGCAAAAAAGTATCTAAAATATATATAAAGTATCTAAAATGTATAATTGTAACACTTTCATTGTTTTGATGTTTAACAAATACATGTACTCCATGCCTTTGTTTTCACTCATTATTTCTCTTCCTAATCTCCTCTCTTGTTCTCTCTTTTCCGTTGTTCCTCTTTGACTCGCTTAATCTCTCTCCTGTTCTTCTAATTTAACTCTCTTCCTCTTTTTCTCTCCTGTTCTCTCTCCCACTCGGTCTTCTCTCTCGCTCTCTCTTTCTATCTATCCATCTATCTATCTATATCTGTATATATATAC
>NC_134787.1:12778022-12788022 GCF_046742065.1 Oratosquilla oratoria
ATCTATTAGCGCAGTTGATTTTAATCAAAATATATATATATATATATATATATATATATATATATATATATATATATATATATATATATAAATTTTCAACAAAAACCCACTGTGTTGGATAAGAAGAAATGAAATAAAATTAATTCCATATATTTCGATCACGGACTGTGATCCTCTTCAGTGGAATACAGAAAGGTAGAGCAAATGGCATGTCTTATATACAATAAGAATAAGGGACAAGGGTAGGACTCAGGTAGCATCTAGTACTTTGCGGGGCAGGTCACCCGCCTTCACCAACGATGGTAACAATTTGTTGACTGCCCAGGTGGTAAGGCAGTCAGGTGACCACTGTCCATGTGACATATTAAAATTTGGAAATTTGTTAATCAGGGATGATTCTATTATTTTTCTTTTAAAACTGCATTTTGAATTAAAGATAATCTTTGCCTCATTCCAATCCATATGATGGCCTTCCTTGTCTACATGTTGGAAGACAGCGGAATTATGTTGTGCGTATTTAATTGAATTTTTATGTTCTTTCATCCTAGTATATAAATCTCTACCTGTTTGTCCCCAATATACATTGTTACAATCAGAGCAAGGGAGTTTATACACACCTTGATGTATTTCTTCTCTAGGTCTTTGATGTACATTGACTATTTTCTTAAACAAATTATTGGGATAACTAAAAACAATTTTAATATCTTCCTGTGGAAGAAATTGAGAAATGTCATTTAAGGATCTATTATAAGGCAATTTAATACAGTTTTTGTCCCAACTGAAGTTCTTACTGGAATGGGAAGTGGATCCAAAGTAACTAGTTTTGGCTTTACTTAGGGCTTTATTTAGAAACCAATCAGGATACCCTATTCTTTTTAATTGATTCCTGATGGTTGTTATCTCCATTTCCAAATAATGTGGACTACATAATCTAAGTGCCCTCAGGAAAAGACCTGAGGCAACACTATATTTAATTTTATCAGGATGGTGACTGAAAAAGTGCACATAACTCCCCGTATGTGTGGGCTTTCTGTACACAGTGAAGGACAATTGGTCCTGATGCCGTATTAATAGGATATCTAAAAATGGTAGTCTATTATCCACCTCCCATTCAACTTTGAATTTAATATTAGTGGCTAAGTTGTTTATTTGTTCAAAGAAAGCATCAAAAGATCCCCATTCGTCATCCCAAATCGTAAAGATATCGTCCACATACCTATACCAAAACATTCCTTGTGGCTTAATGTCTTGTAAAAGCACTGTCTCGAAATACTCCATATATAGGTTAGCTAACACTGGGGAGAGATTAGATCCCATTGAACATCCGAACTGCTGTTTATAATATTGATCATTAAATGAGAAGGTATTAGTGTTAGCACATAATTCCGTTAGTTTAATGATTTTGCTGACAGAGATTGGTAGTTGGTCCCGATAATTTTGTAATTTTGTTTCTAAGAAAGCTAAAACCTCAGCTACGTTGATGCAGGTGAACAGAGAAACTACATCAAGACTTAGTCATTTTCTCTGCCCAGATAAATGATGATTCTTGATCTTACTTATGAAATCTTCTGAATGTTTTATATGCGAGTCGGAAAAGCACCCTACAAATTGTGATAAAATGTTCGTGAGCCATTTTGATGTCTTACTCGTACAAGAATTTCTATTTGAAATGATGGGTCTTAGGGGAACACTTTCTTTATGAATTTTTGGGAGTCCATAGAAATTAGGTAGTTGTGGGTTTATGACTAATAAATTATTATTAAAAAACTCTTTTCCCACGATATTGCGTGCTCTTCTATTGAATTCCGAGGCAGTGCTTTTACAAGACATTAAGCCACAAGGAATGTTTTGGTATAGGTATGTGGACGATATCTTTACGATTTGGGATGACGAATGGGGATCTTTTGATGCTTTCTTTGAACAAATAAACAACTTAGCCACTAATATTAAATTCAAAGTTGAATGGGAGGTGGATAATAGACTACCATTTTTAGATATCCTATTAATACGGCATCAGGACCAATTGTCCTTCACTGTGTACAGAAAGCCCACACATACGGGGAGTTATGTGCACTTTTTCAGTCACCATCCTGATAAAATTAAATATAGTGTTGCCTCAGGTCTTTTCCTGAGGGCACTTAGATTATGTAGTCCACATTATTTGGAAATGGAGATAACAACCATCAGGAATCAATTAAAAAGAATAGGGTATCCTGATTGGTTTCTAAATAAAGCCCTAAGTAAAGCCAAAACTAGTTACTTTGGATCCACTTCCCATTCCAGTAAGAACTTCAGTTGGGACAAAAACTGTATTAAATTGCCTTATAATAGATCCTTAAATGACATTTCTCAATTTCTTCCACAGGAAGATATTAAAATTGTTTTTAGTTATCCCAATAATTTGTTTAAGAAAATAGTCAATGTACATCAAAGACCTAGAGAAGAAATACATCAAGGTGTGTATAAACTCCCTTGCTCTGATTGTAACAATGTATATTGGGGACAAACAGGTAGAGATTTATATACTAGGATGAAAGAACATAAAAATTCAATTAAATACGCACAACATAATTCCGCTGTCTTCCAACATGTAGACAAGGAAGGCCATCATATGGATTGGAATGAGGCAAAGATTATCTTTAATTCAAAATGCAGTTTTAAAAGAAAAATAATAGAATCATCCCTGATTAACAAATTTCCAAATTTTAATATGTCACATGGACAGTGGTCACCTGACTGCCTTACCACCTGGGCAGTCAACAAATTGTTACCATCGTTGGTGAAGGCGGGTGACCTGCCCCGCAAAGTACTAGATGCTACCTGAGTCCTACCCTTGTCCCTTATTCTTATTGTATATAAGACATGCCATTTGCTCTACCTTTCTGTATTCCACTGAAGAGGATCACAGTCCGTGATCGAAATATATGGAATTAATTTTATTTCATTTCTTCTTATCCAACACAGTGGGTTTTTGTTGAATCTTTACGAATGTGTTACGACATTACTTTATAGTTATATATATATATACATATACATATGTATGATACATATATATATATATACATATGTATATATATATATACATATATATATATACATACATATGTGCGTATATATGTATATATGTGTGTGTTTGTATATATATAATATATATATATATATACATATACATATATATATATATATATATATATATATATATATATATATATATATATATATAGAAAGAGATGGAGCAATAGTTTTAGAGAGAAGAAGGGGGATGTAATAAGTCGAGCAGAGGGGGACATGGTGGAACGTGTGCCTGCGGAAAGGGGCACCAATTGGATTGGAGTGATGAGCGTTAACGGGATGGCGTCGGTTGAAAAAAAAAAAAAAAAAAAGTGGGGAGGCGGATTGGGAGGTGACAGAATTGAGGGCGCCAGTTGATGAGTTGAATTATCCTCAAAGCCTCAGAGATACAACGATTGATGGAAAATGCGCTATGGATGCGTGTGGTTGGGATAGTTTTTTTTTTTTTCTTTTTTTTTTTTTTTTTTATCGGTTTACCAGAGAGTTTTGGCGTAGTAGTTTGACAACCTAAACCAAATTAGTTCTTACGAGAATGTGAGGTCTGTCTTTGCGATTTTTTATATTCATTTACTTGGTTCTCTATTCAACTATTAATTAATTGACTAACAAATATATTTTAGTTTATTTATTTATTCATTTGTTTATTTATTTAGTTATCTATTTATCTACTTATTTACATATTTATTTCTTCATTTACTTATTAATTTATTTATTTATTTATTTATCTATTTATTTACCTATTTACATATTTATTTATTCATTTACTTATTAATTCATTTTTTTTACTAATTAGTTCATTTGTCTATTCTTATCTAAGAATTTCCCTAAAAGAATTAAGGAAGTTACACATTCTAATGTAAATATGGCTTGATAGATGAAGAAATACTTCTAATTTTATAAAAAAAAAAAATATATATATATGAACCATGATGGTAATATTCAAACATTAGCTGTAATGCCATCAAATTTTATTTTATTTCATCAATTTATTTATTATTCATTTATTTGTTATTACTCATTTATTTATAATTTATTATAAAATAATTTTATTTTCCTGTTTGTTTATTATTTATCATTATCTATTTATTTTTTTTATTTATTTATTTTTTTTTTTTTTGCCGCATACAATCTAGTAATAGACCAAAAATGTCCTGTCGGAATGCCCTTCCTTTTTAATTCTTTTTAAAATTCCTTAGACACAAGTGTAGGCGAACAAAAATATTTGGGTTGTGATCTTTGGAGCATTTGAGAGATTTGAATGTGACACACGGGCGGGAGACCGTTACCCAGAAGAATCTTAGGAAAGAAAACCAAAATTTCTTCAAGAAAAAGAAATGAAGGTGACAGGATTTTTTTTTTTTCTCTCCGTGGGAGGGAATATGTGAAATAAAAAATGAAGACGTATGAGAGAATTCGATGAGAAGTCTATTCCACTTGTTGGAAGAGGAGGAGAAAAGAAAGAGGAATGGAGGAGGAAGAGGAGGAGAAGAAGGAAGACCATGTATAACGAGGAAATGAGTGGTAGATGTCTGAGGAAGAGGGAGGAAATGAAATTGAGAAAATTTTGAAGAGGGGGAGGAGGAGGGGAGGAGGAGGAGGGGAGGAGGAGGAGGAGGGGGGAGGAGGAGGGGAGATGGAGGAAGAGGAGGAGGAGGAGGAGAAAGAGGTGAGAAATTGAAAAACATTTGGGAAACGCGCGAGACTTACGAATGTAAAGAAGAGGATCCGGAAAAGTTGTCGTCCTTCCAAGTCTTCCTTCTCAACCGAACAAAATCGTCTGTCTTCAGCCGGAATAAAATATGTAAAAGATGTTTTCCGACATTTTGCAATAGGCCTGCCTATTTCCCGAAATTACTGTTCTATTGTAATATTGTGGAGGGGGTGGTGAATTGGAGTGAAATGGGTGGGAATAGGCCTCTGATTTGGCTACCTCCCTTGTAATGGTGGAAAAAAGCTCTATGTAGATAGATAGATAATTATTTTCATTATCATTATTGTTCCTGTTAATACTATTATTATTATTACTATTATTATTACTATTATGAATTTTATTATTATTATTATCATTATTATTATTATTATTTTATTACTATTATTATTATTATTATTATTATCATTATTATTATTATTATTATTATTATTATTATTATTATTATTATTATTATTATTATTATTATTATTATTATTATTATTATTATTATTATTATCATTATTATCATTATTATCGTTTTTATCATTTTTATCATTTTTATCATTATTATTATTGTCATCATTATTATTATTATCATTATTATTATTATCATTATTATTATTATCATTATTATCATTATCATTATCATTATCATTATTATTATTATTATTATTATTATTATTATTATTATTATTATTATTATTATCATTATCATTATTATTATTATTATTATTATTATTATTATTATTATTATTGCCCTGGGTGATAATGATCCAGGGTAGTAGGCAGGATACAGGTTTGACCCGTCATCCAGGAGGAGCAAAGATGAGAGGGAAGAAAGGGTGGTGGAGGGTAGTGGGATGAAATAAGTAAATAAAGATAGAATGGAAAATAAATGAAAAAATATTTACATAACAATAGGAAAAAAAATTAACAAGTAGATGAATGAATAGATCAATAAGAAAAGTAAAACGAAGAGGTAAAATTGAAATTGAAATTAAAATAAAAAATAAAAATAAAAGTCAAATAAGATAAAAAAAAAAAAATACTGTACAATAAAGCAAAATAGATTAAAGGCAAAATTGTGTTCTCGCGGATGATAATACGTTTGTCCATAATTGATAAAAAAAAAATCCTCCAAGGATGCTTCATCTGCATACTGAATTCCATATCACGATTTTATCTAGAAAATGTAAACATATTCTTTTACTTCGACATTGATTTCAGCTCGTGACAGTTATAAGAAAGAAAACGAACAACTTAATGGCTTCTCCTGACAGTGTTACACTCAATATCGCCAGACACATCAATAAGCATTACGTGCATCTATGTCTATATGTATCTTCTTTTATCATTTGTTGAAGGTATACATGTATTTAAACATGTATGTATATATGTATGTATGTATGTATACACATATGTATGTATGTATGTATGTATATATGTATGTATGCAGGAAGGTAGTTAGGTAGCTATGTATGTATGTATGCAAGACATTAACACTGATTACAGTTATGTTGATTCTGTCTTCGTGTTCCTTGAGCCTAGGTAGATTGTATTTAAGTCTATGCACCTATATGCAAGACATTAATACTGATTACAGACTATGTTGATTCTGTCTTCGTATTCCTTGAGGCTAGGTATATTGGATTTAAGTCTGTGCACCTGTTTACGCTAACCTCTTTTGCCGTCCACGCTTCTAGGAATGATATTCTTTTCTTCGAGTTGTCTCTGTGCATCACTCTCGCTCCTTCCCAGTCTATGTTGTGTTGTTGTTTGCTGACGTGTTTGTAAAGTGATGAAGCTGTATCTTTTCGTCTAACTGCCCGTTTGTGTTCTTCTATTATGGTAGCAAGTTTCTTCTGTGTTTTTCCTATGTGATCTGCATCACAATCCAAACCTCCCACTTTGAGTCTGGTGTTAACGAGTTTCCCTTAAATATGGATCCCAGACTCCAGATCTTCATATATATGTATATAGTTGGGAAGGCTTATGGGAGGGTCTTGATTGAGAGGATTAGGAGAGGAGCAGAGGGAGTAATTGGTGAGGAACAGTGTGGTTTTAGGACAGGTAGGGGTTGTGTAGATCAGATTTTTGTGGTAAGACAGATATGTGAGAAAGCTATAGGAAAAGGTAAGGATGTTTTTTGGGCTTTTATGGATTTGGAAAAGGCTTACGACAGGGTAGACAGGAAGGCACTGTGGGAGGTATTGCAGATATATGGGATAGGAGGAAAGCTGTTAAGAGCAGTCAAAAGTTTTTACGAGAGTAGTAGAGCTTGTGTTAGGATTAGAAATGGAGAGAGTGAATGGTTTGAGGTAAAGGTGGGACTTCGTCAGGGGTGTGTTATGTTGCCCTGGCTGTTCAACTTATACATGGATGGGGTAGTGCGAGAGGTGAATGCAAGGGTAGTGGGTCAGGGGTTGGAGATGATTAAAGAAAATGGAGAAAAGTGGGAAATAAGCCAGTTGGTGTTTGCTGACGACACTGAGCTTGTAGCAGGATCAGAGGAGGGATTGAGGAAGTTAGTGACAGAGTTTGAGGTGTGTGAAAGAAGGAAGCTGAAGACAAAATATGGGTAAAAGTAAGGTGATGAGATGTACAAGGGGAGAGAGTGGCAGCAGACTGGAAGTGAGTATTAAGGGGAGAGAGACTGGAGGAGGTGGATAGTTTTAGATACTTGGGCGCGAATGTAGCAGGAAAGGGAGGATTTAGGGCGGAGGTAGAATGTAGATTGAGAGAAGCGAGATAATATCTTGGTGGATTAAAAAGTTAAATGAGAAATAGACATTTGGGAATGGATGCTAAGAGGAGGTTATATGAAGGAGTGATTGTGCTGACAGCACTGTACGGGGCAGAAACATGGAACATAAGAGAGGAAGAGAGAAGGAGTTTGAATGTGTTTGAGAAGAAATGTCTGAGAAGTATGATAGGGGTTACTAGGCTGGATAGAGTGATAAATGAGGAGGTGAGGAGGAGAACAGGGGTGGAAAGGGAGTTGGGAGATAGGGTTGATGAAAGAGTATTAGCATGGTTTGAACACATGGAAAGAATGTGTGAGGAAAGATTAGTAAAAGAGGTGTGGAAGGCAGAAGTGAATATGAGGGAGTGAATATGAGGGGGCGTCCTAGGATGAGATGGATGGATGTGGTAAAAGGGGCATTACGAAGGAGATGGATGTCTGTTGAGGAAGGACGGGAGAGGATAGAAGATAGGAGCGAATGGAGAATGATTGTATATGGATGATGCTGTGATGCATGACGGGGTGTGGGATGGGGGTGAGGGAGTATGTATGAGAAATAAATTGACGCAGCCCGAAGGGATTTCTCCCCGTCTTCTTTTCTGCATGAGGAGATGGAAAGGGGGGTCGCCGAATTAATGAAGCGGCCTTGCTTTGAATGTGCTGTGTCTTGCGACACTGCTTCTGACCCAGGGCAGTGGGCAGGATGCAGGGATGACCCGTCATCCAGGAGATGCCAAGATTTGATATATATATATATATATATATATATATATATATATATATATATATATACATGTATGTACATATGTATATATGTATGTATGTATGCATGTATATATGCATATATGTATGTATGAATGTAGATATGTATCTACATATAAATATATGAAAATAATGTATTTATATATGTAAATATGTATATATATACATTTTTGTGTGTGTACATATGTATATATGTATGTATTATGTATGTATGTACGTATGTATGTTTGTATGTATGTTTATATGTATGTATTGATGTGCAGGGTTTTCACATTACCGTGAAACAAATTATGCAATATCACCACAGGAGAAGATAAACTTGCATACAGTGAGTACTTCCGTGTATTAACATCTACAGACAAAGTAAAGTAAGACAGAAGTATGGTTAGATATATAAAAAGGAAGGAACACGGACAAAGGGGAGAGGGGAGGAATGTACAATGAGCTGCGTGACCTTGCCCATCCTTGTATAGACCTGACTACAATGGCTCAATCCGCCGGATACTTTTTGATCACCATCTCGGTCATCAATTGATCACATTCGAAATGCCCATAGACTCAAATTTACATTTTTATCATATGTGTCTGAGATTAAACATGATTCGATCACGTTTCCCTTAGGTAAATTCCTTGACTTTACTAAGATCATTGACTCAGACCAATCAATATGATGGTTGTATAATGATTTATGTTGAAATAAAGAATTGTTTTCATGGGGCAGGTCTCACACTATATCCATGTGGGGAAATCCTTGTTTCCAAGAATTTCCCAGCTTGTCCAATATAAAATTTGTTACAATCTTTGTAAGGAATTTTATATACTGCCCCGTTGTTGGGCGGGCTGTTCTTGATTATTTATTTATTTATTGTAGTGTGGTCATACTACTTTGACACTTAATTTCTTAAGGAAGTTGACAACACCTAGATATTGTTCATGGAAAGGAAGAACATGTGTCCTAAGGTTATCGTGTATGTATGTATGAATGTATGTATGTATGCATGTATGTATATACGTACGTATGTATGTATGTATGTATGTATGTATGTATGTCTGTATATATGTATGTATTTGTGTATATATGTTTGTATGTATGTATGTATTTATGTATGCATTTATGTATGTATGTGTTTATTTATGTATGTATGTAGGTAGGTATGTATCGTGTATGTATATATGTGCGTATGCATGTATGTATGTGTGTATGTATGTATGTATGTATGTATGCATGTATGTATGAATGTATGTATATATGTATGTATGTATGTATGTATGTACGTACGTATGTTTGTACCTATGTATGTATGTTTGTATACGTATATATATATATGTGTGTATATATATATATATATATATATATATGTATACTGTATATATATATATATATACATATATATATATATATATATATATATTATATATATATATATATATATATATATCAAGGACTACTATTACACAGGACGTGCGCACCCAGATCCCTGGGCTCCGCTAGAGGAGGCCATTGCTTTCTTTGTAACCTAACATTTTATATTGGACAATATATCAAAACTAGAAACCTAACATTTTATATAGGACAAATATATCAGCTGTTGATTTATTCAATGCAGTATAAGTTCATATAAACATTTATAGTGAAATATAAAACTATTTTTAAGGCACTGTTATGCTTTGAAATGCCAATTTTAGCCGGACTTAACAGGTATTATTGTATGAGGTTAGTGGACACCAGGGCT
>NC_134787.1:12798022-12813022 GCF_046742065.1 Oratosquilla oratoria
CTACAGAAATAGGAGCCCAAAGTCACCCTTTGGAGATGATTGAAAGACCTCGGTGCTTTACTCAGCAATCAAGTTTTTTTCTTCTTCTTTGATATATGTAATTCAGCGCTGTGCTGAGTATAAGGTCGTTCATTAGATGCCGCTGGAAAGATTTCAGATATCTGATTGGTTTATGAAGTCAAAGGTTATAGAGGTCCTCCACCCTCTCTTCCTTCTCCTCTTACTCCTTTTCTTCCTTATCCTTCTACTCCTCCTGTTCCGTATACCCATCTTCCTCCTCCTCCTCTTCCCTTTTGTCCTCTTTCTCCTCCTCTTCCACATCTTCTCTTTTCTCCTTCTCCTCCTCTTTCTCCTCATATCCCTTCTCCTCCTTTTCCTCCCCCCTGCTTTTCTTCCTCCTCCTCTTCCTCCTTTTAGCCTCCCTCTTCTTCCTCTCCTCCTCATCCTCTTCCTTTCCCCCTTTCACGTCCTCTTTTTTTCTCCTCTTCCTCTTCCCCCCTTCACCACCTCTTGTTTTCCTCCTCCTCCTCTTTATTTTCCTTCTCTTCCTTTTCCCCCTCCTCCCTCCCTTAAATATTCATCAGAATACACTTCCTTTTCTTGATTTTGCTTGTTGCAACTTCACCGCTTCAGTTCAAATCACGATCCCCTAACCATTCTCCCTTTTACTCCTAATTTTACCCTAACCATTCCCTGGTCCTCCTCCTTTTATATATTTCCCGGTTTTGATAGCGTAATCATCATTCTTTTTTCAATCTTTATCATAACCTCTTCATTCTCTACCTGCCCTCATCCCCTCTCCTCCATTAACTTCCCTTCCTCCTCTTCTTTTTCTTGTTTCTTTTCCTTCCTATGTCATCCCTTCCTTCTCTTCTCTTTTGTTTCTTTTTCTTCCCTTCTCACCCCTTCCCCTCTATTTTCATCTTCTCTCTTTTCTTTCTATTATTTCCCTCCTTTTCATCTTTATTCTCCTCCTTTCCTTCCTTTGTCCTTTCTTCCCATCCCTACACGTTATAGATTTCTCCATTTTCTTGTCTTCCTATTCCCTCTCCTCTCCTCTCCCTTCTCTTATCAAACCTTCCTTTCCTATATCTTTACTCCTTTCTTCTCTATCTCGATTTTCCTTTCTTTCCGTATCTCTTTCTCTTTTTCCTTCTCCTCCTCCTTCTGTCCTTTTCTTCCCCGTTTTTCTCCTCCTTCCCTTCCTATGTCCTGTCTTTCCGTCCCTTCCCTGTTCCTTTGTGCTTCATGCCTCTCCTTGCAGACCTTCCCTCACTTCCACTGAGAGTAATTGCATACAATAGAAAATGGGAAATCATTCGCCATTTTCTGATTATTCGCTAATTTCCCAACTTCGTTCTTTGGGGGGAAAATCCGAATCGCTCGTAGGCGCCCCGAAAATGGCCGAAAAACAATATTGACAAATAATTACGGAGGTACATTCTCGATACAGATCGCAAAACGTTTCGTTCTGATGATTTGATGGTTACCACACTTGACCGAACATTTAAGAAAATAGTGACAATATTTGATTAGGAGACCGTGCACAGGATTGGTGAGACAACAGAGAGATAGATGGATGAAGAGGTCTCGAAAAAGATGTAGGAAAAGAGACAGAATTGATGTGGGTACATTAAGAAAATGAGCAGTATGTGGGCAGAAGAATGATAGATTTGATTGTGAGTTGAGGGAGAATAGGAAGATCGAAGAAGAGGTGAACGGATTTCATAGAAAACGATTCGAGTGGGAAGAGGTGGAAAGCAGTCGCATGGAGAAGATTGGCGAGGACAAAAGACAGCCATGTAATGGTAGCATTGAACATTTCTTGTATATTATACATACGTACTTGTAGTGTTGTACATTTATTATTGTATATTGATTTTATTATTGTCATTTTCTATTTATTTGCGTCTTTTTGTAGGAGAACCAAGACGAATTATGTATGTTTTACCGCGCTAAGTAAGCTCGGCGTCGGTCAGTCTTTGTCTCGTCAACAATGTAATCGTACGCATTGTCTTTGTAGTGCTGTATAATTACTCATTTATTCATACTCAGCGTTTGATTGGCCACCTCTATTACAGCCATATGAACAGATGGAATGCTCCAGAACAAGACAGGCAACAGAGCAGTCCTTCGTTATTATCTCTATACCTTTCCTCAAGTTACTTGCTATCTTCCTATCAGTTCAGAAACTTCATTTATTTACTTATTTATATATCTTCATTTCTAATTTCTGCTTTTCAATTTTTTTTTCAAGTTACTACCAGATAGAGTTTGTATTCTTTTTATAAGCACGTGGACATAGCCTGAGATGGTACGGTCTTGTCATGAAAATGTAAGTTGACATCCTCGGAGGACGCTGAGAGTGATAGACTAAGGAAAAGGAGTATGGGTGAGGTGCGTAAAGCCATAAGAACACAGGGATATATTTCGAGCAAATGAAATTGTGTTTAAGAGAAAGGGTTGGAAAAGGATGTACAAGTTAAGGAGAAAACCTGTTATGTGAAAGGAGCGTGTCAGATGAACTGGCAATGGTAATGAGAAAGTAATATGAACAATATTTACATGGTATAAGATAGGGAAGAGAGAGAGAGAGACGGATATGGTTGGAGTTAAAAAGAAAAAAAGGATTTTCATCTTCCCCACTCTTCGGGTAATGGCTAGACAAAAGAGAGGAAAACAGATAATAGAGAGAAAATTAATCAAACAAAATAAAGAAAATAGAATGAAATGTGCGTTCACCAGACGGTGTGAATTTGATGTTCACAAATGTTCATGAAAGCCTCTTTTACCCTCTGCGTTCCACAACTCGCTGATCGCCATTTTGATTTTTTTCGGTGTGCCAGTCAGTCATCTCCGATCTAATTATGATTTTTTTCTTCCAACTTCCGATATGTGAACGTTCCAGAAGAATTTTCTTCATTATTGAATTCTCTGCCACGCTTCTGCGTCCCCGAACCTGCATCAGGGCAGACTGTCATAATTCAATGAGTTCTTATCAACTTTGGTTTTAACACTAACAAAATTCAGGGTCATTTTACTGTGTGGGACATAGTAAAGTTACATCATTTAGTTCAAAGTTTGTAGCTGTTCTATTTAGGTAAAGTATATCATCTGGACTTTGAACTTGCGTCTGTTCTATCTTGTGCGTAGAAGGTAAATTTGCCACTACTTTGGGGCAAAGAAAATTCAATTCAGTAGTTGTTCAGTAGTTCCTCCATCTCTACCCATTATACGTTTTCTTTTTTCTTCTACCTTCTTTCGGTCTTTTCCTTTAACTTTTCTTCCTTTCACACTCTCTCACGTACCTATCTTCCCATTCACAAAAACACACACACACACACACACACACACACACACACACAGAAAACAATCAGAGAGGGACTCATCAGGCTGAAGAAGTTGAGACTGCGGCCGTCCCTAAACCATTGCACAAAAACAAGAATTTTCGAGAACCAGAAAGTCTTGCAGAAAACTCAGAAGACGCGACCGTATATGTCGCTTCACCCAGAAACAGTTATATATCATAACCTTAAAGCGTTTGTTTGATATACATTTATTTATATCACAAAGTAATGTCGAAGCACATTGATAAAATAATACTAATGACCCACTTTCGGAGAAGAATAAGCGAAAGTAAAAAGATCCGTATATCTCGATCACTAATTGTGATCCTCTTCAAAATATTTTATAGATTACCCGAGTTTAGTTTATTAGTTATTACCCTTAATATTTCTAGGCAGTTTACACATACATTTTCATATAAAGATATTATATTTGTCTCCTTGTCTTCCTTTATTTTTTAGGGGTACACGAGAGTATATGAAAATGCCCAAGGGTTACAAAGGAACAAAAAGTTTGAACGCCCTGCTGTGGACCCCACACAAGCAGTAGCACCAACCCTTCCGAAACGTTAGTCGTAGTATGTTAACAATTTGTAACTACTGGGTCCCTCAATATGGATGGTTTCCTATGTGATAGCACAATGGTTTAGTAAAGTATAGATGTGTTGCAATGTTCATTATGCAGTCTGTTGATTTTTATTGTTGTCATTTTTTACGGCAAGGTTGGTGAACGTGAGTAGGCAGAGGCGAGTCCTGTATTCCAACCAGTATATGTCTAACTGACAGATCGCATGATAAAAATGATGCGGTACCCTTGGGCCGTGGATAAAAACATCCCCCAGCAATGTTTTTTCGGTAAGATTGGTAAACCTGATTAAGCGTAGGTTCCGCAAGTATAAAAACGTCTTACAGTCTACAGTGTACATATTTTTCAAAGACAGACTCACTGGGTCATATTCTCATTGATCATATATTTCAGATACATAACTGAAATTGAATTTGATGCACACAAGCCTAACTCGAATGATTTCTTTGTCGCTAGGCTATTTTATTCATTGTACTACCTGTTTAGGAAGAAATGTCAATGTAATAGTACTGGGAGACCTTAATGCTAGAGTGGGAAATGGTCCAATCGATGGAGTGGTTGGGAAGTGTGGAGTTCCAGGAAAGAATCGTAGTGGAGAGTTGATGGTGGAAATGTGTCAAGAAAGAGAGTTGATGATAGCAAATACAGTGTTTCGGAAGAAAGTCAAGCATAAGTACACATGGGAGAGGGTGGTGGAGGGAAGGGTGGTAGATAGAGCGCTAATGGATTATGTAGTGGTAAATAGGATTATGATAGGAAGAGTTAAGGATGTACATGTGCTAAGGGGAGAGGGTGGGGGAATATCAGATCATTTTTTGGTGGAAGGTAAGTTGAGAGTGGAGGATAGATGGAGAAGGAGGAAAGGGACAAAAGGTAGGGAGGTTCTTAGAGTGAACTCCTTGAATGAAAAGGAAAAGGAGAAGGAGTACGAAAAGAAGCTGAAGGAGGAGTGGGAGGGAGTAAAGGATAGAGCAGAGTTGGGTGTGGAGGAGGAATGGGGATGGTTCAAGGCGGGAGTCTTAAAGTGTGCAAGGATGGTGTGTGGAACAAGAAGGACAGGAGGAAATAGAAGAAAGGGTAGTGAATGGTGGGATGAGGAAACAAAGAAGGTTGTAGAAGAGAAGAAGCGAGCATTCATAGATTGGTTACAAAAGAGGACAGGGGAGTCATATGAGACGTACAAAGAAAAGAAAAGAGAAGTAAAGCAAAAGGTAAAGGAGGCAAAGAGGAGAGCAGATGTGAAATGGGGTAGGAGTATGACAGAAAATTTTGAAAGTAATAAAAAGATGTTTTGGAAAGAAATTAAGAGAGGAAGAGGAGGCGAATCAAGTAGGGAAGAAAAGGTAAAAGGTACAGCTTTTGGGAGCTGTCAAGAGTTTTTATGTGAGTAGTAGAGCATGTGTTAGGATTGGAAATGGAGAGAGTGAGTGGTTTGAAGTAAAGGTTGGACTTCGTCAAGGATGCGTTATGTCGCCATGGCTGTTCAACTTATACATGGATGGGGTGGTGCGAGAGGTGAATGCTAGGGTAGTGAGTCAGGGATTGGAGATGGTTAAAGAAAATGGAGAAAAGTGGGAGGTGAGCCAGCTGTTGTTTGCGGACGACACTGCGCTTGTGGCAGGGTCAGAGGAGGGATTGAGGAAGCTGGTGGCAGAGTTTGGGAGAGTATGTGATAGAAGAAAGCTAAAGATAAATGTGGGTAAAAGTAAGGTGATGAGATGTACAAGGGGTGAAAGTGGCAGTAGACTGGAAGTGAACATTAAGGGAGAGCGACTGGAGGAAGTGGATAGTTTTAGATACTTGGGTGCAAGTGTAGCAGGAAAAGGTGGAGTGAAGGTGGAGGTAGAATGTAGATTGAGAGAAGCGAGTAAATGCCTTGGTGGTTTAAAGAGTGTAATGAGAAATAGACATTTGGGAATGGATGCGAAGAGGAGACTGTATGAAGGAGTGATTGTGCCAACAGCACTGTATGGGGCAGAAACGTGGAACATAAGAGAAGAAGAGAGAAGGAGTTTGAATGTGTTTGAGATGAGGTGTCTGAGAAGTATGGCGGGGGTTACTAGGCTAGATAGAGTGAGAAATGAGGAGGTGAGGAGGAGAACAGGGGTGAAAAAGGATTTGGGAGAGAGGGTTGATGAAAGAATATTAGGATGGTTTGGACACATGGAAAGAATGAGTGAAGAAAGACTAGTAAAAGAGGTATGGAAGGCAGATGTGGAGGGAGTGAACATGAGGGGACGTCCTAGGATGAGGTGGATGGATGGGGTGAAGGGGGCTTTGGGGAAGAGGGGAATGTCTGTTGAGGAAGGAAGGGAGAGGACGGAAGACAGAGGTGAGTGGAGAATGGTTGTATATGGATGATGTTGTGACTGCATGAGGAGGAATGGGCGGGGGGGGGGTAGTATGTGTGAGTAAATTTTGACGCAGCCCGAAGGGATTTCTCCCCGTCCTCTCCTTATATGCAAAGGGGGACGGAGAGGGGGGGTCGCCGATTAAATGAAGCGGCCTTGCTGTGGATGTGCTGTGTCTTGCGACACTGCTTCTGACCCAGGGCGGTGGGCGGGGTGCAGGGATGACCCGTCATCCAGGAGGTGCTCAGATGAGAGGAAGGGTGGGAGGGGTGTGGAGTGTATTTGGGGATGAAATGGGTGGGAGTGTTTTTATGCCTTTCCCTTTTTGGCTACCTCCCTTGGAAGGGGGAAAAAGCCTTGGTATATGTATGTATGTACTACCTGTGCTCTGAATCACGGTTGTATAAAAACAACCTCGTTATTGTAACTCACTAAGCAAATATATGCACATATATATGTACAATACGTATGTAAAGTACCATGAGACTATAGTTATATCAGTCTGTACCTCTATTTACATGCACAGTATGTGTGCGCGTATGTATATATGTATGCATGTATAGTTTTGAATATTTTTGTGTAGTTTGACTTATTATGGATAATTATTAAAAAGATATGTATGTGATGTATGTACGTATGTATGTGTGTATATATTTATGCATGTAAATATGTCCTCTGTATATTATTATATCGTGGACAAGATATACCTTGGTTTACCAATATAAGCTGACGACTTTTTAACGAATCACAATCAAATGTTTCCTCACGTCATTTCTGCACTTGCCAACGGTCAAACGCTCCACCAGTGCTGCCAAATGCAGGGTAATTACCCTGTAATAGGGTAATTTGAGCACTATCAGGGTAACAGGGCGGAAATGTAAAAAAGACAGAATTTTAGGGTAATTTTACCATTGCAAAACCCACAGAAATTTAGCCATGTTCTACAGAGAGACGGGGAGAGGATTTTGCACTGGGGTCCGTTTAAAGTTTGTCAAGAACTATCAATGAATAGATAAATAAACATATAAATAAATAAATAAATAAGTGAAAAAAGTCAAGAGACCTTGCTAATTTTCTTCCGATAGAAGTGTACTTTTGAGTGGTTGGGTAATTGCATCAATCCACACATACTCTAACTCTATCGAGAAACAGGATCTTGAAAACATCAGGCTGTCTTGATTTTTATACTGAGAAAGCATCGCAGTTTCTACATAGATTTAATCTAACTGATCCCTTGTTTAAATCTAGATTCAAAGCATTGATTCTTCTATGTATTTTGATGAAAACCATCCCTTTGATTGTCCTATTAGCATCAAAGTTGCCAAAATTTGTCCCTTAGAGTGACTTAATCATCATTCACATTGAGTGGCGTTTGCTACGGAAAACAGAAATGAATGTTCAGAGCAACATTAGTGTTTGGAAATTTGGATGGAAGTAAAGAGTACGAGGAAAAATGATGGCACACCCCTGTTTCCATTGGCGGGAAACTTCATGACAAAAATGTTATGCTTACATCATTCAAGCGCCAGTATAGCATTTTTTCACAAATCAGTCTTCTGAAAACAAAAATAAGAAATACACTAAACACAGACACCTTAATTGGAATGAATCCTGTTAAGAGAAAATTTGAAAAATCAACATCAAATAGTTTTGAAAGTATATCAACACACGTGAATCTGATGACGAACCGCATTAACTTGACCAAGAGTAATCCAACAAATATTTAGAGTGGCAACATGGTTCGATAGCTGTGTAACACGTAGTTACACACTATAGTATTCTATTACTGTACACATTATGGTAATATTTCTTATATGTACATACATATATATGATCTTAATATATAGATTGTTAACAAACAGGGTAAGTTTAGAGGAAATAGAATAATGTTAAGGGCGAATTTAGGGTAAAATAAGCAACTCGACCTCACAGCACTTCGGTCCACCTTTCATAAGTTCAGTGTCGCGCGTCCGTCCAGTGACAGTATGTTTGTATTGGTGAGTGATGAAACTAAATTTGTGAGAATTTGCCGATACAGGTGTAACCCAACCTTTGTAAATTGCATTAGTGATGTGCAAATAAGAAGTAATTCGCGTAAAAACCACAGGCGAAGTAGGACCCTAGACCAACTTTGAATTTCGTCAGTGCAACAATGGCGTAAGTACAGTTCACACTGCAAATGCATAGGGACAATTTACACAAACACACAATGCAGAGTAGGTCTATCACTTTGTATTGAACATGAAGTACATTGGAGCACACGCAAACAAGTATACACTTCTAGGTTCCATTGTCTACGCAAGGAAGACCGTCTATCGCCATAGTCAAGTAATGTAAACAAGGGCATTTGTCTTTGACTCCGCTACTGCTACCGGTGGGCGCGAATTCGTTTAGCTCATTCAACACTGTGACGCATTTTTACTTTTCTTTTTCAGTTTAATTATAGGCCATTTTATTCAGCTGAGGGGCGGGATGTGGACGAAACAGGGTGTAGATCTATGTAGATCCCATCTATCTGTACCTTTACTGAATAAAATTGCCTAGGATTATCCATTACAGAGTTAGTACAACACCGTGTTGAAGGAGTTACGTGGCCGTAAATTTCCCGCAACTATTACGGGTCCGTTAGATTGGGTGAGACTTCGGTTACATTTCTTTCTTAAAAAAAAATCGTTATGTAAAGAGGTATTTGTTTATTCATTGATCGATTTTTTTTTTCAAAGAGACTGTTCCAAATACATTGTACAGAATTCCTTATCAAAAGTAATCAATGTGATCGAAGTCTTGTATTCGAACGAATACCGAATAGTTGGCTGAAATGGGTGGAACGGTTTCATTATCAGTACAGTGACACCAGTCCCTTAAGCTGACTAAAATCGTCTGACGCTTGCCAGAATGAAAGCTGCAGAGACCGTCACAGTGATAATTTAATAAACTTGTGAAATATATTTGGTATCAATTGTAGACCCCCCCCCCCACACACACACACACGCAGTATTGCTGGGGAGGGCATTCTGTAGGCTGATTATGCCTCGTGATACATAACCTAACCTAACCTAACCTGACCTAACCTAGCCTATGTTAGATTCTACAGTTGATCAGTGGTGGGAGGGATTCTACAATTGAGTGTAATTTGGGTGGAGATACAGTTGATCATTGTGGGGAGGGAATTCTACAATTGAGTGTAGTTCGGGTGGAGATTCTACAGTTGATCACTGTGGGAGGGGTGGAATTCTACAATTGAGTATAGTTGTGGAGATTTTACAGTTGATCACTGTGGGGAGGAAATTCTACAATTGAATGTAGTTGGGATGGAGATTCTACAGTTTATCAGTGTGGGGACGGATTCTACAATTGGCCCTGTATTTTTGTATTTGAGTATATTGGCCAAAACCACGACGACTTTTTTTTATCCCGTTAACAGTCTCTTCCATGCAGTATTCATCTGAATTACTTGTTCCACAAGGAAAAGAAAATTGGTGACAGGAATTTTTAAAGTGAATTAATATCCACAGAATTTTAAATTTTTCAATTTCCATGTTATTGCAAATTATTAAAACAGGATAAATTAAGTTTTATCTCTATTTTGAATTTCTGGCTCTCATAATCTCTACCATAATAGTGTGGAATTGCTATAACGCGGTCGAGTTATTACTAGATGGAAAAAAAAGTACTGCGCACATCGCAAGCAATAAATTCCATGAAATTATAGACGCTCTCCCTTCGATTCGCCGGTACTTATATTCTGGTTTAGAGGTTCAACATTATGGCCTATTTCATGTCGATCCCTTACCATAATTTCTCTCCCGATTTCGCTAGCATTTTTTTTCCTCGTATGTCATTCAGAGTGAATATATGAATAGGAATTAAAGAACCGAAATGTCGACAATTTAGTCGCTTTTCCTAATCGCCTTTACGACCTAGCGAATCCATTGATACATTTTGTTCTGGTTAAGGAAGGATGATTTTATTCAGTTTAGGGGATATTTTCGGGGGGATAGGGTCGTTACCGAATGAAATAGCTGTGTGTGTACAAATATATATATATGTATATATATAATATATATGTATATATATGTATATATATAATATATATGTATATATATGTATATACAGTATATATATATATAATGTATGTATTATATGTATATATATATATATGCAAGTGGAGTTAAAAATGACACCATTGTTGTAGTTGTTCAGTTTTTTAATCGTATTTTTTATTTTCCTGATTAGAGTTTTGCCATTAACCGGGTGAACTGAAACTAGATTACTGTATTCTTCCATTTGTTTTTATTATTTGAGCTCAACGTTTCGTCTTAATGAAGACATTTCCAAGAGTAAACTGAAATAACAAAAATTACATAATTACAGAAATGATGACAAAAATTACAAAAGTTACATAATTACAGTAATGGTGACAATTGTGTAAAAATATACAAGGACAATGCTGGTTAGATATGGGAAATGCATACAGATACGATGACAATGGTACAAGAACATAAAATTCAACAGAAGAGGGTGATAAGGAAACGATTACTTACATTTAAAAGGGAGGTGAGAAAAAAAAAAGACAAGTTAGGAATGTACGGTATATATACGCGTGGGTCATGTGGTCGGTCAGTGCGACCTCATAGGTCACAGAGTAAGTTGGTAGGGTGTGTGGGGGTTAGGCGGGTGTGGTTACTGTAGGGGAGAGGAGGAAGTGGATGAAGGTGGAAGGGGAGGAGGGGGAGACAAATAAGAGAGGGGGTGGAGGTAGGGAGGAGTGGGAAATTTTTGTTTCTATACTTATAAGAAAACAAAGGTATACTAGGTGCCATATTAGATTGGATGTTAATGACTGGAGCTCTGTCTGTAATATGAAAGGCTTCGAGGTATTGTAGCCTAGGGTCATCACTTTCCAATAATTTTGGTGAAAATTTTCAACTCATCCCTGCTGAGTACAGCGTTGTGAAAAAATTATGATGTTCTTTGATTACTCCCTGTCAGGGAAAAAAAAAAAAAATCCAGAGCCATTTTTTTTTTTTTTCATTTCACCAGAGCCATTTTTTTTAATTACCAGAGCCATTTTTGATACTTCCAGAGCCATGTTTTTGCAGCTTCGATTTCCTTCAAACTATTGGAAGGCTAACTCATTACTCATGTCGGAGTGAGTTTGCATATGTACAGTGTACGTATGCATGCGGTGATGTGGTATTGGGTATGGTGCATTGTACATGTAGTTAGCGCGTTGATTGGGCAGCTAGCTGCATGCAACCAATGAACTTCCCTGCATACAGGTACCATGCAATTCGCAACTAGCAACATTATGTAGCACGATAGTCGTTTAGAGTATAGTCAACATGTACTAGTATACGCGCGCATGCAGCTGATACGAAGCTAGGCTAGGTCAAGGTCTAAATATACAGGTCAGACCGTTTACATTCTTCTGCGCAGCTTCTGACGTCATTTGGCTGAGTCCACTTTCTCTTTGTGATACACTGAAGAAAACTGTGAAACGCCAAGGAAGACAGGAACTATAATATTTTATATATTATATATATTATATATTCATATATATAGACAGGAACTATAATATTTTATATATATTTATATATATATTTTATATAATATTTGTCAGAATATAACTAATTGCGTGGAGCAGTGCGAGCGAAGGCGACGTCATTTTCGAACGACGGACCAGCTTCAACTGACAGCTATAGGACCCGCTAACCCCACTTTGAACAGCCAGGTGACGTTCACGGGCCCGCTGCGCCAACTCCCTCGAAATTCGGTCGGAAGTGGTTAGACCTTATATTCTTAGATCTTGGGCTAGGTAAGCCCAAGATCAAAGAAGTATATTTAGACCTTGGGTAAGCCATTGAACTCTAGCAGCTATACCGCGGACACTTATGTACGGACATCAACAAATTAAAGTTGATTAATGCGTTGCGTTTATGATATCGATTGATAATGCAATGATTGATCACGGGTAAGTTCTGTTTGTTCTGATCCTTTCATCAATAATGATGGGATTCAGGGATTGCCAAATGATGGCTAATGCATGAAAAACGTTGAATCTTGCCGCGGGAGCGATTTTTTTTTTTTTTTTGGGGGGGGGGATCGCTCCCGCTATTGTATTTGCGAGAGCGACATTGGAACTTTCCTGACCGAAATCGCTCGTCGCTCCCGTGTATTTTTTTCGCTGCTCCCTGTAGATGTAATGATAAGCGACGGCTGACTTTGCATCTAGTAAAACCGATGTAGGTATGGTTGAGGCTTACAATCCTCTGTATATATATGTATAACTATGTATATATTTGTGTATATATATATATATGTGTGTGTGTATATATGCATGTATATATGTGTATATATATTTGTATATATGTATATACATATGTCTATACATATAATATATATGTATATATATACATATATATATATGTATATATATATATATGCGTGTGTGTGTGTATATGTATATTCATATATATGTATAAATATATATGTGTATGTATGAATTTATATGTATACGTGAGAAATTCGCTAGTAACAGCGACATCAATCCGATAATTTTTATGACAGTCGCATGCAGGATTCGAACCCACTGCTATCGGCCACCCGTAAGATCACCTTCACAGAGCCTTAGCCCACTACACCAACAGACACTTAAAAGCCTTGAAACCTGGAATCGAACTGATTCCCGAGGATAGGAAAGATCACTAATCTGCGACCCCAACTCCTATTTCACCAGGGGCTATATATATATATATATATATATATATATATATATATATATATATATATATATATATACACTGTATATATTATTATATTTATAAAGTATATATAATATACACACATATACTGTATATGTTATATGTATATATATTATATATGATATATGTATACAGTATATATATATGTATATATATATATATAAATACAGTATACGTATATATATTCTCTATATACATTATATATATATATATACATATATGTATATATATATATCTATATATATATATATAAATATATATATATATATATGTGTGTGTGTGTGTGTGTGTATGTGTGTGTGTGTGGTTGGGTCGAGATGAGATCGATCAGAACCCTGCTTAGGGCGAGTTGGACCAAATCCACTGAAAGAGACACCGTCCTTGCCTCCCGATAGGGGAGTGTTTGTAATGTAAAATGTCATTATATATGTATATGTACATATATATATATATATGTATACATATAAATATATACATGTTTATATATATATAATATATATATATGTGTGTGTGTGTGTGTATATAAATATATATGTGTATATATATGTTTATATGTGTGTATATATATGTTTATATATATATATATATATATATATATATATATATATATATATATATATATATATATATGAGGTGCCAAGATAAGAGAGAAGGAAGAGGATAGTGGGGAGTGGAGTATGTAGGGGATGTAAGTGGTTTCTATGCCTTTGTCTTCTGGCTACCTCCCGTGTAAGGGGAAAAAAGCCTTTGGTATATGTATGTATGTATATATTTTTTCTAGCTGCCACCGGAATATTTTATTCAGCTGAGGGGAACCCCCGTTATTTAAGTGTTGTGAATATAGCAGTGCCTAATATATTAGGCAATGATTTGATAAATTTAATTTTTTTTTCCAATTTATTTGAGCAAGTTTTTGTTCTTTATACATCTTACATCAACCAAGAAACCATGCGTCTTGCTCAATATCACTGAGAGTTGCTCTTTCTTCAGGATTTGAAACAAGAATGTTTTTGATTAGACTGAAAATTCTTCTCGAGAATGATTTCCATGGCTTTTTCAATCTCATCTCGTCGGTCGAATAGGACCAGACTCCAAAATTAGTGTCTTTGTTTGTTACCGGGACTTTCCAAGGATTCTGACCAGTCACGAGTCTGAATAGCACAACTCCGCAGGCCCAGACGTCGTTGGGCTCTCCCAAATATCGTCCTGTGAAGACTTCGGGGGCGATGTAGGCTGAAGTCCCACAGATCTTTGTCAGGTACTCGCCCTTCACGAACTCGCCAGCAAGCCCGAAGTCTCCAATCTTGAGATCGTCGCCTTTGCTTAAGAAAAGGTTCTCTGGCTTAAGGTCGCGATGTACGATGTTCCTGGAGTGCAAGTACTTCACTCCTTCAATCAGCTGGCGGAAGAAGAATCTCGCTCTTCTTTCGGACATTCCTCGGCTGTCGATTCTGTCCTGAAGAGTTCCGCCGTTGACATATTCGAGGAAAACGTACAAGTTTTCCGGGTCCCTGTCCTCGCCCAGGAAGGCGACGATATTGTTGTGTTTTAGTTTTTTATGAATATCAATTTCTTCAATTTGTCGTTTAAGTCTGTAGATTCTGATGGTTTTTCTTGCACAAAGGAAGCCAGAAGTAACGTTCTTTACTAGGGAAACTGAGGCAAAGCTGCCTTTGCCGAGGAAACGTACTTCTTTCCATTGCATTCCTTGTGCGAAATGAATAGAACTCTTGAGTTTCTTGGTTGTGTGTAATGTCTCGTTTCTGAGTTCAGAAAATTTACGTTTTTTCGAAAGCATCACGGACCTTTGAATTTGATCCAGAACGATTCCAATGATGATCAGGCTCCGTAAGATGCTTTTGTTTGTTTGTTGAGTGTCTTTCTTTGCTTTGTCATAAAGGAGCTGTCCAACCCTGTCGTTAAAGAACCCGAGGAGGACCATAAGCTCCATGATC